>NC_135232.1:611946954-612263454 GCF_051348905.1 Ranitomeya variabilis
TCCAGAAAAAAGGTAATGGGAATAATAACATTTCTCCATAGGATTCTCTTTACAACATCCCAGGAGACCAAGAGCACTGACATAGTTTCATTGAGTATTTGCAGTAAATTATTATGTCAGATGTCTTGAAAGAGATCCCATTAGGTCAATTACGGTGGCGGATTCTCACGTGTTGAGATGTTGTGACAAACAGCTGCTGTGCAGACCTCCAGATGCCTGACGTGAATGCGGCCACACAACAAGGAACGCAAGATGGACTTAAAAATTCTTGACACACTAACTTAATGGCCTTCTGAATCGTAAAATGATCCAGTATGAAAATATGGAAACAGTATGTAAAGGTCCCAGACTTCATGATGTCCCACATAATGGTATTCACTCATGATGAGGAGCCAAGATCAAGCTCTTGTCAATCATGAGTCACTTAAACTGCAACACGGGATGTTTCACATGAGTGAAGTATTTTTTTTTTACAAATATCAACTCTTCTAATAAGTTCCAGAAAGTCTTTTACTGAAACAAAAAGGAATTTACGCTAATAAAAGAGAAAAAAATACCTTGCATATTACTGACTTTTGAGTAGATGTTGGGGCTGAACTCAACACATATTTCATCTGCCTCATTCTCATTCATCTATTATGAAACCATAATGAAATAAAAGGAATTTTTTCAAATGTATTTTAAAAATGTTTTTTTATATCACTATGTGCATTAAATGAAAAAAATTGAAATCTTGTAATTTTCACACTAGCCATTAGGGCTATTCTGGGCTCATTTTTCCTGTACTTTCAGAAAATGCACATGACCATTAACAGCAATAAACTTACAGACCTTATCTTTTGTACTGAAGTGTCTAATGAGTGTGTGCAAAGGTTATTTTGAGGAGGGGGGAGCAGAGTCAGCTCTAACATTGCCTATTGTGATTGGTGGATCCTGCAATATTAGCCGTGTAAAGAGGTGAGTAATACTGCCTATGATGAGAATGTGACATCTGAAAGTTCTTCTTAGAAGAACAGGAAGGAGTATAAAATAGGCAAGTGGCTAGTGTGAAAATTGCAAAATTTCTATATATAAAAAAACAGATTGTGATATAAAAAAATTGGCAAATTTTAAAAAAGTACTTAAAACACAATAATTTGATTTAAAGAATATATTATTTTCTGATTATACATTTCCTTTAAGAATATGCAATTTTTAAACTATGCAAAATCTACCCTAAACCATAAAGCGCCCATGGATTCTTAGTCTATTACAACATAGCATTTTAAAATCTATCTATCCATCAATCTGCCTTATATCTTTCTGCCTTTATTAGCTTTAGAACAGTGAAAACATGTGCACACAGGTGCAAGAGAATAGCAAAAAACATAGCACATTGACATAATAGCTAAAAATGGTTCTTCAAGAATGCAATAAAATGGCCCATGTCACATAATTCAAATGTTAGTCAATCCTAGTCACGTGTCAGGATGGGCTGAAATCTGAAGCAACACAGCTTCTGAGACCTGTGTCTCAGCTGACAGAGAAGCTTCATTGTAAGCACACATATCGGAGCTGCTAAATCTCCTCGGCTGACTGCACACAGAGAACTGAGGCTGGAGAAGAAATCCTTTAGGCTCAGTCAAACCAGGAGAATATTTATTTCTTCTGTCACAGCTCTTCTCCTCAGCTCATGGAAGCATGGATGCTTACGATACAGATCCTCTGTAAATTGAGACACAGGTCTCGGGATGTGTGTTTCTTCAAACTATCACTTGTCAAAATTGTTTGAATTACATCACAAGGGCCATCTTATTACATTCTTGGAGAACCCCTTTAAATAGCAGAACATGTCCATCCTTCCTCCATGTATCTGACTGTTTATAAAAACATATATATATATATATATATATATATATATATATATATATATAATGTTTTTTCAACATTTCACTCACATGGCTATGTCAATGGAAAAATAAAAAGTTATAGCTAGTCAAACTAGGAAGAAAAAAAAAATGCAAAAATCGCTTGGGAGTGAAGGGGTTAAATGCAATCTGCAATATACCCAAAAAGGACATAGACAGTACTGTTCTCAAGTGCCTGTACAGTCCAAAAATAGAAGCTTAGGCATAAGATCACGCAGTAACAATGTTGCTCTGCATCTCAGTAAATTTTCAAATAATAATAATAGGAAAAAAAGGATTAAAACATGGCACTCATTTTTTTCCTTTTGTTATTTATTCAATTTGCAATACAATAATGCAACGTATACTTATTTAATTTAAGCAACTTTGAGATCGTGGTCCACCATGGATCTTATAATTGCTCTCTAGTTGAGTCATTGACACAGACCTGTGTTCTTTTATTCGTTTCATTGACCTTTAATGAAAAAGTATGACCTGTAAAAGATATTACAATAGTGTTGGCATCACTTTTGTTTTTGTCTCAGGGAGTGTATTCTGAATAAGTTATTTCTTTCTTGGACTACTTTCATATATGAGAGCATCAGGGGAGAGATTTATCAAAACTGAATTTGAAAACACAGCTGCCGTTTCTTGCATTGTTCATAAGATCTCATCTTTTACTAAGCAACGTCTCGAAGAAGAGAAAAGAGAAACTAAGTCAAATAACATGCTTAACAAATATAAAAAAAAATGTAAATGAATTATTACTTGTACAGTTATTTGGTATTAAATGCCTTGCTTTAAAATCATTGGCTATACATAAACATTTTAGTATTATTATTAGAGGTATAGGGCTCTTTTGGGTCCCTGATGCCCTTTTTCATGGGGTCTAGGTGTGACTTCAATAGGTTTGCAAATCCGGAACTAAGGATGCCGCCAAACTTTCCAGAAATGTACTCCTTTTGATCTGTTGACGTAATCACAGCTTCTTTAAGTTTCATTAAACTCTCCAAAAAAATCTGAAGAGTTGGGAGTCATGCATTGAATATATAGACTTAACCCTTGTAAAAGTCAAACTTTCGGACATAAAAGAGTGTGGGTTCAAAAGTGATCCTTAAGGAGAAGGAAAGTGATTGGAATGGTCTTCCATTAGCTGGAAAAATTGACTTAGTATAGAAAAATACTGTATGTCTTATAGTTATTTAATTCAAAAAGTATACAACTAAATAATATAAATTTTGCGTGTAGAGAACAGCTGGAATTATTTCCTGTATAGGAAAGTGTTCATTGAACAAATATTCCAGACAGTAATGTGTCATATAACTGCAGCACTGAAGTGGATAAGCAAAGAAATCTGTGAATAATACAGAGTTCCAATTGATAGGAAGAATGAGAGAGATAGGAGAGGTGACAACAGCAGACTCAGTTTGATTGATCAGTGATATGGTATAGCTTGCACCTGTAATGTTGAATTTGTATTACAATTACACTTTTTTTCATTCTTAATGCACTAAAAAGCAGAATCAAGTTAGCACAATTGTTTTTACATATAAAAAAATATAAAAATCCATTTATTGGCTTACTCAGGAGAAATTGCAAACTAATTGTATGGTGCAATTTCTTCTGTTACCTTTGTGAAAATGCAACATTTGGGGCTAAAAAACATTTTGTGTGAAAAATGTGAATATTTTTTCTGTGAAGCACTTGAAAGTTCAAACTGCTCCCCACATATCTAGATACGTTCCTGGAGGGGACTAGTTTCCAAAATGGTGTCACTTGTGGGGGGTTTCCACTGTTTAGATACATCAGGGGCTCTCCAAATGCGACATGGAGTCCACTAATTATTCCAGCAAAATTTTACATTCAAAAAGTCAAATGGCGCAACTTCCATGTTCCAATACAGCAGTTTTAACCCACATATGGAATATTGGCATACTCAGGAGAAATTGCACAACAAATTTTAGGGTAAATTTTTTCCTGTTACCTTTGTGAAAATAAAAACAATTAGGGTCTAAAATAAAATGGTTGTGAAAAAAGTTAAATGTTCATTTTTTCCTTACACATTCCATTAATTCCAGTGAAGCACCTAAAGAGTTAATAAACTTATTGAATCTGGTTTTAAACACCTTTAGGGGTGTAGTTTTAATAATGATGTCAATTTTGGGTATTTTCTCCCCTCAAAGTCACTTCAGATGTAATGTAGTCCCTAAAAAATGGTTTTGTAACTTTTGTTGGAAAATTTAGAAATCGCTGGTCAACTTTTCTATATATATAATTGTCTAAGGGGTACTTCTGTCTTTCTGTCGGCAACTTCCGTCACGGAAATCCCGCATCGCTGATTGGTCTCGCCAGCTGCCTGTCATGGCCGCCGCGACCAATCAGCGATGGCCACAGTCCGATTACTCCCTCCCTACTCCCCTGCAGTCAGTGCCCGGCGCCCGCATACTCCCCTCCAGTCACCACAAATACGGGGTTAATGCCAGCGGTTACCGACCACGTTATGTCGCGGGTAACGCACTCCGTTATCGCTGCTATTAACCCTGTGTGTCCCCAACTTTTTACTATTGATGCTACCTATGCAGCATCAATAGTAAAAAAGATGTAATGTTAAAAATAATAATAAAAAAAACCCTGCTATTCTCACCCTCCGTAGTCCGCCCAGGCGCGCTTGGCTGCCGTCATCTTCCATTCCTAGAGATGCATTGCGAAATTACCCAGAAGACTTAGCAGTCTTGCGAGACCGCTAAGTCATGTGGGTAATTTTGCAATGCATCCTGGGAACGGAAGATGGTGGCAGAGCACGCGCATCGCCAGAGCTTCGCTGGGTCCCGGCGGGTGAGTATATAACTATTTTTTATTTTTTTTTAAACAGGGATATGGTGCCCACACTGCTGTATACTACGTGGGCTGTGTTATATACGGCATGGCTGCTATATACTACGTGGCCAGTGTTAGATACTATGTGGGCTGTGTTTTGTACTGCGTGGCCTGTGCTATATACTACGTGGCCAGTGTTATATACTGCGTGGCCTGTGTTATATACTGCGTGGCTTCTATATACTGCGTGGGCAGTGTTATATACTACGTGGCCAGTGTTTTATACTGCGTGGCCTGTATTAACGCATCGGGTATTCTACAATATGTATGTATGTATATAGCAGCCACATAGTATATAGCACAGGCCACGTACTATTTGTCTGCTATATACTACATGGCTCCTATATACTACGTGGTCTGTGCTATATACTATGTGGCTGCTATATACACACATACATACATATTCTAGAATACCCGATGCATTAGAATCGGGCCACCATCTAGTAACTCTTATAACTTCCTAACAATAAAAATTATGTTTAAAAAATTATGACGATCTAAAGTAGACATCTAGGAAATGTTGTTTATTAACTGTTTTGCATGACATAACTTTCTGATTTAAGGGCTAAAAATTAAAAGTTGGAAAATTGCAAAAGTTTCCAAATTTTTGCCAAATTTCTAATATTTTCTCAAATAAACGCAAGTCATATCGAACAAATTTTCTCACTATCATGAAGTACAATATGCTATGAGAAATTAATCTCAGAATCCATGGGATCTGTTGAAGCTTTCCAGAGTTAATACCACATAAAGTGACAAACAGGCTTTGGGGTTAAAAGGTTAAACTGTGTCCTCCACTATCGATAGAAGTTTTTATCCAGGGGTACAGTACCTGCCATTACATTTGGCTCACTATGTATAAACGTTCAAAAGTTTGATTCTATGGAACACTTGGAATGTGCATAAAACACACTTCTCTTCATTTTTGTGAAGAAAATGTGAAATAGGAAAATACCTTTGGAAACATAATTTTCCATATTAGCATCAACCATAACCTTCACTTTTTATTAAACACTAGTCTTCATAAACAAAGTTGAAATTCCAATTCTATTGATACATAAGTGAACTGCTGCATTAATACATTGTATATTTATATTAATTCATCCAGACCTGCCATGTATTTCACATCATTACCCAACAACAGGCCAATCTCTAAGGGTGGTCTATTTCTCCGTTTTGGGATTTAAGGCATATTTTATGGACCGAGGTTGATAAATACATAACAACCTATCAATTTGTATATAGGAAATGTCGGAAATTAAGATATGTTTTAGCACATATCGAATGAACGTCAAAAGTTCAAACTATGGGCTTTTTTCTAGATTTTTCTTTTATCAGTTATTTGACAGGATTTTCTTTTTTGAAAGGCACAAATGCAAGCAATCAATTTAATCAAATCCAGTAGCACAATTTTTTGCATCAACCAAAAAAATGTATAGATATTTCCACACTCACAAATGAAATAAACCAAATTGCACTGATGGACAAGGTTTACATATGTTCCAGATATCTTAGACCGTACTTGGGCAGTATTATGTGATTTTCCATAATAGATACCTTTAATTTGAGTAGTTATTGCCTAACAGTTGCCTTGGCCACATCTTGCACTGATGATATTTTTCCTTTTCAGCCAATTGTAGCAGTTGCAACTATTGTACCAACCACCTAGGACAGTGGTGGCCAACAAGAAGACTGTGAACTTCCATTAACCCATCAAAGGGGCCCATGGACTGTACTATTGAGTTCTTTAACACAAATATAGGAAAAATGCCTCCTTGTAGGTTCATATTTCATTGTTGCCATACAAACATGTCCACCTTGATCTTAACTCAACCTTGGTTAAGGACTCAAATTTTTCACGAGTCTGCATCTCACACAATAAGCCACATTTGTGACATAGACATCTCATGACAGCGTTTCCCCAAAAATATTTTTTTAAAGGCTGGTCATGTTGTGTCACTCAGTTCAGTATATTTTGAGCCGAAACCAAAGGAAAGGAAGAACACATCTGTAGCTGAAAGACTTAAGGTACCTTCACACGAAACGACTTTGTAACGATATCGCTAGCGATCCGTGACGTTGCAGCGTCCTGGCTAGCGATATCGTTTAGTTTGACACGCAGCAGTGATCAGGATCCTGCTGTGATGTCGCTGGTCGCTGAATAAAGTTCAGAACTTTATTTGGTCGTCCGATCGCCGTGTATCGTTGTGTTTGACAGCAAAAGCAACGATACCAGCGATATTTTACACTGGTAACCAGGGTAAACATCGGGTTACTAAGCGCAGGGCCGCGCTTAGTAACCCGATGTTTACCCTGGTTACCAGCGTAAAATGTAAAAAAAACAAACAGTACATACTTACATGCGTCCCCCGCCATCCGCTTCCCACACTGACTGAGCGCCGCAAAGTGAAAGTGAAAGCACAGCACAGCGGTGACGTCACCGCTGTGCCCTGCTACTGCCGGCGCTCACACAGTGCAGGAAGCGGACGCCGGGGGACGTATGTAAGTATGTACTGTTTGTTTTTTTTACATTGTACGCTGGTAACCAGGGTAAACATCGGGTTACTAAGCGCGGCCCTGCGCTTAGTAACCCGATGTTTACCCTGGTTATCCGGGGACCTCGGCATCGTTGGTCGCTGGAGAGCGGTCTGTGTGACAGCTCTCCAGCAACCAAACAGCGACGCTGCAGCGATCGGCATCATTGTCGCTATCGCTGCAGCGTCGCTTCGTGTGAAGGTACCTTTAGTAATGAATGTCTCAAAAAGTGATAAGATACACTGTAGAATAGAGCAAGATAGGATGGAAATTATGCATGAAGAAGGCATGGCTGTGGAGTAAGGGCAAAAAAATTACCCAAGTGTTTTATACCTGCCATGTAAGTTTTCCTCTTTGGGCAACCCCTAATCACTAGAAGATTCCCTTGATGATGAACTGATCACAGAACTGCCAACACAGAGCAATAAGTTGTTGGGGAAACTTCTCATAAATGTTGAGTTTCCCTGTTGCACCTCCATAGGAGAAATGAAACATTACATGATGTGTTATGGACCTGGTGGTTAGGAGCACCCGGAATGACCTGATGAGTAAACTAGTAATCAGAACAAGCTCTGGGAAAGTGGGAACTCTGCTGACCGCAAATCCTACTCCTATCACACACACTAGAAATAGCTGTGGAGCGTACCTAACTCTCCCTAGACGCCTCTTCACAGCCTAAGAGCTAACTACCCCTAAAGATAGAAAAGAAGCCTAACCTTGCCTCAGAGAAATTCCCCAAAGGTAAAGTCAGCCCCCACATATATTGACTGTGAGTTAAGAGGAAAGTCACAAACACAGGAATGAAACAGGTTTTAGCATAGGAGGCCATACTACGCTAAATAGTCAGAGGATAGCAAAGGGAACTATGCGGTCAGCACAAAAAGACTACAAAAAACCACGCAGAGTAAGCAAAAAGACTCCCCACACCGACTCACGGTGTGGAGGTGCCACTCTGCACCCCAGAGCTTCCAGCTAGCAAGGAAATATCATGATAGCAAGCTGGACTAGAAATTAGCAGTACTAAGAAATATATTCAGGAAGCAGTAACATCAAATGAACTAGCAAAGACTTAGCTTCTGCTGCAGTAGACAGGTCCTCAGAGAAGTCCAAGAGAGATCTGAACCAATACTGAAACATTGACAGCTGGCATCAAGTAACGATCTGAGTGGAGTTAAACAGGGAAGCCAGCAGCAATAAACGAGAGCAGCTGACAAAGCCAACCTCAGTGACCAGCAGTTCCGCTCAAAGCCACCAGAGGGAGTCCAAGAGCAGAACTAACCAAAGTACCATTAATGACCACAGGAGGGAGTCCGAGAACGGAATTCACAACAGTACCCCCCCCTTGAGGAGGGGTCACCGAACCCTCACCAGGGACCCCAGGCCTATCAGGACAAGCCAAATGAAAGGCACGAACTAAATCGGCAGCGTGGACATCGGAGGCAACAACCCAGGAATTATCCTCCTGACCATAGCCCTTCCACTTAACCAGGTACTGAAGCTTCCGTCTCGAAATACGAGAATCCAAAATTTTTTCCACCACATACTCCAACTCCCCCTCAACCAACACCGAAGCAGGAGGATCAACGGAGGGAACCATAGGCGCCACGTACCTCCGCAACAACGACCTATGGAACACATTATGGATGGCAAAAGAAGCTGGAAGGACCAAACGAAATGACACAGGGTTGAGAATTTCAGAAATCTTATAAGGACCAATGAAACGAGGCTTAAACTTAGGAGAAGAAACCTTCATAGGAACATAACGAGAAGACAACCAAACCAAATCCCCAACACGAAGTCGGGGACCAACACAACGACGGCGGTTAGCGAAACGTTGAGCCTTCTCCTGGGACAACGTCAGATTGTCCACTACGTGAGTCCAAATTTGCTGCAACCTGTCCACCACAGAATCCACACCAGGACAGTCAGAAGGCTCAACCTGCCCCGAAGAAAAACGAGGATGAAAACCAGAATTGCAAAAAAAAGGCGAAACCAAAGTAGCCGAACTAGCCCGATTATTAAGGGCGAACTCAGCCAATGGCAAGAAGGTCACCCAATCATCCTGATCAGCAGAAACAAAGCATCTCAGATAGGTTTCCAAAGTCTGGTTGGTTCGTTCGGTTTGGCCATTTGTTTGAGGATGGAAAGCCGAAGAAAAAGACAAATCAATGCCCATCTTAGCACAAAAGGACCGCCAAAACCTAGAGACAAACTGGGAACCTCTGTCCGACTCAATGTTCTCCGGAATGCCATGCAAACGAACCACATGTTGAAAAAATAATGGCACCAAATCAGAGGAGGAAGGTAATTTAGGCAAGGGTACCAAATGGACCATCTTAGAAAAGCGATCACAAACCACCCAGATGACAGACATCCTTTGAGAGACAGGAAGATCTGAAATAAAATCCATGGAAACATGCGTCCAAGGCCTTTTCGGGACTGGCAAGGGCAAAAGCTACCCACTGGCACGAGAACAGCAGGGCTTAGCCCGAGCACAAGTCCCACAGGCCTGCACAAAAGAACGCACATCCCGTGACAAGGAAGGCCACCAGAAGGACCTAGCCACCAAATCTCTGGTCCCAAAAATCCCAGGATGACCAGCCAACACTGAGCAATGAACCTCAGAAATAACTCTGCTAGTCCATCTATCAGGGACAAATAGTTTCTCCGCTGGACAACGGTCAGGTCTATCAGCCTGAAACTCCTGCAGCACCCGCAGCAAATCAGGGGAGATGGCAGACAGAATTACCCCCTCTTTAAGAATACCAGCCGGCTCAGGGACTCCCGGAGAATCAGGCACAAAACTCCTAGAAAGGGCATCCGCCTTCACATTCTTAGAACCTGGAAGGTATGAGACCACAAAATCGAAACGGGAGAAAAACAGCGACCATCGAGCCTGTCTAGGATTCAACCGCTTGGCAGACTCGAGATAAGTCACATTTTTGTGATCCGTCAAGACCACCACGCGGTGCTTGGCTCCCTCAAGCCAATGTCGCCACTCCTCGAAAGCCCACTTCATAGCTAGCAGCTCCCGATTGCCAACATCATAATTACGCTCAGCAGGCGAAAACTTTCTAGAAAAGAAGGCACATGGCTTCATCACAGAGCCATCAGAACCTCTTTGAGACAAAACAGCCCCTGCTCCAATCTCAGAAGCATCAACCTCGACCTGAAAAGGGAGCGAAACATCTGGCTGACGCAACACAGGGGCCGAAGAAAAATGACGTTTCAGCTCCTGAAAAGCCTCAACGGCCGCAGAGGACCAATTCACCACATCAGCACCTTTCTTTGTCAAATCAGTCAAAGGTTTAACCACACTAGAAAAATTAGCGATGAAGCGACGGTAAAAATTAGCAAAGCCCAGGAATTTCTGGAGGCTCTTCACAGATGTAGGTTGAGTCCAATCATAAATGGCCTGAACTTTAACAGGGTCCATCTCGATAGTAGAAGGGGAAAAAATGAAGCCCAAAAAGGAAACCTTCTGAACTCCGAAGAGACATTTAGACCCCTTCACAAACAACGCGTTAGCACGAAGGACCTGGAACACCATCCTGACCTGCCTCACATGAGACTCCCAATCATCCGAAAAGACCAAAATATCATCCAAATATACAATCATGAATCTATCCAGATACGTTCGGAAGATGTCATGCATAAAGGACTGAAACACAGATGGAGCATTTGAAAGCCTGAATGGCATTACCAGGTACTCAAAATGGCCCTCGGGCGTATTAAATGCTGTTTTCCATTCATTGCCCTGTTTAATACGCACAAGGTTATACGCCCCTCGAAGATCTATCTTGGTGAACCAACTAGCCCCCTTAATCCGAGCAAACAAATCAGACAGCAGAGGCAAAGGGTACTGAAATTTGACCGTGATCTTATTGAGAAGGCGGTAATCTATACAGGGTCTCAGAGAACCATCCTTCTTGGCCACAAAAAAGAACCCTGCTCCCAACGGTGATGAAGACGGGTGAATATGTCCTTTCTCCAAGGACTCCTTTATATAACTCCGCATAGCGGCATGCTCTGGCACAGATAAATTGAAAAGTCGGCCCTTAGGAAACTTACTACCAGGAATCAAATTTATAGCACAATCACAATCCCTATGTGGGGGTAGGACACTGGACTTGGGCTCATCAAATACATCCTGGTAATCCGACAGAAACTCAGGGACTTCAGAAGGAGTGGAAGCAGAAATTGACACCAACGGAACATCACCATGTACCCCTTGACAACCCCAACTAGACACAGACATTGATTTCCAATCCAATACTGGATTATGAACCTGTAGCCAAGGCAAACCCAACACGACCACATCATGCAAATTATGCAACACCAAAAAGCGAATATCTTCCTGATGTGCAGGAGCCATGCACATGGTCAACGAGTCCAGTACTGAGGTTTATTCCTGGCCAACGGCGTGGCATCAATTCCCCTTAATGGAATAGGATACTGCAAAGGCTCCAAGAAAAAACCACAGTGCCTGGCAAACTCCAAGTCCATCAAATTCAGGGCAGCGCCTGAATCCACAAATGCCATAACCGAGTAGGATGACAAAGAGCAAATCAGAGTAACAGACAAAAGAAATTTAGGCTGTACAGTACCAATGGTGACAGACCTAGCGAACCGCTTAGTGCGCTTAGGACAATCAGAGATAGCATGAGTGGGGTCACCACAGTAAAAACACAGCCTATTCTGACGTCTGTGTTCTTGCCGTTCAGTTCTGGTCAAAGTTCTATCACATTGCATAAGCTCAGGCCTCTGCTCAGACGACACCGCCAAATGGTGCACAATTTTGCACTCACGCAAACGCCGATCAATTTGGATGGCCAAGGACATTGATTCATTCAGACCAGCAGGCGTGGGAAATCCCACCATAACATCCTTAAGGGCTTCAGAAAGACCCTTTCTAAAAATTGCTGCCAGGGCACACTCATTCCATTGAGTAAGCACAGACCATTTTCTAAACTTCTGACAATATATCTCTGCTTCATCCTGACCCTGACACAAAGCTAGCAAGATTTTCTCTGCCTGATCCACTGAATTTGGTTCGTCATAAAGCAATCCAAGCGCCAGAAAAAACGCATCTACATTAAGCAATGCAGGATCTCCTGGCGCAAGGGAGAATGCCCACTATTGAGGGTCGCCACGCAACAAAGAAATAATAATTTTTACTTGCTGAATGGGGTCACCAGAGGAGCGGGGTCTCAAAGCAAGAAACAGTTTACAATTATTTTTGAAATTCAGAAACTTAGATCTATCCCCAGAAAACAAATCAGGAATTGGAATTCTAGGCTCTAACATCGGATTCTGAACTACATAATCTTGAATGCTTTGTACTCTTGCAGTGAGATGATCCACACAAGAGGACAGACCTTGAATATCCATATCTACACCTGAGTCCTGAACCACCCAGAGATTAAGGGGAAAAGAGAGACAAAACACACTGCAATGATAAAAAAATGGGTTCAGAACTTCTCTTATCCCTCTTTTGAGATGCATTAACACTTTGTCGGCTAGCTGTACTGTTATGGACCTGGTGGTTAGGAGCACCCGGAATGACCTGATGAGTAAACTAGTAATCAGAACAAGCTCTGGGAAAGTGGGAACTCTGCTGACCGCAAATCCTACTCCTATCACACACACTAGAAATAGCTGTGGAGCGTACCTAACTCTCCCTAGATGCCTCTTCACAGCCTAAGAGCTAACTACCCCTAAAGATAGAAAAGAAGCCTAACCTTGCCTCAGAGAAATTCCCCAAAGGTAAAGTCAGCCCCCACATATATTGACTGTGAGTTAAGAGGAAAGTCACAAACACAGGAATGAAACAGGTTTTAGCATAGGAGGCCAGACTACACTAAATAGTCAGACGATAGCAAAGGGAACTATGCGGTCAGCACAAAAAGACTACAAAAAACCACGCAGAGTAAGCAAAAAGACTCCCCACACCGACTCACGGTGTGGAGGTGCCACTCTGCACCCCAGAGCTTCCAGCTAGCAAGGAAATATCATGATAGCAAGCTGGACTAGAAATTAGCAGTACTAAGAAATATATTCAGGAAGCAGTAACATCAAATGAACTAGCAAAGACTTAGCTTCTGCTGGAGTAGACAGGTCCTCAGAGAAGTCCAAGAGAGATCTGAACCAATACTGAAACATTGACAGCTGGCATCAAGTAACGATCTGAGTGGAGTTAAATAGGGAAACCAGCAGCAATAAACGAGAGCAGCTGACAAAGCCAACCTCAGTGACCAGCAGTTCCGCTCAAAGCCACCAGAGGGAGTCCAAGAGCAGAACTAACCAAAGTACCATTCATGACCACAGGAGGGAGTACAAGAACGGAATTCACAACAATGATGCCCATGAAAATTAATGGACTTCATGATACAAATATATGTTGGGTCCTCCAAAGATAAGAAGAATGCTATTTGCATCCACTCTTAATATACAGAGATAGTTCCAATGGGATGGTAGACTAGGCAATTTCCCTAGTTTTCCAAGGGGCCCTTAACTACCATCTTTGATTCCCCTATGAGAACTGTATGGCATTTTAATGTGTGATTTTTAATACAGTGCTGTTTATATGCTGTACATTACCATATTGTTGTATTTATTGGGTTGCTTGTAGTAGAAAAATAAAAGCACAATTATATAGGCTAAAATTCTGGGAAAAAATTGTAAGCGGGAAGTTGCCTTTACTTATTGCCTAGAGGAATTCTTTCAATAAAACTAGACCCTGCTGATGAAGACCTCTCTATTAACTAATATTTTAGAGTTAAGAAAATAGGTTTGCAGGATCCCGGTGAGCAGTGTGGTCCTGGACCAGTGGCCATGGCACTTCACACCTCATACGTCACAGGGCCAACTAATCAGAAGAGGCCCCAGAAATGCCGTAGGAAGCAAGAGTTTTGCAATGCTCTGTGTGGCCTCAGACTACTGACAGAGTATTTTTGTCGTTGCCCATTTCTTGTAACTTAAAATCTCTTTTAGCTTTTGCAAGCTTCAGAATTTATTAAACTAAAAATTTATTAAACTTTTAGATTTTATTGAACCTTGGTTGTGACACCCTGGGATTAAGGAAACGGGGGCATCTACCGGCGTCTTGGATGATCAAACCGTGACATCTATATGCGTCAAACATTACATAAGAGGGTGACTGAAAACCACATCATAGACAGGAAGGTGAAGGTTACGCTGTTCCCTGATCCAGAAAATAGCCTGAAGCAGCAGTAAGTGATATCTGACAAGAAATAGCTCTGACATGGTGTCTGTTGAATCATCTCTTAAGGGAAGGTTCAGATTGAATGATTTCTGCTAATAAACCTAATGTGGCGACTGATTGTAGTTACTGTACTGATAAATCGATAATATTTCATCAGCTATTACCATACACCAATATTAGATGCATGGCTTATCTCACATGTTTACATTGAAAACTTTGTCTTTGAAGATTTCTAACCTTTTCAGCGGCTTATCAATGGTATTATGCCTAGTTTTATCATGCAAGGTAAAATAACCATGTGAAAGTCAAAACAATGGAAAAGTCAATCAAAGCACATTACATAAAAAAGCCAATGACTCATCCTCATCTGTCTTCATTGGACAAGTCAGCTATGAGCAGGAAAGAACTGCTGAGATGAAGAAGCTTAGATGTTCAGAATGTTTATCTAGGTTTTACAGTTTTATTACCGCCACGTACCAGTCCTCATGGCAATAAATACATTTTACGCCTAACAGTAGAAAAAAGTCATTTTCAAAAAAATTGTAGAAAAAAACTCAAGCCCACATTAAAATCTTACTTTTACACTTAAGGTAATGGAAGAAGCTAACGTTAGATAAAACAGGATCGAAAGTTGACAAAAGAAAGTTGAGCAGCCAAATCCTCCTCCTCTCTGCGCAGTGACCACTGCACATGTCACAGAGCATGCCCACAATATTGTCGCATAGAAGTAAATGGGGCACTTGGCTGTAACTGTTATAGGAAGGTGTGTGACTGTCAATGTTGTTTTGAGAACTGTGGCCATCATCGTTATTGTCTGTTAGTGTCAACATTATTGGAGCCCTAAAGAAATCCTTGTTTTTGGCGACCTTTGGCTGTCACTCTTATAGAGAACTTGTAGCTGTCACTATTTCCCTGTAGCAGGTTCTGTATAATATTATGGTATCTAATATAAATACACTAAATTATACAAAGACAAAAAAAATCACAGTAAATTGTGGTAAAAAACAAAATAAAGTTACTTTCATTTTTATGGTGATATGAAGTATCTCCAAGCCTATAGGTACCTTGTCACTCAAAAATGTTCACTTTCCCCAGAAATCTAATTATAAGCACAGGTTTTCCTCTGAACTTCTGAACCTACAGAAGATGAGGATGGTTGGCATTTCTATTCTACAGAAATATTTATTAAAAATTCCCCTCTAAGTTTTTTTTTGGAAATTAATTTATCTTTTTTTTGCTATTCTTCAAGCTTTAGACTACGTTAGGTAAATGCTTTCCATTAACCCTACAACTGGCTGATGTAATAACACTACTGCATGTATTTGGAGAATGTGGCTTAGTATAGACAGTGAATTTACAATGTTGACCTAACGCAAGCTCTAAGGAAACCCCTCGGAGTTTTTACTAGAGCGTCCTCCTGCTGAGTTTCCATTAAAAAAGGTTATGGGAATGAATACGATCATAGAGAAGATCATTAACTCATAGAGATACTATTGTTCGGACAAGACAGAATAAATCCTGTCGTATAGAATGGAATTCTATTATTGTCATTTTAGGAACAAACACAGGAAAAGACATTCTGTGAAATGGAAAGTAATGAAAATTTCCCTGTCTCACATTTTAATTTTAATTTTTTAGCAATTTATGAACTTGTGAACTTGTGTTGACTTTTACAAAGTATCCTACTTTTAAAGGGAATCTGTCATCATGTTTTTGCTATCTAATCTGAGAGCAAAAAAAACCTGAGGGATAACCTGGTGAGAAGCCACTATGTGGCTCAAACCAGATGTCCCTTTGGTACAAGTGGCCCAAGACAGGGCTGTTTCCCCTGCGGTTCATGTGTCGCGTGTCCTAACATCCTGAGATGTGGGACCTTTAAAACATCTAATGGGAGCAAGGAATTTAAGATACCCGAATTTATATCATGCAATACCACCTATGTGATATATTATGCCCCTGCTCCCTTATTTATATTGGTCTCACATCTAGGGAATTGAAGGTTAGGATACGCGAACATGTACGGGATATAGTGGCAGGAAAGGAAGCCCTAGACATATCTGGCCTAAAAACTCTTCCTAGGCATTTCCGCTTGTATCACGGTTCGGATCCCACTGGCCTTAGGGTGAGAGGCATCGATAGGGTTCATGGTGGCATCAGGGGTGGTAATATGGTTAAGATCCTAGCACAGCGTGAATGTAAGTGGATTATCACCCTCGACACCATGGCCCCGAGAGGACTGAATGAACAGTTTAGCTTTGCTCCATTTTTATGATACTGTGGGGGGGTTCTGTTCCTTTGTTCACTCTTTTCGTCCGCCCTGTGCAGATTGTCTCAGCTTGTTTCAAGCTGGGCATGGATTTCCTGCCCTTTGATAGATGATCGTCTGTGTCCCTATACTCATTTTTAATTTATTCTTTTGTCTTTTGTGTTTTTTAGTGTTTATTGTTATCCTTATATAAAACTACCTTGAGCCCTACGATTTGCAATGGATGCTGGCCATACTGTTGGATGGTTCCATACAGAACTGTGAAGACTTCTGGATAATTTATTTTTTCACAACTGTACTTCTATAAGTTTCACTATCTATATACTGCTATGCAATAGTTATGATGTATGTGGCCTTGGCGCCTCTTATATATGTTCACATTGCGGCATCACGGCATATCACTTTGTTAGGATTAATTAATATTTTTGTTGTCTTTTAACATTTCAGTATGATTTATATTTATAATTGCGGTCACTATGCACTGCACTGTTGGCCACGAAACCGCATAGTATTTTATTTTATTGTATCTCATTACCTCACAGTTATTCTTTCTTTAGTCCAGGTCTTTTCTTCTGTGCCCTTACAAATATGGCCGCGCCTGTTGGGCTTCTTGAAAATGGCCGCCGGTGTGCGCGCATGCGCGGCGAGTGCTCCTTCAACCGGCTCTTCCTGGTGTCCGTCTATAGATGCTGGCGTGACGTCATATGGCGGATTTCCGCCTTATGTGCGCCCGGCAGTGACGGTCCTCAGGTTTTGCTGGCGTGGAGCGTCACTGCGCATGTGCCAATTTGACAGAGAGATGGGTGAACCCTGTTGACAAAGCCATTCCGCGAAACGCGCGTCCGGGGCCACCGGGTGAAATGCAGATTACTCCCCTCTGAATTTACTAATGGGTAAGCGTGCAATTTTAACTATTGATATGTTGTAACGGTGGGCTGTGGACCTTGTGCTCTATATAGGGCACGGTAGATTGTGTATTTTACACTGCCTGTGATAGTGCCCCAGCTGACACCTCTTTCTGATTTTTTGATTTTTTGCACCATCACTCATGTTTGGGATGTATTTTGTAGTATGCATCTGATCCGGCTACCTCTAAGTCTCCCTCTTGATACCTTTGCTTCATTGTGTATTGGATATGTTAATAATGATTGTATTTTAACACTTGTTATTGTGTAATTTATCTAATAAAAAATTTGTTCTGGTTTTTAATATGATGATTTGGATCTATATACTCCTTGTTTTGTGTTTTATATCTAATTGGAGTTGTCCTTTGTATTGGACCCATTTGGGGTGTCCAGGGAGGGTGACTTACCCTCAGCAACGAGTTTATTTGGTGGCTCATGGTTACATTTACATATCTAATCTGAGAGCAGTATATTGTAAGGCCTGATTACAGCCATGCATCACTTACTGGGCTGCGTGCTGTAATTTTGATAAAAGCACAGTTTTATTAGCAGGAGCTTTCTGCCTATGCACTGTGTACACAGAAATCTGTCAAACAGTAATGTGGGCAGGAGTTATAGAATGCTCAATAGTCAGAGAACTGGTAAATCTGTAGCAGAGAAAACTTTTCAGCAAAACTTCAGCATCCAATAAAGTACAGTGGGTACGGAAAGTATTCAGACCCTTTTAAATTTTTTACTCTTTGTTTCATTGCATTCATTAGGTAAATTCAATAAAGTCCTTTTTTCTCATTAATGTACACTCATCGCCCCATGTTGACTGAAAAAAAAAACTGAAAAAAAAGAAAAACTGAAATATCACATGGTCATAAGTATTCAGACCCTTTGCTCAGATACTCATATTTAAGTCACATGCTGTCCATTTCCTTGTGATCCTCCTTGAGATGGTTCTACTCCTTCATTGGATTCCAGCTGTGTAAAATTAAACTGATAGGACTTGATTTAGAAAGGCACACACCGGTCTATATAAGACCTCACAGCTCACAGTGCATGTCAGACCAAATGAGAATCATGAGGTCAAAGGAACTGGCCAAGGAGCTCAGAGACAGAATTGTGGCAAGGCACAGATCTGGCCAAGGTTACAACTGAATTTCTGCAGTACTCAAGGATCCTAAGGGTACAGTGGCCTCAAAATCCTTAAATGGAAGAAGTTTTGGACCACCAGAAGTTTTCCTAGACCTGTCCGTCCAGCCAAACTGAGCAATCATGGGAAAAGAGCCTTGGTGAGAGAGGTAAAGAAGAACCCCAAGATCACTGTGGCTGAGCTCCAGAGATGCAGTAGGGAGATGGGAGAAAATTCCACAAAGTCAACTATCACTGCAGCCCTCCACCAGTCGGGCCTTTATGGCAGAGTGGCCTGACAGAAGCCTCTCCTCAGTGCAAGACATATGAAAGCCTGCATAGAGTTTGCTGAAAAACACATGAAGGACTCCCAGACTATGAGAAATAAGATTCTCTGGTCTGATGAGAGGAAGATAGAACTTTTTGATGATAATTCTAAGCGGTTTGTGTGGAGAAAATCAGGCACTGCTCATCACCTGCCCAATACAATCCCAACAGTGAAACATGGTGGTGGCAGCATCATGCTATGGGGGTGTTTTTCAGCTGCAGGGACAGGACGACTGGTTGCAATTGAAGGAAACATGAATGGCCAAGTACAGAGATATCCTGGCTGAAAACCTCCTTAAGAGTGCTCTGGACCTCAGACTTGGCAGAAGGTTCACTTTCCAACAAGACAATGACCCTAAGCACACAGCTAAAATAACAAAGGAGTGACTTCAGAACAGCTCTGTGACCATTCTTGACTGGCCCAATCAGAGCCCTGACCTAAACCCAATTGAGCATCTCTGGAGAGACCTGAAAATGGCTGTCCACCAACGTTCACCATCCAACCTGACGGAACTGGAGAGGATCTGCAAGGAAGAATGGCAGAGGATCCCCAAATCCAGGTGTGAAAACTTGTTGCATCATTCCCAAGAAGATTCATGGCTGTACTAGCTCAAAAGGGTGCTTCTACTCAATTCTGAGCAAAGGGTCTGAATACTTATGACCATGTGATATTTCCTTTTTTTCTTTTTAAAAAATTTGCAAAAATTTCTACATTTCTGCTTTTTTTTAGTCAAAATGAGATGTAGAATGGACATTTATGAGAAAAGAAAGAACTTTATTGAATTGACAAAATGGCAGCAATGAAACAAAGAGTGAAACATGTAAAGGGGTCTGAATACTTTCCTCACCCACTGTAAGTGACACAATCACTGGAATCAGGGTCTACTGTTCTCTGAAGAAGCCGGAAATACCTGGTGACAGATAAAACTCACTTTTATTATAAGAGAAGAAAGGCTGCCAGAAATCACATTTCAGCTTGTAATTGGTGCATGGATTGCAATCACTAAACTATAAATTGAAATCAGGATTATAGTGAAAGACAAATCTCTATAATAAAATTGAGGCGGATAATACTGGATCCAAAATGGACAATGGCAGATTACACAGCTCAGATCCTCCTCCCTCTCTCTGTGCAGTGACCAATGCACATGTCAAAGAGCATGCCCACAATATTCTCACACAGAAGCCAAAACATTGTTTCCACAGGTGTACAGGGCGCCTGCTTAAAAGTTCAAAAGATTCCCATGGACTTGCACAAGACAAAATATCAAAATTAATTATATGACAAATTATTTTTTTTTAAAGTACATTTTTGGAAGAGGACAATAGTGATTTCTGGGAAAAATTGAGCAAAAATATTCACGCTGCACTGGTTCTGTGTCCAGTCTGGTCAGAGTAGTCTTCTTTTCAGCTTCTGGCATCCTCAGTCCAGGATCATGGGTGCCTTTGGTGATTTCTAGGCATTAAGACATCACAGCATGATGCAAACCATAAAGGTGCGGAGACTAGTAAACTACAAAAGCATGTAGGATGTGCAGCCAAGGATACCGGCAGCAAAACTGAAGACTGCTGTGGTCCAGCTGTCATGAAAGACCAATGTGGATAGGGCATTAGCAATTTTTTTTTATTCAACTCTAGTTCTTGGTTTATAAAGTCACAAAGAAGTATAAAATATAAAGTATATGTAAGCTAGATTTTTGGTGAGTTGACAGTGGACTGCACATGTCACTGTCATGTACAGTGTAGAAAAGACTAAGTGCAACACAATTAGATTAGGGGAAGGGATCCTAACACTTGGGAAGTGGGGAGTGGAGACCCTAGGCAGATCTAATGTCACCCTAAGCGTCCCTATATAGGTTCCACACCTATCGCCGAGCAGAATACCTAAGCCCTGCCTGACTCTAGCAGTAAGCCCTGCTTAGAGATTGACAAGGTGAGTGCTGGTCGATCACCCTTATAACTAAAGACAGATGGGATAGACAAACAAGAGGAATATTTAGCTTGAGCAGACTCAAAGAAGTAACACAGATGTCCTCCAAACACCAAAGAGGAAGATAGCGAACTGCTATAGCTCTAAGCTACAACAGTGGGAAATGGAAATATCACCACCAGAAACTCCCACCAGCAAGCACAGAGTTTATACACACCTTTGGTCCAGGTGTGTCATTTAGAGAGGTTGCCACCGGGTCCTAAAGTGAGAAGGACTAGGAAGGAGTCTGCAAAGCTAATCGCTGAGATCTTCGGCAGCTAGATGCAGTGTGACTGTCTGCAGCCTCTGACACACCCGTGACAGTCACAGAGCATGCCCACAATATTCTCACATAGAAGCCAATATATTGTTTCCATAGCTGGGTATTCTTTAGTGCTCCTGCATAGTAATTCAAGATTATAGTGCCAATTTTTGGTACTCTTTATTAATGACCCAATTAGGCCTCCTAACCCCTTGCTCTTAATCCCTTCTTACATTCCTATATAATCTTAGTATATAGAGGAAATCACTTACTTCAGCGTTATCAGTATTTGCTGAAGAATACTTAACGCTCACGCAGAAAACTATTCCTAAACATCGCGTTGTGTAATAGTATGAAACGTTTGGTCGAAACTTTTAGGTCACTGGAGTACAGTTCTATTACTTGGTGTAAATAGAGGAACTCTCAAAATAAGGACAGAAACTAGAAGATGATTTGAGGAAGTTTGTATTTTTCTTGCGGTCTATAAGGTTAACCTATAACACAACCACTGGAGTCTGCCAGCTAGAAAACAACAGGTTATGGGCTGACTTATCACTAATAATCTGAATACCAATTATCTAAATTGCAGTCCACAGACAGATGCCTCGTTAAACTGCAGGGAATATGAACTGCCCTAAGCTTGCAGCACAGTCACCATGGTGCATACTCTTTTTATATGACAACATATATGCAAATCAGCGGAACGTTTTGGCGATAAATCCTATTTGTTGTACACTGCTCAAAAAAAATAAAGGGAACACTAAAATCTTACATCCTAGATATCACTGAATGAAATATTCCAGTTGTAAATCTTTATTCATTGCTTAGTGGAATGTGTTGAGAACAATAAAACTTAAAAATTATCAATGTAAATCACAACTAATATCCCACGGAGGTCTGGATTTGGAATGATACTCAAAATCAAAGTAGAAAATTAAGTTACAGGCTTATCTAACTTCAGTGGAAATGCCTCAAGACAAGGAAATGGTGCTCAGTAGTGTGTGTGGCACTCCACATGCCTGTATGACCTTCCTGGGAGTCGAGTTCCTGCCGCCGCACAGGGGGAATCTCTAACCATGTCTGATGCAGTCTCTCATTTTGCATCAGCCGCAGTGAAGCCTGCTCAGCGGAGACGTCGGTCCCAGCGTCTCACTGAATCTGATACTGTGCAAAGGGTTAATGCTGTCTCTCCAGGCTCTGCTATTGTACCCTGCACTGGTCGGCGGCGAGCAGGCTTTTCTGGGACTAAGTCCTGCTTTGCACACACTGAGCATGCCCAGGGTAAGATCTCTCAATGGAGATCAAGGGTCACATGCTCAGGTACTGCACCAACTTCCATTGGTCCTCCAGGAAGGTCCTGTACCTGATCAAGTTCTGTGGCAGTCTTCCATTGGTCCTTCTGAGAAGGTCCTGAAGTTGCTGCAGCTATAAAAGGTTCTCATGACCGCACGGCCATGCGCTAATATCAATTTATGTATGAGCTCAGCGCCAGTGTGGTCGTGTTTGTATGCAGTCAGGGACCCGGCTGAAATAAGCCCCTAGAATGCTGGCACCTCCTCCGGCGAGGAGTTTCATGTGAGTGGATTCAGGGCTGGCGTATAGCCATAGAATTCTAGCTCCACCGGAGAGAAGCTGCGTGTTTGCATTTGACTGCATGACCACTACCTGCTCTACTAAGTAGCTGTGTTTCTCTGTGAGCTAAACAGGGCACAGCGTTCTCTTTGCTAACAGACTCTGTGAAGTAACAGAGTTTGTTTATTCTACTATTTTGTACTGCCATATCTAGCAGCGGGTTCTTTCCTGCACGGTGGATCCCGGGTTGCAAACGCACCTTCTATTTCTAATAAATATATATTCGGTGCATTCCGCCAACCCTAAGGGTATGTCTCCACGTTCCGTACTGCCGACGGTATCGCCGCAGCGGCGAAGCCGCTCGGCGCTAAGCCCCGCCCCCTTAATGGGACGCGATCATGCCGGATGTGTTAACTCTTCACATCCGGGATGATCGCTCTCTCCCATAGGGCCCTGTGATATGCCTTGCGGGGACGCTGCATCCCCGCAAGGTGTACGGGCATGCTGCGATCTGAAAAGACGCGCAGCATGTCCGGAGTCGCAGGGCCGCCGCGTGCGGGTTTCCACGCATAGTGGAGACAGGATTTCATCAAATCCCCTCCACTATGCAGGAACATCTGGACGCTGCTTGTTTGACGCTGCAGCTCTGCGCAGCGTCAAACAAGCAGCGTTTCCTGAACGTGGAAACATACCCATACAGACCTTTTGTCAAATCTCAGCATATGCTACAGAACACAAGTCACGCAGAAGTTGACTTGCGCCAAAGATTTTAGATAATCTGCACCACTCATGAGCGTCATTGTCAGCCCCACGAGACAGCCGCACAATGATACTGTACCCTAAAGGATTTTTGTCTTAATGCAATTTCCATCAACAGGACTGAAAAGTGCCAAACTGCCAATGTATAGTCTTTGTACCTGGTGCCCTCTATTTGCCTCCCGCTGCCTTCTCTACTCAGCTCTGTGCTCCATTCCTCCTGATTCCACTTTCCTCCACTGCAACGGTATGGAGAGTGTGGCGACGCTATGGAATAAAAATAGGAGAGGCATGATTTTTGCCTGAATTTATTTTTTACATTTTAAGCATAACAAAATATGTGAGACGCATTTACCAAGGTTTTCGTGAACAGTGATATTTCCATGGAAGTGACCCAAAGAGGATAAAGGCTAGTATGCTGCCAAGTGGTCACTCTTCTGTTATGAATGAGGTCCACTTTGGAAGTGGGGACCGTATTGAGTAACTCGCAGAGAAAGGACCAAGGAGAGAGCTGGCAGATCATGCCCCCTGTGGCCCACCCACAGCACACCCATGAACTAACATCAGCCGGTAATTGACAGATATTCTGCTTAGGGTACTGTCACACTCTGCAACTTTCCAAAGATCACGACCAGCGATACGACCTGGCCGTGATCGTTGGTAAGTCGTTGTGTGGTCGCTGGGGAGCTGTCACACAGACCGCTCTCCAGCGACCAACGATGCCGAAGGCCCCGGGTAACCAGGGTAAACATCGGGTTACTAAGCGCAGGGCCGCGCTTAGTAACCCGATGTTTACCCTGGTTACCATCGTAAAAGTAAAAAAAAAAAAACAGTCCATACTCACATTCCGGTGTCCGTCAGGTCCCTCGCAGTCTGTTCCCGCTCTGACTGAGTGCCGCCGTAAAGTGAAAGCAGAGCACAGCGGTGACATCACCGCTGTGCTCTGCTCTTACTTTACGGCCGGCAGTCAGTCAGAGCGGGAAGCAGACTGCGAGGGACCTGACGGACACCGGAATGTGAGTATGTACTGTTTTTTTTTTTACTTTTACGATGGTAACCAGGGTAAACATCGGGTTACTAAGCGCGGCCCTGCGCTTAGTAACCCGATGTTTACCCTGGTTACAAGCGAACGCATTGTTGGATCGGTGTCACACACACCGATCCAGCGATGACAGCGGGAGATCCAGCGACGAAAGAAAGTTCCAAACGATCTGCTACGACGTACGACTCTCAGCAGGGTCCCTGATCGCTGCTGCGTGTCAGACACAGCGATATCGTATGGATATCGCTGGAACGTCACGGATCGTACCGTTGTAGCGACAAAAGTGCCACTGTGAGACAGTACCCTTATACTTTTTGTCCTACCACTATTGTATTTGCTTATCTGCCCATTGTATGCAGTGGGGAAAAAAAGTATTCTGTCATTGCCAACAAAGAATATATAACAAAATATTGAGATGAACTTTTGTTAATAACCAAATACTTATTTTCCACCATAATTTGCAAAAGAAACCTTGCCAAATCAGATAAGGTGATTTTCTGGATTTGTTTTCGTATTTTGACTCTCATAGTTGTGGTCTACCTATGATGTCAATTACAGGCCTCTCATTTTTTAAGTGGGAGAACTTGCACAATTGGTTTCTGACTAAATACTTTTTTTCCCCCACTGTATGTGCATGTAACCATTGCGTATATAAATTATAGACTTACTAGATGGAGGCCCGATGCTATCGCATCGGGAGAGCATTAATGTCACGATGGGGGCAGGCTTTGCAGCGTTGAGAATCTCTCCCCCCATGTGCTCACCCACCTATCCACTCTCTCTTCCCCATGTGCTGACTTTTCCCATTTGTGCTCTCTTCTTTGACCTGTCTACCCCATGTGCTATCCCCCTTGTCTGCTGTCTCTCTCCTTCCTGTGCTGTGTTCTCCCCTCATGTGCTGTCCCATTTGAGCTGTCTCTCCCTGTCCTCTGTCTCTCTCACCCCTGTGCACTTTCCCTCTTCCCTCTGCTGTCTTCTCCTCTCATGCAGGGCCGGACTGGCCATAGGGCACTTCTGGCAAATGCCAGAAGGGCCGGTGCCAGTGGTGGGCCGCTCAATCCGCCGCCCCCGCCGTCGCATTCAACTATACCGGCGTATAGACGCCGGTACAGTTGAATGCAATGATGGAGGAGAGAGCGTCTACAGACGCTCCTCTCCCATCATTCCCCGCTCTGCCTCTGACACTGCGGGTGCGCGATGATGTCATATCATCGCGCACCTGCTGTGTCCCGGGCAGACTGCAGCTGCTGAGACAGGAGCAGGAACCAGGAAGCAACGCTGGGCACGAGGAGAGGTGAGGAGAGTTTTTTTTTTTTTCTGGACTGTGGGGCCATTCTCGGAGGAGGTGAGGGGAGGAAGAGAAGAGATGTGGGCTGTATATAGTTCTCTGTGGGCTGTGCTCTGTGCTGTATACTGCTGTGGGCTGTATATAGTTCTCTGTGGGCTGTGCTCTGTGCTGTATACTACTGTGGGCTGTATATAGTTCTCTGTGGGCTGTGCTCTGTGCTGTATACTACTGTGGGCTGTATATAGTTCTGTGGGCTGTGCTCTGTGCTGTATACTGCTGTGGGCTGTATATAGTTCTCTGTGGGCTGTGCTCTGTGCTGTATACTACTGTGGGCTGTATATAGTTCTCTGTGGGCTGTGCTCTGTGCTGTATACTGCTGTGGGCTGTATATAGTTCTCTGTGGGCTGTGCTCTGTGCTGTATACTGCTGTGGGCTGTATATAGCTCTCTGTGGGCTGTGCTCTGTGCTGTATACTACTGTGGGCTGTATATAGTTCTCTGGGCTGTGCTCTGTGCTGTATACTACTGTGGGCTGTATATAGTTCTCTGGGCTGTGCTCTGTGCTGTATACTACTGTGGGCTGTATATAGTTCTCTGGGCTGTGCTCTGTGCTGTATACTACTGTGGGCTGTATATAGTTCTCTGGGCTGTGCTCTGTGCTGTATACTACTGTGGGCTGTATATAGTTCTCTGGGCTGTGCTGTATACTGCTGTGGGCTGTATATAGTTCTCTGTGGGCTGTGCTCTGTGCTGTATACTACTGTGGGCTGTATATAGTTCTCTGGGCTGTGCTCTGTGCTGTATACTACTGTGGGCTGTATATAGTTCTCTGGGCTGTGCTCTGTGCTGTATACCACTGTGGGCTGTATATAGTTCTCTGTGGGCTGTGCTCTGTGCTGTATACTGCTGTGGGCTGTATATAGTTCTCTGGGCTGTGCTCTGTGCTGTATACTACTGTGGGCTGTATATAGTTCTCTGGGCTGTGCTCTGTGCTGTATACTACTGTGGGCTGTATATAGTTCTCTGGGCTGTGCTCTGTGCTGTATACTACTGTGGGCTGTATATAGTTCTCTGGGCTGTGCTCTGTGCTGTATACTGCTGTGGGCTGTATATAGTTCTCTGTGGGCTGTGCTCTGTGCTGTATACTACTGTGGGCTGTATATAGTTCTCTGGGCTGTGCTCTGTGCTGTATACTACTGTGGGCTGTATATAGTTCTCTGGGCTGTGCTCTGTGCTGTATACCACTGTGGGCTGTATATAGTTCTCTGTGGGCTGTGCTCTGTGCTGTATACTGCTGTGGGCTGTATATAGTTCTCTGGGCTGTGCTCTGTGCTGTATACTACTGTGGGCTGTATATAGTTCTCTGGGCTGTGCTCTGTGCTGTATACTACTGTGGGCTGTATATAGTTCTCTGGGCTGTGCTCTGTGCTGTATACTGTGGGCTGTATATAGTTCTCTGTGGGCTGTGCTGTATACTGCTGTGGGCTGTATATAGCTCTCTGTGGGCTGTGCTCCGTGCTGTATACTACTGTGGGCTGTATATAGTTCTCTGTGGGCTGTGCTCTGTGCTGTATACTGTGGGCTGTATATAGTACTCTGTGGGCTGTGCTCCGTGCTGTATACTACTGTGGGCTGTATATAGTTCTCTGTGGGCTGTGCTCTGTGCTGTATACTACTGTGGGCTGTATATAGTTCTCTGGGCTGTGCTCTGTGCTGTATACTACTGTGGGCTGTATATAGTTCTCTGGGCTGTGCTCTGTGCTGTATACTACTGTGGGCTGTATATAGTTCTCTGGGCTGTGCTCTGTGCTGTATACTACTGTGGGCTGTATATAGTTCTCTGGGCTGTGCTCTGTGCTGTATACTACTGTGGGCTGTATATAGTTCTCTGGGCTGTGCTCTGTGCTGTATACTACTGTGGGCTGTATATAGTTCTCTGGGCTGTGCTCTGTGCTGTATACCACTGTGGGCTGTATATAGTTCTCTGTGGGCTGTGCTCTGTGCTGTATACTGCTGTGGGCTGTATATAGTTCTCTGGGCTGTGCTCTGTGCTGTATACTACTGTGGGCTGTATATAGTTCTCTGGGCTGTGCTCTGTGCTGTATACTACTGTGGGCTGTATATAGTTCTCTGGGCTGTGCTCTGTGCTGTATACTGTGGGCTGTATATAGTTCTCTGTGGGCTGTGCTGTATACTGCTGTGGGCTGTATATAGCTCTCTGTGGGCTGTGCTCCGTGCTGTATACTACTGTGGGCTGTATATAGTTCTCTGTGGGCTGTGCTCTGTGCTGTATACTGTGGGCTGTATATAGTACTCTGTGGGCTGTGCTCCGTGCTGTATACTACTGTGGGCTGTATATAGTTCTCTGTGGGCTGTGCTCTGTGCTGTATACTACTGTGGGCTGTATATAGTTCTCTGTGGGCTGTGCTCTGTGCTGTATACTGCTGTGGGCTGTATATAGTTCTCTGTGGGCTGTGCTCTGTGCTGTATACTGCTGTGGGCTGTATATAGTACTCTGTGGGCTGTGCTCCGTGCTGTATACTACTGTGGGCTGTATATAGTTCTCTGTGGGCTGTGCTCTGTGCTGTATACTACTGTGGGCTGTATATAGTTCTCTGTGGGCTGTGCTCTGTGCTGTATACTGCTGTGGGCTGTATATAGTTCTCTGTGGGCTGTGCTCTGTGCTGTATACTACTGTGGGCTGTATATAGCTCTCTGTGGGCTGTGCTCTGTGCTGTATACTACTGTGTGCTCTGTGCTATATATAGTACTCTGTGGGCTGTGCTCTGTGCTGTATACTACTGTGGGCTGTATATAGTTCTCTGGGCTGTGCTCTGTGCTGTATACTACTGTGTGCTATATATAGTTCTCTGTGGGCTGTGCTGTATACTGCTGTGGGCTGTATATAGCTCTCTGTGGGCTGTGCTCCGTGCTGTATACTACTGTGGGCTGTATATAGTTCTCTGTGGGCTGTGCTCTGTGCTGTATACTACTGTGGGCTGTATATAGTTCTCTGTGGGCTGTGCTCTGTGCTGTATACTGCTGTGGGCTGTATATAGTTCTCTGTGGGCTGTGCTCTGTGCTGTATACTACTGTGGGCTGTATATAGTACTCTGTGGGCTGTGCTCTGTGCTGTATACCACTGTGGGCTGTATATAGTTCTCTGTGGGCTGTGCTCTGTGCTGTATACTGCTGTGGGCTGTATATAGTTCTCTGTGGGCTGTGCTCTGTGCTGTATACTGCTGTGGGCTGTATATAGTTCTTTGTGAGCTGTGCTCTGTGCTGTATACTACTGTGGGCTGTATATAGTACTCTGTGGGCTGTGCTCTGTGCTGTATACTGCTGTGGGCTGTATATAGCTCTCTTTGGGCTGTGCTCTGTGCTGTATACTACTGTGGGCTCTGTGCTATATATAGTACTCTGTGGGCTGTATATAGTTCTCTGTGGGCTGTGCTCTGTGCTGTATATAGCTCTCTGTGGGCTGTGCTCTGTGCTGTATACTACTGTGGGCTGTATATAGCTCTCTGTGGGCTGTGCTCTGTGCTGTATACTGCTGTGTGCTCTGTGCTATATATAGTACTCTGTGGGCTGTGCTCTGTGCTGTATACTACTGTGTGCTATATATAGTTCTCTGGGCTGTGCTCTGTGCTGTATACTACTGTGTGCTCTGTGCTATATATAGTACTCTGTGGGCTGTGCTCTGTGCTGTATACTACTGTGTGCTATATATAGTTCTCTGGGCTGTGCTCTGTGCTGTATACTACTGTGGGCTGTATATAGTACTCTGTGGGCTGTGCTCTGTGCTGTATACTACTGTGGGCTGTATATAGTACTATGTGGGCTGTGCTCTGTGCTGTATACTACTGTGGGCTGTATATAGTACTCTGTGGGCTGTGCTCTGTGCTGTATACTACTGTGGGCTGTATATAGTACTCTGTGGGCTGTGCTCTGTGCTGTATACTACTGTGGGCTGTATATAGTACTCTGTGGGCTGTGCTCTGTGCTGTATACTGCTGTGGGCTGTATATAGCTCTCTGTGGGCTGTGCTCTGTGCTGTATACTACTGTGGGCTGTATATAGCTGTCTGTGGGCTGTGCTCTGTGCTGTATACTACTGTGTGCTCTGTGCTATATATAGTACTCTGTGGGCTGTGCTCTGTGCTGTATACTACTGTGTGCTATATATAGTTCTCTGGGCTGTGCTCTGTGCTGTATACTACTGTGGGCTGTATATAGTACTCTGTGGGCTGTGCTCTGTGCTGTATACTACTGTGGGCTGTATATAGTACTCTGTGGGCTGTGCTCTGTGCTGTATACTACTGTGGGCTGTATATAGTTATCTGTGGGCTGTGCTCTGTGCTGTATGCTACTGTGGGCTGTATATAGTTCTCTGTGGGCTGTGCTCTGTGCTGTATATAGTTCTCTGTGGGCTGTGCTCTGTGCTGTATACTACTGTGGGCTGTATATAGTTCTCTGTGGGCTGTGCTCTGTGCTGTATACTACTGTGGGCTGTATATAGTTCTCTGTGGGCTGTGCTCTGTGCTGTATACTACTGTGTGCTGTATATAGTTATCTGTGGGCTGTGCTGTATATAGTACTCTGTGGGCTGTGCTGTATATAGTACTCTGTGGGCTGTGCTGTATATAGTACTCTGTGGGCTGTGCTGTATATAGTACTCTGTGGGCTGTGCTGTATATAGTACTCTCTGGGCTGTGCTGTATATAGTACTCTCTGGGCTGTGCTGTATATAGTACTCTCTGGGATGTGCTTTATATAGTACTCTGGGCTGTGCTGTATATAGTACTCTGGGCTGTGCTTTATATAGTTCTCTGTGGGCTGTGCTTTATATAGTTCTCTGTGGGCTGTGCTGTATATAGTTCTCTGTGGGCTGTGCTGTATATAGTTCTCTGTGGGCTGTGCTGTATATATTACTTTGTGGGCTGTGCTGTATATATTACTTTGTGGGCTGTGCTGTATATATTACTCTGTGGGCTGTGCTGTATACTACTGTGTGGACTGTGCTGTATACTTCTACGTGGGCTGTGCTGTATACTACTGTGTGGTCTGTGCTGTATACTACTGTGTGGTCTGTGCTGAATACTGCTGTGTGGGCTGTGTTATCTACTACGCGAGCTGTGCTATAGTATGCAGGCTGTGCTGTATACTATGCGGTTTGTGCTATATAATATGCGGGCTTTGCTATATACTATGGGGAGTATATTATATTCTATGGGGGAGGCCATGTTATGTACTATGTGGCTGTGTTATATACTATTGTGGGGGTATATTATATTCTATGGGGGAGGCTGCGTTATATACTATGGGGGGCTGCATTATATTCTATGGGGGGCTACATTATATATTATGGGGAGGTGGGCTGTATTATATTCTATGGGGGTTACATACTCTGGGGTGGCTGCATTATACTCTGTGGGGTGGCTGCATTATACTCTGGGGTGGCTGCATTATACTCTGGGGTGGCTGCATTATACTCTGGGGTGGCTGCATTATACTATATGTGGGCTGCATTATACTGTATCGAGGACTATGGGGAATACGTTATACTATATGAAGAACTATGGGGTGCATTATACTATGGGAAGTGAATTGTACTACATGGATGACTGTGGCGGTGCATTATACTATATGGAGCACTATGAGGATTGTATTATGCTATATGGAGGACTATGAGGATTGTATTATGCTATATGGAGGACTATGAGGAGTGTATTATACTATGTGGAGGACTGAGCAGTGTATTTTAATATATGGAGGACTATAGGGAGTGTATTATACTATATGGAGGACTATGGAGCACATTATAATATATGGAGGACTATGGGGTGTATTTTACTAAACAAGTAAAATGCTGCATATTCGGATTGTTTTTGCTGGAACAAAAAGCCTTGTTGTCAGCAGCACATTGCCAGTGTAAACTGTAGATGTGCTGCTGAAAACATGATACTGTATGGTGATCTGTTAGTGATCTATTAGTGATCGTTCTGTCTCATCATTATTCCTCAGCTGGTGGAAAGAGGCCGGGAAACAAGCGTTGAACAACTTCAGTATTGTCGATCAAACTCGTTTAGGGGCCTGAACTCAGCGCACGTAAATACAACAGAAAGGCTTCTGTGTGATGTGCAATATGTTAGCATTTGGGGACCCATTTTAAACTTTGCCTAGGGCCCCACTTTGCCTAAAACCGGCCCTGCCTACAAGTGTACAAAGATATTATACAGTCACCATGTGACAAGTGGGCCTGTGTAACTTCAAATGCCAGGGCTGAATTTTAGTCCCAGTCCGGCCCTGCTCTCATGTCATCTTATATGCATTGTTTTTGTCCCAGCGATGCTGTTGCTCTTCAAGAGTCTCACTTGCCCGTTGTTGTCTTCGACGTTGTGCCTTTGCTACTTTCCTTTCATTGTCATTGGCGTACTTTTTAGGAGGAGCCATGTTGGCGTTGATATTTGCTTTTTAACGGGGCTTTCCCACGAATGAAAGCTCATTTTAAAAATTGGCTGTGTCTGACCATATACAGAACATACCACAGCTCCTGGGCAGGGGAGGAAGCAAAAGACAATACTGACATCACAGCAGGAGATTGCAGAGGATACATTTTGTGAGGTAAAATATTGTTTAAAAATAGTCAGTGAAATATTTTACCTGACAAAATGACTCCTCGGTGATCCCCTCCTGTAATGTCAGTATTGTCTTTTGCTTCCTCCTCTGCCAAGGAGATGTGGTATGCTCCATACATGGTCAGACACAGAGAATTTTTAAAATGAGCTTTCGTTCTTTTAATGTGACCGGCTTCCTCTGCCTGCAGACACGTCACGCATCTGCTGCCGGGATCAGCCGAATGATTCACTGCGCCTGTGCGGAATTTGCGCAGGTGCAGTAAATCAGATCACCGCCATCTTTGTGCAGACAGATAGCAGCGGTCACATTAAAACTGAACATGTGCTCCTCCTGTACAAAGATGGCAGTGGTCAGTGAATCATTCGGCTGATCCCGGCGGTGGCGTGTTGGCGACGGCGACAGTGTTCTGCCGGTGGTACTGCGCAAGAGGCTGCGTACAGCATATACAGTGCGTGTGTGTGTGTGGTGCGTACGGCATATACTGTGTGTGTGGTGCATACGGCATACACAGTGTGTGTTTGTCTGTGGTGCGTACAGTGTGTGTGTGTGAGTGGTGCGGCAGTGTTCCACTGGTGGTACCGCGCAAGAGGCTGGTACCCCCAGCAGTTTCCATATTGAGACACCCATCACTTGGGTGTCCCAATATGGAGGTCACTGAACTTCCACTGCTTGGAATTCTGGGATCTGGACACATCTCGATGGAACAGGATGTGAAGACATTACAAGGTAAGTATATATTAAGATATAATTTAATCTTAGGCTGCTATTTTATCTTGATCCAGGAACCCACAAGTCTGTTTCTCGGTTCCAACTTCCCATGCTATCGGGGCTGGTTTCTGGACCATTATAATCCTGTCAATGGACTGGTCTTATATCTAATGAAGATCTGGTTGCAGTTCTACTGGGCTGGCAGCGCTCTGTTTCACTGGTACTGATGAAAGGGGTTGTGAATGAGTGTGGTGCCTCATCAGTGACTGTGTGGGCCACATCATCTCACTCTCCGTGCCTTCGTGGACCTGTGTAAAACTATGCCAAGCTGAGCTTACGTGTCCCCAGGGGGTGAGGAACATCATATTAGTTCAAGTGAGAAGACCATACTATGTGATCTTGTTGACTTCAGTGACATCAGGCGGAGTGGTGAGGTGAGGGTTCGTCACATGTGGTGGCAGCAGAGGGATTCTATGCAATCTCTCCATTGCCATCCTTCATATATGGCCATTATGTTATTAAGGGTAGTTGGAGCGCCCCCACTGCCGCAGGGCCGAGGGGTACCCGGTACCGGGCCTCTGAGTCTCTGTTCTGGGGTTGTCACGGTGGCTAGACCCGGTCCGTGACCCTGCTGAGGGGCGCTGTTGTGAATTAGACTTTTTTGGCTCCCTCTTGTGGTCACTAGTGATATGACTCTGGGATTGTCTTTCCTCAGTTTGGCACCCACCTGGGTCGTTAGTCCAGGGGTGTTGCTATATAAACTTCCTGGTTTCTCAGTCCAGTGCCTGGCATCGTTGTAATCAGTTCCTTTCTGTTTGCTCCTGTCTGCTGGTCTTGGATCTTGCAAAATTAAGCTAAGTCCTGCTTCCTTGTTTTTTGGTTATTTGCTTTGCTCTTATTTTTTGTCCAGCTTGTACTAAATGTGATTCCTGATTTTGCTGGAAGCTCTAGGGGGCTGGTGTTCTCCCCCCGGGCCGTTAGACGGTTCGGGGGTTCTTGAATATCCAGCGTGGAAATTTTGATAGGGTTTTTGCTGACCATATAAGTCATCTTACTATATCCTGCTATTAGTCAGTGGGCCTCTCTTTGCTAAATATCTAGTTCATTCTTACGTTTGTCTTTTCTCCTTACCTCACCGTTATTATTTGTTGGGGGCTTGTATCCAACTTTTGGGGTCTTTTCTCTGGAGGCAAGAAAGGTCTATCTTTTCCCTTCTAGGGTTAGTTAGTTCTCCGGCTGGCGCGAGACGTCTAGAACCAACGTAGGCACGTTCCCCGGCTGCTGCTATTTGTGGTGCTAGGATTAGATATATGGTCAGCCCAGTTACCACTGCCCTATGAGCTGGTTTTTTGTGTTTGCAGACTTGGTATGTACTTTTGAGACCCTCTGCCATTGGGGTCATAACAGTATGCCAGGCCAAGGTTGAATGTTTAATGCATTGCAGAAGTGGGATTACAAGAAAGGAAAGTCTGAGTTTTTTTTTTTTTTTTCTTTCCTCTCTTTTTTTCCTCCCCTTTACCTCTGAGTGGCTTGTGCTTGCTGCAGACATGAATGTCCAGACTTTGATTACAAGTGTGGATCAGCTTGCTGCTCGTGTACAAGGCATACAAGATTTTGTTACCAGTAGTCCAATGTCTGAACCTAAAATACCTATTCCTGAACTGTTCTCTGGAGACCGATTTAAGTTTAGGAATTTCAGGAATAATTGTAAATTGTTTCTATCTCTGAGACCCCGTTCATCTGGAGACTCAGCTCAGCAAGTAAAAATTGTTATCTCTTTCTTACGGGGCGACCCTCAGGATTGGGCCTTCTCGCTAGCGCCAGGAGATCCGGCATTGGCAAATATTGATGCGTTTTTTCTGGCGCTCGGATTGCTTTACGAGGAACCCAATCTTGAAATTCAGGCAGAAAAAGCCTTGCTGGCTATTTCTCAGGGTCAGGATGAAGCTGAAGTGTATTGCCAAAAATTTCGGAAATGGTCCGTGCTTACTCAGTGGAATGAGTGTGCTCTGGCCGCAAATTTCAGAAATGGCCTTTCTGAAGCCATTAAGAATGTGATGGTGGGTTTCTCCATTCCTACAGGTCTGAATGATTCCATGGCGCTGGCTATTCAAATTGACCGGCGTTTGCGGGAGCGCAAAGCCGCGAATCCTCTGGTGGTGTTGTCTGAACAAACACCTGATTTAATGCAATGAGGTAGAATTCAGACTAGAAATGAACGGAAAAATCATAGACGTCAGAATGGGTTGTGTTTTTACTGTGGTGATTCTACACATGTTATATCAGCATGCTCTAAACGCCTAACTAGGGTTGTTAGTCCTGTCGCCATTGGTAATTTGCAACCTAAATTTATTTTGTCTGTGACTTTAATTTGCTCATTGTCCTCCTACCCTGTTATGGCGTTTGTGGATTCAGGTGCTGCCCTGAGTCTTATGGATCTGTCGTTTGCCAAGCGCTGTGGTTTTGTTCTTGAGCCGTTGGTAAATCCTATCCCTCTTAGGCCTCTTTCACACGTCAGTGTCTCCGGTACGTGTAGTGACAGTTTTCTCACGTACCGGAGACACTGACACACGTAGACCCATTCAAATGAATGGGTCTATGCACATGTGCGTGTTTTCACACGGACCGTATGTCCGTGCTGAAAACACGTCGACATGTCCGTTTTCCACCGGCAGCACGGACCACAATACGGACAGCACACGTGCACACGGAGAACAGTGTGCACTCTCCTCCGTGTGCACGTACCGCCCGCAGGAGAGACAGCGCTACACTAAGCGCTGTCCCCCCCGCGTGTGGTGCTGAAGGCGGAATTCATCTCTTCTTCCCCGCCGGAGAGAAGAAATGAAAGTTGTTTTTTTTTTGTTTGTTTGTTTGTTGTTTTTTTTTTTCTGGGGGGGGGGTGAAAAATAAAGTTTGCATGTGCCCCCGCGTCCCCCCCCCCCCAGTGCGCCGCCTGGCCTCTTGCCGCAGAAATACTCACCCGGCCAGCTCCTGCGATGTCTCCTGTGTCCTCTCCGCGCTGCCAGCTTCTCCTGTGTGAGCGGTCACGTGGTACCGCTCATTACAGTCAGGGATTATTCACTGACTGTAACCACGTGACCGCTCACACAGGAGAAGCTGGCAGCGCGGAGAGGACACAGGAGACATCGCAGGAGCTGGCCGGGTGAGTATTTCTGCGGCAAGAGGCCAGGCGGCGCACTGGGGGGGGGGACGCGGGGGCACATGCAAACTTTATTTTTCACCCCCCCCCCAGAAAAAAAAAAAAAAAGATCTTTCATCTCTTCTCTCCGGCGGGGAAGAAGAGATGAATTCTGCCTTCAGCACCACATGCGGGGGGGACAGCGCTTAGTGTAGCGCTGTCTCTCCTGCACGGTCCGTGTGGTCCTCAGGGGGCACACGGGCGGCACACGGATGCCGCACGTATGTGCCACTTGAGCACACGGACATACGGACACGGATATCTCCGGTACCGGTTTTTCCCGGTACCGGAAATATCAGGACGTGTGAAAGAGCCCTTAGAGGTATTGATGCTACGCCATTGACGGAAAATAAACCGCAGTTTTGGACACAGGTAACCATGTGCATGACTCCTGAACATCGGGAGGTGATTCGTTTTCTTGTTCTGCATAAAATGCATGATTTGGTCGTTTTGGGTCTGCCATGGTTACAGACCCATAATCCAGTCTTGGATTGGAAGGCAATGTCTGTGTCAAGTTGGGGCTGTCAGGGAATTCATGGTGATTCCCCGCCGGTGTCTATTGCTTCCTCTACTCCTTCAGAAGTTCCTGAGTATTTGTCTGATTACCAGGATGTATTTAGCGAGTCCAGGTCCAGTGCTCTTCCTCCTCATAGGGACTGTGACTGCGCTATAGATTTGATTCCAGGTAGTAAATTTCCTAAGGGAAGATTATTTAATCTGTCTGTACCTGAGCATACCGCAATGCGTTCGTATATCAAGGAATCTCTGGAGAAGGGGCATATCCGTCCATCGTCTTCCCCTCTTGGTGCGGGATTCTTTTTTGTGGCCAAGAAGGACGGATCTTTGAGACCTTGTATTGACTATCGGCTTCTGAATAAAATCACTGTTAAATTTCAGTATCCTTTGCCTCTGTTGTCGGACTTGTTTGCCCGGATTAAAGGTGCCAAGTGGTTCACCAAGATAGATCTTCGTGGTGCGTACAACCTTGTGCGCATTAAGCAAGGAGATGAATGGAAAACTGCATTTAATACGCCCGAAGGTCATTTTGAGTACTTGGTGATGCCTTTCGGGCTCTCTAATGCTCCTTCAGTGTTTCAGTCCTTTATGCATGATATTTTCCGGAAGTATCTGGATAAATTTATGATTGTTTATCAGGATGATATTCTGTTTTTTTTCTGATGATTGGGACTCGCATGTAGAGCAGGTCAGGATGGTGTTTCAGGTTTTGCGTGAGAATGCTTTGTTTGTTAAGGGCTCAAAGTGTCTCTTTGGAGTACAGAAGGTTCCCTTTTTGGGTTTTATTTTTTCCCCTTCTGCGGTGGAGATGGACCCAGTCAAGGTCCGAGCTATTCATGATTGGACTCAACCCACGTCAGTTAAGAGTCTTCAGAAGTTCTTGGGTTTTGCTAACTTCTACCGTCGTTTTATCGTTAATTTTTCTAGCGTTGTTAAACCTTTGACGGATATGACCAAGAAAGGTTCTGATGTTGCTAACTGGGCTCCTGCAGCCGTGGAAGCCTTTCAAGAGTTGAAGCGCCGGTTTACTTCGGCGCCTGTTTGGTGCCAGCCTGATGTCTCACTTCCCTTTCAGGTTGAAGTGGATGCTTCTGAGATTGGGGCAGGGGCCGTTTTGTCGCAGAGAGGCCCTGGTTGCTCTGTAATGAGACCATGTGCTTTTTTCTCTAGGAAGTTTTCGCCTGCTGAGCGGAATTATGATGTTGGCAATCGGGAGTTGTTAGCCATGAAGTGGGCATTTGAGGAGTGGCGTCATTGGCTCGAGGGTGCTAAGCATCGTGTGGTGGTCTTGACTGATCACAAAAATCTGATGTATCTCGAGTCTGCTAAACGCCTGAATCCTAGACAGGCCCGCTGGTCATTGTTTTTCTCCCGTTTTGACTTTGTGGTCTCGTATTTACCAGGTTCAAAGAATGTGAAGGCTGATGCTCTTTCAAGGAGCTTTGTGCCTGACTCTCCTGGAGTCGCAGAACCAGTTGGTATTCTCAAAGAGGGAGTTATCCTGTCAGCCATTTCTCCGGATTTGCGACGTGTGTTGCAGAGATTTCAGGCTGGTAGACCTGACTCTTGTCCACCTGACAGACTGTTTGTTCCTGATAAGTGGACTAGCAGAGTCATTTCCGAGGTTCATTCCTCGGTGTTGGCAGGGCATCCGGGAATTTTTGGCACCAGAGATCTGGTGGCTAGGTCCTTTTGGTGGCCTTCCTTGTCACGGGATGTGCGGTCATTTGTGCAGTCCTGTGGGACTTGTGCTCGAGCTAAGCCTTGCTGTTCTCGTGCCAGCGGGTTGCTCTTGCCCTTGCCTGTCCCGAAGAGGCCTTGGACACACATTTCCATGGATTTCATTTCAGATCTTCCGGTGTCTCAGGGCATGTCTGTCATCTGGGTGGTATGTGATCGCTTTTCCAAGATGGTCCATTTGGTATCTTTGCCTAAGCTGCCTTCCTCTTCCGATCTGGTTCCTTTGTTCTTTCAGAATGTGGTTCGTTTACACGGCATTTCTGAGAATATTGTGTCTGACAGAGGATCCCAGTTTTTATTCCCGGTTCTGGCGATCCTTTTGTGCTAAGATGGGCATTGATTTGTCGTTTTCGTCTGCCTTTCATCCTCAGACTAATGGACAAACGGAGCGAACTAATCAGACTCTGGAGGCTTATTTGAGGTGTTTTGTTTCTGCAGATCAGGATGATTGGGTGACCTTCTTGCCGTTGGCTGAGTTTGCCCTTAATAATCGGGCTAGTTCCGCTACTTTGGTTTCGCCATTTTTTTGCAACTCTGGTTTCCATCCTCGTTTTTCCTCGGGACATGTGGAGCCTTCTGACTGTCCTGGGGTAGATTCCGTGGTGGATAGGTTGCAGCGGATCTGGAATCATGTGGTGGACAACTTGAAGTTGTCACAGGAGAAGGCTCAGCGTTTTGCCAACCACCGCCGCGGTGTGGGTCCCCGACTTCGTGTTGGGGATTTGGTATGGCTGTCTTCTCGATTTGTTCCTATGAAGGACTCCTCTCCTAAATTTAAGCCTCGCTTCATCGGTCCTTACAAGATATTGGAAATCCTTAATCCTGTGTCCTTTCGCTTGGATCTTCCGGTGTCGTTTGCCATTCACAACGTGTTCCATAGGTCTTTGTTGCGGCGGTACGTTGTACCTGTGGTTCCTTCTGTTGAGCCTCCTGCTCCGGTGTTGGTTGAGGGCGAGTTGGAGTACGTGGTGGAGAAGATCTTGGATTCTCGTCTCTCCAGGCGGAGGCTTCAGTATCTGGTCAAGTGGAAGGGCTATGGTCAGGAGGATAATTCCTGGGTGGTTGCCTCTGATGTGCATGCGGCCGATTAAGTTCGTGCCTTTCACGCTGCTCATCCTGATCGCCCTGGTGGTCTTGGTGAGTAGTGTTGAGCATTCCGATACCGCAAGTATCGGGTATCGGCCGATACTTGCGGTATCGGAATTCCGATACCGGGATTCCGATACTTGCCGCGTATCGGATACCGGAATCGGAAGTTCCAAGATTCAAAATGCAGAAATTCAGCCAATGAGAATGATTCCAAGTGTGGGCACATCCTGTTTAGCATGGAGGGCATGAAAGTACTGGCAAGGCTGTGATTGGCTGCTGAAATGATGTCATGCTGCAGTTTAAAAGTCGCTGGCGCCATTTTGCGATCACTCTGCTGTGAATTCAGTTAGTGACAGGACGCTGTTTGCTGACTGAGGGACAGTTTAGAGATAGCGATTTGCTTCTTTGTGCTTTCCAAAGGCTAATTTAGCAACCGCTGTGTTCACCTACTATTCACCTTGCTTTTGCCTTGTAGCGCTGTTTTCACAGCGATCTGCAAGGTCTGTGTGTGTGTGTGTGTGTGAGTGCAGCCCACTCTCTAGTCTGAGTGCAGCCACATAGGCCATCCATAGCTGGTTGTATTCAGTTCAGGGAGGGTGGTTCATTGCCTCATACTGTTCTTTTTTTTTTTTTTTTTTCCAAGTAGTGTAGTCTGCTGCTAATTTATTCAAAAAAATCCTATTAGTGTCTTTCCACCCGTCTCCAGCTAATTTGTGGAAAAACACTACATAGGATAAAGTAGAGGAGGGTTTTTGGGCCTTGCAGCGCCGTTTACGGCTGTCTGCACGGTCTCCGTGTGACTGCAGCTCGCCCTGTAGTCTGTGAGCAGCCGTAGCCTGGTTGTCTCCAGCTCAGGGTTGTTCACTGCGTCATACCGCCAAATCAATTTTAATTTTTTTTCAAGTAGTGTAGTCTGCTGCTAATTTATTTAAAAAAATCCTATTAGTGTCTTTCCACCCGTCTCCAGCTAATTTGTGGAAAAACACTACATAGGATAAAGTAGAGGAGGGTTTTTGGGCCTTGCAGCGCCGTTTACGGCTGTCTGCACGGTCTCCGTGTGACTGCAGCTCGCTCTGTAGTCTGTGAGCAGCCGTAGCCTGGTTGTCTCCAGCTCAGGGTTGTTCACTGCGTCATACCGCCAAATCAATTTTCTTTTTTTTTCAAGTAGTGTAGGTTGCTGCTAATTTATTTAAAAAAATCCTATTAGTGTCTTTCCACCCGTCTCCAGCTAACTTGTGGAAAAACACTACATAGGATAACGTAGAGGAGGGTTTTTGGGCCTTGCAGCGCCGTTTACGTCTGTCTGCACGGTCTCCGTGTGACTGCAGCTCTATCTGTTGTCAGTTCAGCCCCCCAAAAAGAAATAAATAATAAAGTTCACCAAACACACCAGTTACACTACTTTACATTTGTGTAGGCCACATTAGCTCATATTAAAGTCTAGTCCACACTTTAGAAAATTAGTGTTTCTTATACCTGTTAGGAGGAGTTGCTCAGGAATAAGCACACAAATCCGTTAGTACTTTTCTGCTTATCTTTATCAGTCAACCAAGATGAAGAAGGCAGTGAGTAAGGCACGTGGGCGTGGGCGCGGAGCAGGGAGGGGACGTGGGGATTCTGTGCCTGCTGCGGGCACCGGTGACTCATCAGCACCCACTTTCACCAGGCAACAGTCGTTCATGCGCAGCTTTGTGTCAGAGCGCCGTACACCGCTGCTGCGTCAAGACCAAATTGAAGCTGTTGTCGGATGGATGGCAGCTAATGCATCAACTTCCATTAGTGCCACATCCTCTCAGACACAGAGCACTGGAGAGCAGCCATCTGTCTCTTCACCACCTGCCAAATTGCCCAGGCAGACAGAGAGCCCAGGACAGGAGCCGTCTCTACTTCTGTTCTCTGAATCTCTTGGCTTGGAAACAGGGGGCCAGCCAAGCAGCATTGGAGAAATGGAAGAAGAGGCAGGGTGCAGTGATGCCCAACAGCTTTTTCTGTCTTCCTCTGAAGAGGCGGGTGGGCCAGTGGCTCCGGTCACCACATCGCAGGCCGCATCAGCTGATGATGACACTCAGGTGCCACTTACTGGTGCGTGCTCTGCTGCTGAGACTACCCAGGAGGAGCAGTTGGGGGCAGAGGGTAGTGTAGATGATGAGGTCCTCGACCCATCTTGGCGTGAGGGACAGGAAGGTGGTGGGAGCAGCTCTGAGGAAGAGATTCCCCGTACGGCCCAAAGAGGGAGAGGGAGGGGGAAGACTGCGGATCCTGCAGCCTCCGCTTTGGCACCCGTTAGGAGCATGTCTCTTCCAAAAGCCAAAAAGGGCGCTCCCAAGACTTGCAGTGCCTGGTCCTTTTTTGACACAGTTGCAGATGACATTTGCTATGTCAGATGCAACGTGTGTCATCAAAAAGTCAAAAGAGGTCGAAATGTCAGCAACCTCAATACCTCCAACATGTGGAAACATGTGCGCAACAGGCACCCGGCGGAGTTAGAAAAACACACTGAAGAGGTAGGCCAACCAACAGCGGCAGCTACCACGTCTTCAGCTCGTGTTGCCTCTTCCTCTAGCTCACACGCAGCTGGTTCGGCTTCCTCCCAGGATCGCCGTGGAAGAACCTCTGGCCCTGTTGTCCAGAGACCCGCTGTAATTCCACCCGCAGCGCCACTTTCCCAGTCATCCACACACTCCCAGCCCAGTGTACAGCCATCGGTAGTACAGGCATGGGAGAAAAGGCGGCCTTTCTCGTCAAACCACCCACGAGCACAGGCTCTGACTGCAGGCATTGCCAAACTTCTGTCACTGGAAATGCTGTCATTCAGGCTGGTGGAGACTGACAGCTTCCGTGACTTGATGTCATTGGCAGTCCCACAGTACAATGTGCCTAGCCGCTTTTACTTCAGCAGGCAAGCCGTCCCTGCCCTGCACAAGCATGTGGAGGGACACATAAAACACGCGCTACTGAACGCCGTCAGTAGCAAGGTCCACCTCACCACCGATGCGTGGACCAGTCAACATGGACAGGGGCGATACCTTTCCCTTACTGCCCATTGGGTTAATGTCGTTGAGCCGGGTACAGACCGTGCGAGTGGCGCAGGACGTGTCCTGCCCACTCCAAGGATTGCAGGAATCCATTCTGTACGCATTGACTCCTCCTCTTACACCAGTTCCTCAGAATCATCGCTGCAGGAGCCGTCACAGTCCACCTCCACATGGACCCGTGATGAACGTGTACCTGTTACGACCGACATGAGCACAGCCGTGGCCAAACGTCAACAGGCCGTGTTGAAATTAATTTTTTGGGGGAATCGTAGCCACACAGCGCAGGAGCTCTGGAATGCCATCAAGCAGGAGAGCGATGTGTGGTTTGTGCCAGCGAATCTCCAGCCAGGCATGGTAGTGTGTGATAATGGCCGAAATCTGGTGGCAGCTCTGGGCCTCGGCAACCTCACTCACATCCCATGTCTGGCACATGTGCTCAATTTGGTCGTGCAGAGCTTTTTGAGGGACTATCCGGATCTTGATGCACTGCTGCACAAGGTCCGCCTAGAGTGTGCTCACTTGCGGCGTTCCAGCACGGCAAAAGCGCGCATTGCGGCTCTGCAGCGCCGACACCGCCTGCCGGAACATCGCATCATATGTGACCTACCTACCAGGTGGAATTCCACGTTACATATGTTGGAGCGGTTGTGTGAGCAGCAGCAAGCTGTAATGGAGTACCAGCTGCTTCAGGCGCAAAAAAGTCGCAGTCAGCGCCGTACAGACTTCACAACCACAGAGTGGGCCACTATGAATGACGTCTGCCAGGTTTTGCGTCCCTTTGATTATTCCACGCGGATGGCGAGTGCAGATGATGCACTAGTCAGCATGACTGTCCCCCTTATCTGCCTGCTTGAAAAATCACTGCAAGCGCTAAGGGATGATGTTGTGGAAGAGGTGGAGGATGAGGATTCACCATTTCCATCATCTTCTGGACAGTCAGCGCCACGTGGTTCCTCACAAACGCGTAGGCAGGGGACAGTTTGTGAGGAGGATGAGGAGGAGTCAATGGAGGAGGAAGACATCCGTCCAGAGGAGGGAGTTACACAATTGTCCAGTACTCAGTGTGTACAGCGAGGGTGGGGTGATGACGAGCGGGCAGAGATCACGCCTCCAGCAGGGGACAGCGTTTCTTGGGCAGTTGGCAGTCTGCAGCACATGGTGGATTACATGCTGCAGTGCCTGAGAAACGACCGCCGCATCGCCCACATTCTCAACATGTCTGATTATTGGGTGTTCACCCTCCTCGATCCTCGCTACCGGGACAACGTAGAAAGCCTCATCACACCGTTGAACCGGGAGCGAAAAATGCGGGAGTACCAAGACACACTGGTCAATTCCATCATCTTCTCCATTCCAACTGAGAGAAGTGCTGCTAGTGCATTCCAAAGCAGCTCAGTGCGTCCAGGCAGTGGTGGAGGCTCTGCACAAAGAGGGAGCAGAAGCAGTGCCTCTGCCCAAGGCAAGACCAGTATGGCCCAACTGTGGCACAGTTTTCTGTGCCCCCCACAAAAGTCTACACCATCACAGACGGCTCCAGTCAGCAGGAGGCAACGGTTCCGTCAGATGGTGACAGACTACATGTCTTGCCCTCTTGCTGTACTCCCAGACGGCTCTTCCCCTTTCAAGTTTTGGGTCTCAAAGCTGGATACATGGCCAGAGCTAAGCCAGTATGCATTGGAGGTGCTGTCTTGCCCTGCGGCCAGTGTATTATCGGAACGTGTCTTTAGTGCTGCAGGTGGTGTACTAACTGACCGTCGCATGCGACTATCCTCCGATAACGTTGACCGGCTTACTTTCCTGAAAATGAACAAGGCCTGGATCTCGCAGGAATTTGCCACTCCTCCTCCTGATTAAATAATTAGGTCACTGTATACGTTATCCAGGTCTCCTGTTGTGTTCATCTTTCTACCACCTGAATTTAAATTCCTGGGCTCCAACACCGCCAGTTGAGGCTCAGAAGTGCCGTCTGCACAGTCAAAACATACGACCCAGTGTTATTGGGTTTCAGTAACGTCAGCTGATCCCCAGCTGTGTAGCCGGCAATGTGTCATGCGACCGCCACGCTGACACAACAACTGAAATGTAAGGGAATCTGTCCCCCCCCCCAAGGCGTTTGTTACTGAAAGAGCCTCCTTGTGCAGCAGTAATGCTGCACAAGGAAAAGGTAGCTATTTTTGTTTAGCACCTTGCACACGCAGAACTTAACACTTATAAAATGTGTCCACTGATACCGTAACACCGTCCCGGAGGTGGGACTTTCCTTCGTAATGTGATGCAGCACAGCCGTCATTCCTACCCCCCCGGCGCCGCGCACCGGCTCCTCAGCGTTGTTTGATTCCGTCCCGGAGCCTGCGCTGTTATGTTATCCCGTGGCCAGGCACACTTAGCGCTGCCCGTCTTCTGGCATCATTTGGTGTCAGGATGGCTGCGCCTGTGCGGCCGCGCTGGCAGAGAGCCCGCCTCGCAGTGACTTCTGATTTAATCCCACTGGGGGCCTGGGATCCATGGACATGCGCAGTGCATATCTGAACCTCCACCTCTCACTCATCTCCCTATGGCTTCTTCAGACTGTTCGGTGTCAGCTGGTCCCTAATAGCATGCCACGGCCGTGACACCGCACAGTCTTAAGAAGCCGTAGGGAGGGGAGTGAGAGGCGAGGATATGCACTGCGCATGTCCATGGATCCCAGGCCCCCAGTGGGATTAAATCAGAAGACACTGCGAGGCGGGCTCTCGGCCAGCGCGGCCGCACAGGCGCAGCCATCCTGACACCAAATGATGCCAGAAGACGGGCAGAGCTAAGTGTGCCTGGCCACGGGATAACATGACAGCGCAGGCTCCGGGACGGAATCAAACAACGCTGAGGAGCCGGTGCGCGGCGCCGGGGGGGTAGGAATGATGGCTGTGCTGCGTCACATTACGAAGGAAAGTCCCACCTCCAGGACGGTTTTACGGTTGCAGGGGACACATTTTATAAGTGTTTAGTTCTGTGTTTGCAAGGAGCATGATGAAAAGAGCCACCTTTTCCTTTTGCATCTTTTGTGCTGCACAAGCTGGCTCTTTCAGCTACAAACACCTTGGGGGGGGGGGTTAAAGGTTCCCTTTCGACTTTCTCAGGCTTCGGCCTACATTGTGTTCCTCTGCTTTTCCACCTGTCCCTGGGCTCCAACACCGCCAGTTGCCGTCCAGAAGTGCTGTACGCACAGTCAACAGTCGCTCCTCTGTTATTGGGGTTCAGTAACGTCAGCTGTTCCCCTGCTGTGTGTGTGGCAATCCCTCCTACCTCCTCCTACCTCCTCCAACCTCCTCCTCCTCCACCTGTCCCTGGGCTCCAACACCGCCAGTTGCCGTCCAGAAGTGCTGTCCGCACAGTCCCGACAGTCCCTCCTCTGTTATTGGGGTTCAGTAACGTCAGCTGTTCCCCTGCTGTGTGTGTGGCAATCCCTCCTACCTCCTCCAACCTCCTCCAACCTCCTCCTCCTCCACCTGTCCCTGGGCTCCAACACCGCCAGTTGCCGTCCAGAAGTGCTGTCCGCACAGTCCCGACAGTCCCTCCTCTGTTATTGGGGTTCAGTAACGTCAGCTGTTCCCCTGCTGTGTGTGTGGCAATCCCTCCTACCTCCTCCAACCTCCTCCAACCTCCTCCTCCTCCACCTGTCCCTGGGCTCCAACACCGCCAGTTGCCGTCCAGAAGTGCTGTCCGCACAGTCCCGACAGTCCCTCCTCTGTTATTGGGGTTCAGTAACGTCAGCTGTTCCCCTGCTGTGTGTGTGGCAATCCCTCCTACCTCCTCCAACCTCCTCCAACCTCCTCCTCCTCCACCTGTCCCTGGGCTCCAACACCGCCAGTTGCCGTCCAGAAGTGCTGTCCGCACAGTCCCGACAGTCCCTCCTCTGTTATTGGGGTTCAGTAACGTCAGCTGTTCCCCTGCTGTGTGTGTGGCAATCCCTCCTCCTACCTCCTCCAACCTCCTCCAACCTCCTCCTCCTCCACCTGTCCCTGGGCTCCAACACCGCCAGTTGCCGTCCAGAAGTGCTGTCCGCACAGTCCCGACAGTCCCTCCTCTGTTATTGGGGTTCAGTAACGTCAGCTGTTCCCCTGCTGTGTGTGTGGCAATCCCTCCTACCTCCTCCAACCTCCTCCAACCTCCTCCTCCTCCACCTGTCCCTGGGCTCCAACACCGCCAGTTGCCGTCCAGAAGTGCTGTCCGCACAGTCCCGACAGTCCCTCCTCTGTTATTGGGGTTCAGTAACGTCAGCTGTTCCCCTGCTGTGTGTGTGGCAATCCCTCCTACCTCCTCCAACCTCCTCCAACCTCCTCCTCCTCCACCTGTCCCTGGGCTCCAACACCGCCAGTTGCCGTCCAGAAGTGCTGTCCGCACAGTCCCGACAGTCCCTCCTCTGTTATTGGGGTTCAGTAACGTCAGCTGTTCCCCTGCTGTGTGTGTGGCAATCCCTCCTACCTCCTCCAACCTCCTCCAACCTCCTCCTCCTCCACCTGTCCCTGGGCTCCAACACCGCCAGTTGCCGTCCAGAAGTGCTGTCCGCACAGTCCCGACAGTCCCTCCTCTGTTATTGGGGTTCAGTAACGTCAGCTGTTCCCCTGCTGTGCAGCCGGCAGCGTGTACTGCGACCGCCACGCAGGCACAACAAGTTAAATTTAAGGGAACCTGCCCCCCCCCCAGGCGTTTGTTACTGAAGGAGCCACCTTGTGCAGCAGTAATGATGCAAAGGGAAAAAGTGCCTCTTTTCGTGGTGCTCCTTGCACATGCTGATCCTAACACTTATGAAAAGTGCCCCCTCCTACCGTGATACCGTACGGTTGGTGGAACTTTCCTTTGTGATGTGACGCAGCACAGCCGTCATTCTTACCCCCTTGGCGCCGTGCGCCGCCTCCTTAGCGTTGTTTGAATCAGTCCCGGAGCCTGCGCTGTTAGGTTAGCCCTTGGCCATGCACACATTTTGCGCTGCCCGTCTTCTGACATCATTTGGTGTCAGGCTGGCTGCGCCTGTGCGGCCGCGCTGGCCGAGATCCCGCCTCGTACTGTCTTCTGATTTCATCCCACTGGGGGCCTGAGATCCATGGACATGCGCAGTGCATATCTGAACCTCCACCTCTCACTCATCTCCCTATGGCTTCTTCAGACTGTTCGGTGTCAGCTGGTCCACGGCCATGCCACGGCCGTGACACCGCACAGTCTGAAGAAGCCGTAGGGAGGGGAGTGAGAGGCGAGGATATGCACTGCGCATGGCCACGTATCTCAGGCCCCCAGTGGGATGAAATCAGAAGACAGTACGAGGCGGGATCTCGGCCAGCGCGGCCGCACAGGCGCAGCCAGCCTGACACCAAATGATGTCAGAAGACGGGCAGCGCAAAATGTGTGCATGGCCAAGGGCTAACCTAACAGCGCAGGCTCCGGGACTGATTCAAACAACGCTGAGGAGGCGGCGCACGGCGCCAAGGGGGTAAGAATGACGGCTGTGCTGCGTCACATCACAAAGGAAAGTTCCACCTACCGAACGGTATCACGGTAGGAGGGGACACTTTTCATAAGTGTTAGGTTCAGCATGTGCAAGGACCATAATTAAAAGAGCTAAGTTTACCTTTTCCAGCATTAGTGCTGTACACGATGGCTCTTTCAGCTACAAACGCCTGGGGGGGGGTTAAAGTTTCCCTTTCAACTTGCTCCAGTGCAGGCTTCGGCCTACACTCTGCTCCCTCTCCTCCTCCTGCTGACCCTGGGCTCCAACACCGCCAGTTAGGGCCCGGTACTGCTAGCTGCACAGAGAAAAACACCAGCCAATGTGTCAGTGGGGTTCAGCACCGCCAGCTGTTCCCCTGCTGTGTAGCCGGCATCGTGTCCTGCAAAAGCCACGCAGACACAAGAACTGAAATTGAAGGAAACCTGTCCCCCCTCCCCCAGGTGTTTCTACGTTTTACAGCCACCTTGTACGACAGTAATGCTGCATGTGTGCAAGGTGGCTCAGAAACTTAGTCTCCTTGCCCATGGGGAACTGAACACGTCTAAAATGAGTCCTCTGCGACCATTAAAACGTCCCTCAGGTGTGATTTTCCTTTGTATTGACACGCAACAAGCTCCTTGGTAGCGCTGCCCGTCTTCTGGCATCATTGTTTGGCTGCCTGCGCCTCTGCGGCCGCCTTGCCCCACACAACGCCCCTCGGTGTCTTATTTATTTGTACTGCGAGGGTGTGTTTGATGGGCATGAACGGTGCATTTCTTCGCCTGTCCCTCATCTCCTTCCGCCTTCTTCGGACTGTGCGGCTTCATGGCCGTGGCATGCGATAAGGGATCAGCTGACGCCGCATAGTCTGAAGCGGGTGTAAGAAACCAAGCGAGAGGCGAACATATGTACTGCACCAGGCCATGAATCCCAGCCCCGCAGTGTTTTAACAATGTTAAGACACTGCGGGGCTGGGATTCATGGTCATCGCAAACCGCACCGGCCGACATTACATGATGTCAGAGGATGGGCAGCGCTAACAGCGCAAGGCCAAGGGATAACACGACAGCGCAGACTCCTGTGCAACAAATAACGATGCTCAGGAGGCCGCGCCAAGCACCAAGGTGGCATTTTTGCCAGCTGTACTGCGTCTCTTTACGAAGGGAACTCGCGCCTCCAACACAGTTTGACTGTATAAAGGGCTAAATGTTATACGTGTTCCTTTCAGCGTGTGCAAGGAGCGAAATTAAAAGAGCAACCTTTGACTTGTGCAGCACTACTGCTGCATAAGCTGTGGCTCTTCTACTTTGTAACCCCTGAGGGGGGGTTAAAGGTTACCTTTGAAATTGGTTCAATTAGGCTTCGGCCTACACTCTGCTCCCCCTGCAGAGCCCTGGGCTCCAAGACCGCCAGTTGGGGCCCGGTACTGCTAGCTGCACAGAGAAAAACACCAGCCAATGTGTCAGTGGGGTTCAGCACCGCCAGCTGTTCCCCTGCTGTGCAGCCGGCAACGTGTCCTGCAACTGCCACGCAGGCACAACAGACCCAAAAGCTGCCGCCAGTGCAGGCTTCGGCCTACACTCTGCTCCATCTCCTCCTCCTGCTGACCCCGGGCTCCAACACCGCCAGTTGGGGCCCGGTACTGCTAGCTGCACAGAGAAAAACACCAGCCAATGTGTCAGTGGGGTTCAGCACCGCCAGCTGTTCCCCTGCTGTGCAGCCGGCATCGTGTCCTGCAAAAGCCACGCAGACACAAGAACTGAAATTGAAGGGAACCTGTCCCCCCTCCCCCAGGCATTTGTACGTTTTAAAGGCCACCTTGTACAGCGGTAATGCTGCATGTGTGCAAGGTGGCTCATAAACGTATTCTCCTCGCACATGTGGAACTGAAAACACGTCTAAAATGTGTCCTCTGTGTGACCATTTAACCGTCCCGGTGGTGTGACTTTCCTTTGTAATGACACGCTGCAACCCCCTTGGTAGCGCTGCCCGTCTTCTGGCATCATTGTTTGGCTGCCTGCGCCTCTGCGGCCGCCCTGACCCACACAACGCCCCTCGGTGTCTGATTTCTTGGGACTGCGAGGGTGTGATTGATGGGCAGGAGCGGTGCATATCTTCGCCTGTCCCTCATCTCCTTCCGCCTTCTGCGGACTGTGCGGCTTCATGGCCGTGGCATGCGATAAGGGATCAGATGACGCCGCACAGTCTGAAGCGGGTGTAAGGACCCGAGTGTGAGAGGCGAACATATGTGCTGCGCCAGGCCCTGAATCCCAGCCCCGCAGTGTTTTAACAATGTTAAGACACTGCGGGGCTGGGATTCATGGTCATCGCGAAACGCACCGGCCGACATTAAATGATGCCAGAACATGGGCAGCGCTAACAGCGCTAGGCCAGGGGATAACACGACAGCGCAGACTCCTGTACAGCAAATAACAACGCTCAGGAGGCTGCACCCAGCACCAAGGTGGGATTCTTGACATCTGTGCTGCGTCTCATTACAAAGGGAACTCGCGCCTCCAACACAGTTTGACTGTATAAAGGGCTAAATGTTATACGTGTTCCTTTCAGCGTGTGCAAGGAGCGAAATTAAAAGAGCAACCTTTGACTTGTGCAGCACTACTGCTGCATAAGCTGTGGCTCTTCTACTTTGTAACCCCTGAGGGGGGGTTAAAGGTTACCTTTGAAATTGGTTCAATTAGGCTTCGGCCTACACTCTGCTCCCCCTGCAGAGCCCTGGGCTCCAACACCGCCAGTTGGGGCCCGGTACTGCTAGCTGCACAGAGAAAAACACCAGCCAATGTGTCAGTGGGGTTCAGCACCGCCAGCTGTTCCCCTGCTGTGCAGCTGGCAACGTGTCCTGCAACTGCCACGCAGGCACAACAGACCCAAAAGCTGCCGCCAGTGCAGGCTTCGGCCTACACTCTGCTCCATCTCCTCCTCCTGCTGACCCCGGGCTCCAACACCGCCAGTTGGGGCCCGGTACTGCTAGCTGCACAGAGAAAAACACCAGCCAATGTGTCAGTGGGGTTCAGCACCGCCAGCTGTTCCCCTGCTGTGCAGCCGGCATCGTGTCCTGCAAAAGCCACGCAGACACAAGAACTGAAATTGAAGGGAACCTGTCCCCCCTCCCCCAGGCGTTTGTATGTTTTAAAGGCCACCTTGTACAGCGGTAATGCTGCATGTGTGCAAGGTGGCTCATAAACGTATTCTCCTCGCACATGTGGAACTGAAAACACGTCTAAAATGTGTCCTCTGTGTGACCATTTAACCGTCCCGGTGGTGTGACTTTCCTTTGTAATGACACGCTGCAACCCCCTTGGTAGCGCTGCCCGTCTTCTGGCATCATTGTTTGGCTGCCTGCGCCTCTGCGGCCGCCCTGACCCACACAACGCCCCTCGGTGTCTGATTTCTTGGGACTGCGAGGGTGTGATTGATGGGCAGGAGCGGTGCATATCTTCGCCTGTCCCTCATCTCCTTCCGCCTTCTGCGGACTGTGCGGCTTCATGGCCGTGGCATGCGATAAGGGATCAGATGACGCCGCACAGTCTGAAGCGGGTGTAAGGACCCGAGTGTGAGAGGCGAACATATGTGCTGCGCCAGGCCCTGAATCCCAGCCCCGCAGTGTTTTAACAATGTTAAGACACTGCGGGGCTGGGATTCATGGTCATCGCGAAACGCACCGGCCGACATTAAATGATGCCAGAACATGGGCAGCGCTAACAGCGCTAGGCCAGGGGATAACACGACAGCGCAGACTCCTGTACAGCAAATAACAACGCTCAGGAGGCTGCACCCAGCACCAAGGTGGGATTCTTGACATCTGTGCTGCGTCTCATTACAAAGGGAACTCGCGCCTCCAACACAGTTTGACTGTATAAAGGGCTAAATGTTATACGTGTTCCTTTCAGCGTGTGCAAGGAGCGAAATTAAAAGAGCAACCTTTGACTTGTGCAGCACTACTGCTGCATAAGCTGTGGCTCTTCTACTTTGTAACCCCTGAGGGGGGGTTAAAGGTTACCTTTGAAATTGGTTCAATTAGGCTTCGGCCTACACTCTGCTCCCCCTGCAGAGCCCTGGGCTCCAACACCGCCAGTTGGGGCCCGGTACTGCTAGCTGCACAGAGAAAAACACCAGCCAATGTGTCAGTGGGGTTCAGCACCGCCAGCTGTTCCCCTGCTGTGCAGCCGGCAACGTGTCCTGCAACTGCCACGCAGGCACAACAGACCCAAAAGCTGCCGCCAGTGCAGGCTTCGGCCTACAATCTGCTCCATCTCCTCCTCCTGCTGACCCCGGGCTCCAACACCGCCAGTTGGGGCCCGGTACTGCTAGCTGCACAGAGAAAAACACCAGCCAATGTGTCAGTGGGGTTCAGCACCGCCAGCTGTTCCCCTGCTGTGCAGCCGGCATCGTGTCCTGCAAAAGCCACGCAGACACAAGAACTGAAATTGAAGGGAACCTGTCCCCCCTCCCCCAGGCGTTTGTACGTTTTAAAGGCCACCTTGTACAGCGGTAATGCTGCATGTGTGCAAGGTGGCTCATAAACGTATTCTCCTCGCACATGTGGAACTGAAAACACGTCTAAAATGTGTCCTCTGTGTGACCATTTAACCGTCCCGGTGGTGTGACTTTCCTTTGTAATGACACGCTGCAACCCCCTTGGTAGCGCTGCCCGTCTTCTGGCATCATGGTTTGGCTGCCTGCGCCTCTGCGGCCGCCCTGACCCACACAACGCCCCTCGTTGTCTTAGTTATTGGGACTGCGAGGGTGTGATTGATGGGCATGATCAGTGCATCAGTTCGCCTGTCCCTCATCTCCTTCCGCCTTCTGCGGACTGTGCGGCTTCATGGCCGTGGCATGCGATAAGGGATCAGATGACGCCGCACAGTCTGAAGCGGGTGTAAGGACCCGAGTGTGAGAGGCGAACATATGTGCTGCGCCAGGCCCTGAATCCCAGCCCCGCAGTGTTTTAACAATGTTAAGACACTGCGGGGCTGGGATTCTTGGTCATCGCGAACCACACCGGCCGACATTAAATCATGCCAGAACATGGGCAGCGCTAACAGCGCTAGGCCAGGGGATAACACGACAGCGCAGACTCCTGTACAGCAAATAACAACGCTCAGGAGGCTGCACCCAGCACCAAGGTGGGATTCTTGACATCTGTGCTGCGTCTCATTACAAAGGGAACTCGCGCCTCCAACACAGTTTGACTGTATAAAGGGCTAAATGTTATACGTGTTCCTTTCAGCGTGTGCAAGGAGCGAAATTAAAAGAGCAACCTTTGACTTGTGCAGCACTACTGCTGCATAAGCTGTGGCTCTTCTACTTTGTAACCCCTGAGGGGGGGTTAAAGGTTACCTTTGAAATTGGTTCAATTAGGCTTCGGCCTACACTCTGCTCCCCCTGCAGAGCCCTGGGCTCCAACACCGCCAGTTGGGGCCCGGTACTGCTAGCTGCACAGAGAAAAACACCAGCCAATGTGTCAGTGGGGTTCAGCACCGCCAGCTGTTCCCCTGCTGTGCAGCCGGCAACGTGTCCTGCAACTGCCACGCAGGCACAACAGACCCAAAAGCTGCCGCCAGTGCAGGCTTCGGCCTACACTCTGCTCCATCTCCTCCTCCTGCTGACCCCGGGCTCCAACACCGCCAGTTGGGGCCCGGTACTGCTAGCTGCACAGAGAAAAACACCAGCCAATGTGTCAGTGGGGTTCAGCACCGCCAGCTGTTCCCCTGCTGTGCAGCCGGCATCGTGTCCTGCAAAAGCCACGCAGACACTTGCTCTTGTACCTTCTGCTCCCCATCCTGGTTCCAGTACCGTCAGCTGGTTCCGGGCAGAGCCTTTGGCTTAGGTGCCTCCCTCTGGGTATCCGAGTTCCACCAACGTCAGGTGGTCCTTGGTAGTGCTTTCAGGCACGGGTACCTCCTTCTTAGTAACCGGGTTCCAGTAACGTCAGCTGGTCCTCGGTAGTTCCATTGGCTCTTGGACCTTCGGCTACCCATCCGGGTTCCAGCACCGTCAGCTGGTTCTCGGCAGTGTCTTTTGCTCTTGTACCTTCTGCTCCCCATCCTGATTCCAGTACCGTCAGCTGGTTCCGGGCAGAGCCTTTGGCTTAGGTGCCTCCCTCTGGGTATCCGAGTTCCACCAACGTCAGGTGGTCCTTGGTAGTGCTTTCAGGCACGGGTACCTCCTGCTTAGTAACCGGGTTCCAGTAACGTCAGCTGGTCCTCGGTAGTTCCATTGGCTCTTGGACCTTCGGGTAGCCATCCGAGTTCCAGTTCCATCAGCTGGTTCTCGGCATTTTCTCAGCCTTCTTGTACCTTCTGCTACATTTCCAAGTTCAAGAGACTAAACACGATGACCCGGAAGAACACACATAAGATGACGACGACACCAGAGACGACAACCACCGTGATGACGACGACCCTGGAGACGATGACCCTGAAGACCACCGTGATGACGACGACCCCGGAGACGACGACCCTGAAGACCACCCCGATGACGACGACCCCGGAGACGACAACCCTGGAGACGACGACGACCTGGAAGACCGAGAAGCAGAAGAACAAGAGGCTGCAGAACAAAGAGCAGAAGAACATTAAGCATAACACTAAATATCAGAGCAAAAAATATTATCTAAATTATAAGCAGAAGAAAACTAAGCAGTGTATGGGGGTGAGTCCGTTCCTCCTCGTGGTGCCCCTGGATAAAGCCTGATGCTGCAGGCCAAACTGAACGCGGACAAATGTAACTCTTTTGTGACAGGCAGAACGGAAGGTGTAATCTTCAAACTTTTATAGATAACAACTACGGGAATGCCTGTCACAAATAAGAATATGATGAAGAAGTAGAATATGATGAAGATAATAGTAAAATAAAAAGAATATGAACAATGTAACCCAAAAAATAATAGGTAGAAGATGAAGAAGAAGATGAATAAGGTGAAGAAGTTGATGTCAAAGAAGCTGATGATGAGGATAATGAAGAAGAAAGCGTGGGAGAAGTAAAAAAGAAGGTGAAGGGCGTTGAAGTAGTGATAGTGAAACATCAATATGTGACATAAAAAAAAAAAAAAATAACATAGTCAAATTCTTTCTAACGCCGAACGTCATAAAAAAAAAAAAAATCCTGCTATTCTATTACATTGGGCTAAACCTCTGTGCCTTTAATGTCTCCGCCACGTCCCCCAATACATCCTACATTATTCTTAGTTGTTTTCCTTCATGTAGAATGAACCTACAAGTGTATAAAGGGTTTATTTTAATTCCGATATTTTCGTCCCATTGACTTGCATTGGGATCGGGTATCGGTATCGGATTGGATCCGATATTTTGACGGTATCGGCCGATACTTTCCGATACCGATACTTTCCGATATCGGAAAGTATCGCTCAACACTATTGGTGAGGGTTCGGTGACCCCTCCTTAAAGGGGGGGTACTGTTGTGAATTAGACTTTTTTGGCTCCCTCTTGTGGTCACTAGTGATATGACTCTGGGATTGTCTTTCCTCAGTTTGGCACCCACCTGGGTCGTTAGTCCAGGGGTGTTGCTATATAAACTTCCTGGTTTCTCAGTCCAGTGCCTGGCATCGTTGTAATCAGTTCCTTTCTGTTTGCTCCTGTCTGCTGGTCTTGGATCTTGCAAAATTAAGCTAAGTCCTGCTTCCTTGTTTTTTGGTTATTTGCTTTGCTCTTATTTTTTGTCCAGCTTGTACTAAATGTGATTTCTGATTTTGCTGGAAGCTCTAGGGGGCTGGTGTTCTCCCCCCGGGCCGTTAGACGGTTCGGGGGTTCTTGAATATCCAGCGTGGAAATTTTGATAGGGTTTTTGCTGACCATATAAGTCATCTTACTATATTCTGCTATTAGTCAGTGGGCCTCTCTTTGCTAAATATCTAGTTCATTCTTACGTTTGTCTTTTCTCCTTACCTCACCGTTATTATTTGTTGGGGGCTTGTATCCAACTTTTGGGGTCTTTTCTCTGGAGGCAAGAAAGGTCTATCTTTTCCCTTCTAGGGTTAGTTAGTTCTCCGGCTGGCACGAGACATCTAGAACCAACGTAGGCACGTTCCCCGGCTGCTGCTATTTGTGGTGCTAGGATTAGATATATGGTCAGCCCAGTTACCACTGCCCTATGAGCTGGTTTTTTGTGTTTGCAGACTTGGTATGTACTTTTGAGACCCTCTGCCATTGGGGTCATAACAGGGCGCCCAATGAAAGGTGTGGATGGTGGTGATGTTGTGGTGGGGTGGTGCAGGTCGCAGTAAATAACGAGGACACCAGATTGCAGTCTCTTTAAATCTTTACTGAAGGCTTCAGGATCCTCAGTCCGGAATACGGTTAACCGGGCTGCGCAAGTCCGGCTGGTCCGATGGCACCTCCAGGGTTCCCTTTGCAGGTGGAAATCTGTGACTACCTTCTAGCGCTTGTGTGTTGTGGTCCTCCCCTGCTGTGCTTACGGGATAGTCCCCACAACTGTTGTGTCTGTTTCTGAAGTTCCCTCACAACTCGATTATGATGTTCTGCTTTGTCCCCCAGATGATATGGCTAGGACGCACCCGTATGATGGGTAGGCTCGAAGTTCTTCCGGGACCCTAGAGCCGCCCCTCTTCAAATGTTGCCCCATATGTCTTCTTAGGTGATTTGAGTGAGACAGCCCGCCTATAACTGACTGTCCTGCCGTAGGTTTGAAGTAAGGCCTGGAGCTTAATACTTCCTCAGCGTTCCAGCCACCGGCTGCGCGCCTCAGTAGGATGTTGCCTCGACTTACAGCACGACTCCTACTGGTGTTTCTCCTTGTTGCGTTGATCTCGTTTCTCACTCAGCACAATAAACCTCACTTCTTGTCCTTTCTTGGGGTACCGTCGCAGCTTCTGACCAACTTCCTACCTAACCCCCAGTTTTACCAGATTGTGAGGAGTGGCCTAATACATAGTGCCCTTAGCTCCCCCTGGAGGCCAGACTGTGAAGTGTATTGGTGTCTGTGATACCTGGTCAGGTGAACTCCTTCAGTGCCATCAGCCGTACCATAGCCCCCCTTAGCGGCGGAGCATCAGTACTGCAACGACCAGGACTCTGGGGCGCTGCACTCCCCCCGGTTAAATCCAGTACTCCTGGACTGGGAAGAAAACAACAATACATGTCAGCAAAAAGACATACAATTTTGAAATGCAATAACAATAAGCAAATTTGAACAGAGCTTCCCTTTATGGGAGGTGAGGACACTTGAACGTTACAAACATGGTTAAATACTTTAAATAACATACTATAAATAACTTTCTCTTACCCAACCGGGTATTCTACTAAGTGCAAATTTTTGAACAATAATTTAATGTTGCCTTTAAGGACGTACACGCTGAATCCACTAAAGACCTTCTTATAAAACACTATAAGGCTAATCAACTTTTTCTTCATTTTCCATCCTTACATCTGCAAGACCGCCTGTCTATCTGCCCCAGGCCTACTGCCTCTCGTTCTGTTGCAGGACCGCCCCTTTCCGCCCGGGCCTACTGCCTTTCTGCTACTATACACAGTATAGAACTTATCAACCTTCTCTCAGTTCAAGATCACTGAGCCATCTCTGTATGGCTCCTCGGAGGACTCACCGACTAACCCCGTACGGGTTCACTTCCTGTCCTCATTTTCTAACACATTATTAAACATTTCTTACAATTAAATAGCTAACTACATACAACTTTTATATGTGAGCATCATTCGACTTTAAGTGCTATTGGCGAACGTCCCCTTTAAGAAGGGACCAAGTCTCTATGAGGTAGTGCAACTTCTCAAGCTGCAACTCCGTATGCAGCAAGGACTCCGGTACTGCTTCCAGGAACAGTTTCTTCGCAAAGAGTCCTTTTCTTTGAAAAAACAGTAGAGGGCACCTTTAAGAAGGTGCAAACTATTTACAATGAGTTTGTAATCATGCAGTGTTCATGATCCAGCAGTTCTTTTTCAACAATGATGAACAAGAAACAAAAACAAAAGCAAAAAGGCAAAAATAGGGATCCCGGGTAAACAAAGGGATCCCTTTAAGAGTTAACCCTAGACAGGTTCTAGCAGCAAGAAAACACATAGAAAGACAGACAGTTAACTATATACAAATGATGAAGCATTCTTGCTTACTCAGTTTCTGGCTACCCCCCACTGAGGCTTTATCTGGCAGGTGGCCCTCTGCGGCCCAGGCAGGCCGGACTCCAAGTCTACTCCCGATGCCAGGTGTACCCCATGGGTTCGGGTCTTCTGCACGACCAGGTCGTGCGCTGCGATCAGTGTCTGCGTGGGTCGATGGATGATGCTGGCGACGGCAGAGGCTGCAGCAGCGGCTTCAGCGGCAAGCTCCTCCCCCTCGGTTCGGGACACCGCCAGAACGGCCATACAGCGCTGCATATCCCGGGCCCACCAGCTGCTTCCCTTTAGACGCCGGCGATACGTCACCACATCCCCAGGCTTCAGGAGGGACTTGGCGCCGTCTCCACACAGGCAGGGCTCCACTTCGTCCCGGGTGATGGGGACCCTCAGGGCTGTTCCAATCTCCTGCACAAAGCCCTTCCCTTCTTGGGGCTGGTAGACGATTACGACGCCCCATTTCGTCAGGGAGCCTGTTGTGAATTTGGTTTTTGGGCTCCCCCGGTGGTCGCTGGTGGTACTGGACTTGTGTGCTTCACTTTCTCTGTTCACCTGTTTCCATCAGGATGTGGGAGTATCCTATTTAGCCTTGCTGCTCAGTTATTCTAGTGCCGGCCATCAATGTAACCAGAGCCTTTCTGTTGCATGTTCCTTCTTCTAGACTACTATCAGCTAAGTTGGACTCTTAGTCCTAAGTTTGTTTGCATTTTTGTTCCAGTTCACAGTTATGTTATGTTTCTGTAGCTGGAAGCTCTTGTGGGCCGAAATTACCACTCCGGTGTCGGAGTTGACACATGAGTCTTAAAGTAATTTCTGGATGGTATTTTAATAGGGTTTTCAGCTGACCGTGAAGTTCCCTATTGTATCTTCTTACTATCTAGTAAGCGGACCTCGCTTTGCTGAACCTACCTTCATACTGCGTATGTCTTTTCCTCTGAACTCACCGTCAATATATGTGGGGGGCTTCTGTCTCCTTTTTGGGGGAATTTCCCTAGAGGTAAGCCAGGTCTGTTTTTTCCTCTATTAGGGTTAGTTAGTTCTCCGGCTGGCGCTGGGCGTCTAGGGATAAAACGTAGGTATGTCACCCGGCCACTGTTAGTTGTGTGGTAGGTTTAGCTCACGGTCAGCTCGAGATTCCATCACCCAAGAGCTAGTCTGTTATTTAAGTTCTCTGACGTGCCCTTGCCATTGGGAACCATGACAGTATGGCCGGCCAAGGGTTAAAACCGTTGGCAGAAGAAAGGAGAGAAAAAGAAGTCTGCAGATTTTTTTTTTTTTCTTCTGAGCTTGCTCTATAGTTGACTCAGTTGCATTTCTGCTCTAATTGCAGCCTTTGCCTCTCTCTCTCCTTCTAATCCTTGAATGGCTCTGATCTCACCTGATTAAAATGGATCCTCAGAGTTTGGCTACAGGTTTGAATAATCTTGCTACGAAGGTTCAAAATTTACAGGATTTTGTTATTCATGCTCCTATATCTGAACCTAGAATTCCTATACCAGAATTTTTCTCCGGAGATAAATCTCGTTTCCTGAAATTCAAATATAATTGTAAATTATTTCTTTCCCTGAGATCTCGCTCCGCTGGAGATCCCGCACAGCAGGTTAGGATAGTAATTTCCTTGCTGCGGGGTGACCCTCAAGACTGGGCATTTGCATTGGCACCCGGGGATCCTGCATTGCTCAATGTGGATGCGTTTTTTCTGGCTTTGGGGTTGCTTTATGAGGAACCTAATTTAGAGATTCAGGCCGAAAAAACCTTGATGGCCCTATCTCAAGGGCAAGATGAAGCTGAAATATACTGCCAAAAATTTCGTAAATGGTCTGTGCTTACTCAGTGGAATGAGTGCGCCCTGGCGGCGAATTTCAGAGAGGGTCTCTCTGATGCCATTAAAGATGTTATGGTGGGGTTCCCTGCACCTACAGGTCTGAATGAGTCCATGACAATGGCTATTCAGATTGATCGGCGTTTGCGGGAGCGCAAACCTGTGCACCATTTGGCGGTGTCTTCTGAGAAGGCTCCAGAAAATATGCAATGTGATAGAATTCTGTCCAGAAGCGAACGGCAGAATTTTAGGCGAAAAAATGGGTTGTGCTTCTATTGTGGTGATTCAACTCATGTTATATCAGCATGCTCTAAACGTACAAAAAAGGTTGATAAGTCTATTTCAATTGGCACTTTACAGTCTAAGTTTATTTTGTCTGTGACCTTGATTTGTTCATTATCGTCAATTACCGCGGATGCCTATGTCGACTCTGGCGCCGCTTTGAGTCTCATGGATTGGTCCTTTGCCAGGCGCTGTGGGTTTGATCTAGAGCCTCTGGAAGTTCCTATACCTCTGAAGGGTATTGACTCTACACCATTGGCTAGTAATAAACCACAATACTGGACACAAGTGACTATGCGTATGAATCCAGACCATCAGGAGACGATTCGCTTCCTTGTGTTGTACAATCTACATGATGTTTTGGTGCTCGGATTGCCATGGTTACAATCTCATAACCCAGTTCTTGACTGGAAAGCAATGTCTGTGTTAAGCTGGGGATGTCAGGGGGCTCATGGGGACGTACCTTTGGTTTCCATTTCGTCATCTATTCCCTCTGAGATTCCGGAATTTTTATCTGATTATCGTGATGTTTTTGAGGAGCCTAAGCTTGGTTCACTACCTCCTCACAGAGATTGCGATTGTACCATAGATCTGATTCCGGGCAGTAAATTTCCAAAGGGTCGTTTATTTAATCTATCTGTACCTGAACATGCTGCTATGCGAGAATATATTAAGGAGTCCCTGGAAAAGGGACATATTCGTCCTTCTTCATCTCCCTTAGGAGCCGGTTTTTTCTTTGTATCTAAAAAAGATGGCTCTTTGAGGCCGTGTATTGATTATCGACTCTTGAATAAAATTACAGTCAGATATCAGTATCCTCTGCCACTGCTGACTGATTTGTTTGCTCGAATAAAAGGGGCTAAGTGGTTCTCTAAGATTGATCTCCGTGGGGCGTATAATTTGGTGCGAATTAAGCAGGGGGTGAGTGGAAAACCGCATTTAATACGCCCGAGGGCCATTTTGAGTATTTAGTAATGCCTTTTGGTCTTTCAAATGCCCCTTCAGTCTTTCAGTCCTTTATGCATGACATTTTCCGGGAATATTTGGATAAATTCATGATCGTGTATCTGGATGATATTTTGATTTTTTCGGATGACTGGGATTCTCATGTCCAACAGGTCAGGAGGGTTTTTCAGGTTTTGCGGGCTAATTCCTTGTGTGTGAAGGGTTCTAAGTGTATTTTTGGGGTTCAAAAGATTTCTTTTTTGGGGTACATTTTTTCCCCCTCTTCCATTGAGATGGATCCTGTCAAGGTTCGGGCTATTTGTGATTGGACGCAACCTTCTTCGCTTAAGAGCCTTCAGAAATTTTTGGGCTTTGCTAATTTTTATCGTCGATTTATAACTGGTTTTTCTGATGTTGCTAAACCTTTGACTGAATTGACCAAAAAGGGTGCTGATGTTGCTGATTGGTCCCCTGCTGCTGTGGAGGCCTTTCGGGAGCTTAAGCGCCGCTTTTCTTCCGCCCCTGTGTTGCGTCAGCCTGATGTTACTCTTCCTTTTCAGGTTGAGGTCGATGCTTCCGAGATCGGAGCTGGGGCGGTCTTGTCGCAGAAAAGTTCCGATTGCTCCGTGATGAGACCTTGTGCGTTCTTTTCTCGAAAATTTTCGCCCGCCGAGCGAAATTATGATATTGGTAATCGGGAGCTTTTGGCTATGAAGTGGGCTTTTGAGGAGTGGCGTCATTGGCTTGAGGGGGCTAGACATCAGGTGGTGGTATTGACCGATCTCAAGAATTTGATTTATCTTGAGTCTGCCAGGCGCCTGAATCTTAGACAGGCGCGCTGGCCGTTGTTTTTCTCTCGGTTTAATTTTGTGGTCTCATACTTACCAGGTTCTAAAAATGTAAAGGCGGATGCCCTTTCTAGGAGTTTTGAGCCTGATTTCCCTGGTGATTCTGAACCTACAGGTATCCTTAAGGATGGGGTGATATTATCTGCTGTTTCCCCAGACCTGCGACGGGCTTTGCAGGAGTTTCAGGCGGATAGACCTGATCGTTGCCCGCCTGGTAGACTGTTTGTTCCTGATGATTGGACCAGTAGAGTCATCTCGGAGGTTCATTCTTCTGCGTTGGCAGGTCATCCCGGGATCTTTGGTACCAGGGATTTGGTGGCTAGGTCCTTCTGGTGGCCTTCTCTGTCTCGAGATGTACGAGTTTTTGTGCAGTCTTGTGATGTTTGTGCTCGGGCCAAACCTTGTTGTTCTCGGGCTAGCGGATTGTTGTTATCTTTGCCTATTCCAAAGAGGCCTTGGAATCACATCTCTATGGATTTTATTTCTGATCTCCCTGTTTCTCAGAAAATGTCTGTCATCTGGGTGGTGTGTGACCGTTTTTCAAAGATGGTTCATTTGGTGCCCTTGCCTAAGTTGCCGTCCTCTTCCGAGTTGGTTCCTCTGTGTTTTCAAAATGTGGTTCGCTTGCATGGTATTCCGGAGAATATCGTTTCTGACAGGGGGACCCAGTTCGTGTCTAGATTTTGGCGGGCGTTCTGTGCTAGGATGGGCATTGATTTGTCTTTTTCGTCTGCGTTCCATCCTCAGACTAATGGCCAGACTGAGTGAACTAATCAGACCTTGGAGACTTATTTGAGGTGTTTTGTGTCTGCGGATCAGGATGACTGGGTTGCCTTTTTGCCGTTGGCGGAGTTTGCCCTCAATAATCGGGCTAGTTCTGCCACTTTGGTTTCTCCTTTCTTTTGCAATTCGGGGTTTCATCCTCGCTTTTCTTCTGGTCAGGTGGAGTCTTCGGATTGTCCTGGAGTGGATACTGTGGTGGATAGGTTGCATCGGATTTGGGGACAGGTGGTGGACAATTTGGAGTTGTCCCAGGAGAAGACTCGGCATTTTGCTAACCGCCGTCGTCGTGTTGGTCCTCGTCTTCGTGTTGGGGACTTGGTGTGGTTGTCTTCTCGTTTTGTCCCTATGAGGGTTTCTTCTCCTAAGTTTAAGCCTCGGTTCATCGGCCCGTATAAGATTTTGGAGATTCTTAACCCTGTGTCCTTTCGATTGGACCTCCCGGCATCTTTTTCTATCCATAATGTCTTCCATCGGTCATTATTGCGCAGGTATGAGGTACCGGTTGTGCCTTCCGTTGAGCCTCCCGCTCCGGTGTTGGTTGAGGGTGAATTGGAGTACGTTGTGGAGAAGATCTTGGACTCCCGTGTTTCCAGACGGAAACTTCAGTATCTGGTCAAGTGGAAGGGCTACGGTCAGGAGGATAATTCTTGGGTGACAGCCTCTGATGTTCATGCCTCTGATTTGGTCCGTGCCTTTCATAGGGCTCATCCTGATCGCCCTGGTGGTTCTTGTGAGGGTTCGGTGCCCCCTCCTTGAGGGGGGGGGTACTGTTGTGAATTTGGTTTTTGGGCTCCCCCGGTGGTCGCTGGTGGTACTGGACTTGTGTGCTTCACTTTCTCTGTTCACCTGTTTCCATCAGGATGTGGGAGTATCCTATTTAGCCTTGCTGCTCAGTTATTCTAGTGCCGGCCATCAATGTAACCAGAGCCTTTCTGCTGCATGTTCCTGCTTCTAGACTACTATCAGCTAAGTTGGACTCTTAGTCCTAAGTTTGTTTGCATTTTTGTTCCAGTTCACAGTTATGTTATGTTTCTGTAGCTGGAAGCTCTTGTGGGCCGAAATTACCACTCCGGTGTCATGAGTTGACACATGAGTCTTAAAGTAATTTCTGGATGGTATTTTAATAGGGTTTTCAGCTGACCGTGAAGTTCCCTATTGTATCTTCTTACTATCTAGTAAGCGGACCTCGCTTTGCTGAACCTACCTTCATACTGCGTATGTCTTTTCCTCTGAACTCACCGTCAATATATGTGGGGGGCTTCTGTCTCCTTTTTGGGGGAATTTCCCTAGAGGTAAGCCAGGTCTGTTTTTTCCTCTATTAGGGTTAGTTAGTTCTCCGGCTGGCGCTGGGCGTCTAGGGATAAAACGTAGGTACGTCACCCGGCCACTGTTAGTTGTGTGGTAGGTTTAGCTCACGGTCAGCTCGAGATTCCATCACCCAAGAGCTAGTCTGTTATTTAAGTTCTCTGACGTGCCCTTGCCATTGGGAACCATGACAGGAGCCCTCCAGCAGCTCACCACGCGCCTCCCGCTCCACTTCCCGCTGGAACTCCGCAACCAGGTGGTTCCTGTATTCTCCACAAGGGAAGGGCCCCAGGTCTGGCCCCCCCGATACTTTGGGGCCAGGCTGCGGGAACGCTGGGGCACCAGTGGTCGCAGCGGCGGCCGGGTCTGGTGCAGAGGTGAGGTGGCCTCCCTGGGGGTCGCGGCACTCAGTACCCCTACTTGGGGTAACTCCTCCGGCACCACTCCACTTTCCTGAGGGAGGCACACGGGCTGGGGACCGCGCAGGCAAAGGATGCCCCATCGACAGCTCCCAGGGGTCCAAATCCTCCAGCGGGGGCATATCGGAATAATCCTCCGGTGACGGGGATCGATGCGGGGCCATCCTTTTCCACAGGCCTTCTCTGGTCTCTAGTCCCACCTCATCTGAGTCATAGTTTCGTTTCTTCGGTCTCCACCTGCCATAGAGGATCAGGAGGCGGATCTCCCATGCTGACGGGCACGTCCCCAGGACACAAAAATATTCAGACTGGGCGGCCATTGCCTTTCGCGCTCTCCAGCTCAGGTACGCCCACTCCACGCCCTTCTTCTTCTCCTGCGCTTCTCGGAGTGCTATAATGGCGGCGGTTTTGGCAGGCATTGTTGGTGGCAGCGGCAATGCACAGTCTTTGCAATAAGTCACAGTCCAAGCACAATAAATCACAGTTCCAAGGCACACATGACCTGATTCTTCAGGCTTAAGTAGATCCTGTTCGTGACGCCAAGTTGGAGCGCCCCCACTGCCGCAGGGCCGAGGGGTACCCGGTACCGGGCCTCTGAGTCTCTGTTCTGGGGTTGTCACGGTGGCTAGACCCGGTCCGTGACCCTGCTGAGGGGCGCCCAATGAAAGGTGTGGATGGTGGTGATGTTGTGGTGGTGCGGTGCAGGTCGCAGTAAATAACGAGGACACCAGATTGCAGTCTCTTTACCTCTTTACTGAAGGCTTCAGGATCCTCAGTCCGGAATACTGTTAACCGGGCTGCGCAAGTCCGGCCGGTCCGATGGCACCTCCAGGGTTCCCTTTGCAGGTGGAAATCTGTGCCTACCTTCTAGCGCTTGTGTGTTGTGGTCCTCCCCTGCTGTGCTTACGGGATAGTCCCCACAACTGTTGTGTCTGTTTCTGAAGTTCCCTCACAACTCGATTATGATGTTCTGCTTCGTCCCCCAGATGATATGGCTAGGACGCACCCGTATGACGGGTAGGCTCGAAGTTCTTCTGGGACCCTAGAGCCGCCCCTCTCCAAATGTTGCCCCCTATGTCTTCTTAGGTGATTTGAGTGAGACAGCCCGCCTATAACTGACTGTCCTGCCGTAGGTTTGAAGTAAGGCCTGGAGCTTAATACTTCCTCGGCGTTCCGGCCACCGGCTGCGCGCCTCAGTAGGATGTTGCCTCAACTTACAGCACGACTCCTACTGGTGTTTCTCCTTGTTGCGTTGATCTCGTTTCTCACTCAGCACAATAAACCTCGCTTCTTGTCCTTTCTTGGGGTACCGCCGCAACGAAGTGCAGGCGCAGTCCCATAACGTTCTTTCTGTTCGCTAGGCCTCTGTCAGGATCCCACCCCTGACAGGGACCCCCCTGAATCTTCCCCTGCAACACCCTCTGCCACAGGATGTTGCCTGGTTCCAACCCAGTCAGATTCTGACCAACTTCCTACCTAACCCCCAGTTTTACCAGATTGTGAGGAGTGGCCTAATACATAGTGCCCTTAGCTCCCCCTGGAGGCCAGACTGTGAAGTGTATTGGTGTCTGTGATACCTGGTCAGGTGAACTCCTTCAGTGCCATCAGACGTGCCATAGCCCCCCTTAGCGGCGGAGCATCAGTACTGCAACGACCAGGACTCTGGGGCGCTGCATATTCCTTGTTTTCCTTTTAAACTGCATTTCTTCACCCTCTATATTAATCTCAAGTGCTGCTCAAAAAGTCTGTACAGCTTCCAGAAGTGCACATAAGTCCTTGTACTTAGTAAGATGTGCCAAGATTATTAGACATACTCCAGTTTTCATATACACCAGCATAGTTTTTTGGTTTAGTGAACTCCTGTTATATCTGACGTCAATCTCCAGTGCTTGACATATGTAGAGGATCATGTGATACAGGTTATATAAACCCTTCAGCGCCAATGATTGAACTCTGTATAATATCGGCTACAGACGAGGAGGAATTTTTCAATAAATATCCCTGTGTATAAGGTACTTCACATTCCGGCATTACACATTCTTGGACACAGGCGAAGAAATAAAGCATCAGGCAGCACAATGCAAGAGGGGTCCATGTTATAAGGGCCTTGTCCTTTTTGGAGATGTCCACAACCTCTTTTCCTTCAACAGGTACTCTAAAAATCAGTTACGGTGAATGCAGGTTACCATCAAAGCCAAGATAAAAGCTATAAGTTGTGAGTCATTTAAGTCAGGGGCCATTTGGATATTTCTACCACCATTTAGGGGCTGCACAATATTATCAACTTGAAAATTGCTCTGCTATATTTGATAGATAATTAATTAACGCACCCCTGGTGTGACGTCTGGAGCTGCTTCACTTTAGTGCAGCATGTGGTGTTAGGTGATCATGTTGCTTCTCACATTTGCTTTTTCCACATTTGCGTTGATGTGATGATAAGTTTTGTAAAGAGCTTGCAGAAGTAAACTGTACTGAACATGAGTGTATATTACACTGCAGGTCTCCTCACAGTGGGAAATCCATCACTGATCATGTTATATTTATAGAATTTATAGAATTGAAGCAGTGGGAGGTCTGCAGCATATATACAGTATTTTTCGGACTATAAGATGCACCAGACCTTAACATGCACCTAGATTTTAGAGGAGGAAATTAGGAAAAAAAAGATAAATTGAAGCAAAAAATGTGGTCAATTCTGTACTTAATATCCACTATTCTGGTATATATGGTCCCCACATCCCCATCTTGATACACATGGCCCCCTCATCCCTACGCTGGTATGCATGGCCCCCTCATCCCTATCCTAGTATGCATGGATCCCTCATCCCTATCCTGGTATGCATGTCCCCTCATCCCTATCCTGGTGTGCATGGCCCCCTCATCCCTATCCTGGTAGGAATGGTCCCTGTCATTCCTATCCTGGCCCTCATCCCCATACTAGTATGCATGGCCCCATCCATACCTATCCTGGTATGCAGGGCCCCATCTCGTCCTAGTATGAATAGCCCCATCCTTATCCTGGTATGCAGGGACCCCATCTCGTCCTAGTATGCATGTCCCCATCACTATCCTGGTATGACTGGCCCCCATCCCGGTCCTAGTTTGCATGGCCCCATCCTTATAATTGGCCCTACCCTAATCCTGGTATGCATGGAAAACAGAAAACAGAAAACATTAAAAAAAATTACTCTTACCTTCCTGTGCTCACAGCATCTTGCTCCGATGCTAGCAGCTGCTTTATGCTTGTAAGCAGCGCATGGCAGGGACATCATGGGCTTTTCACAAACAGAGCACTACTGCTGGAATACTCACTGCTCTGCACACCGGGACTGTGTGCGCAAAGAGGAGTGAGTATTCACTGCTCTTCAGTAGTGTGGACACTGTCAGAGAGGTGAATATTCATTTATCTTAAGTAGTGCACTCATGACCACCGGCAGCAGCAGGAAGCCGGGGTCCATGTGTATTAAAATTTACCATTGGTGTCCGTAAAGATGCTTATGAAATTTTGCTTACTCAAAAAAAATCATATGTGGATTTTAGTTCCATGACAGTTTTCTCCAAGTATGTAATTGCAGCGCCCCAGAGTCCTGGTCGTTGCAGTACTGTCGCTCCGCCACTAAGGGGAGTGATGGTACGTCTGATGGCATTAAAGGAGTTCACCTGACCAGGTATCACAGGCACACATTACACTTCACACTCTGGCCACCAGGGGGAGTGGCTCTATCTATTAGGCCACTCCTCACACTCTGGTAAAACTGGGGGTTGGATAGGAAGTTAGGAAGAAAGGAGCTCGGGAGAGTACAGGAGAGGACCTGTTAGGGATGGGATCCTGACAGCGGCCTAGAAAAGGACAGATCGTTACGGAGCCGTGCCTGTGCCTTATAGCGGCAGACTCCTAAGAAAGGACACGAAGCGAAGTATATTGTGGAGAAGTGAGAAACGGGATCACAGCACAAAAGCGATAGAACCAGAAGGAGTCGTGCCCCAAGATCGGCAACATCCTTCTGAGGCGCGTAGCCGGTGGCCGGAGCACCGAGGGAGTAACAGACTCTACGCATTACTTGAACTACGGCAGGGCAGTTAACTTTAGGTTGGCTGTCTCACCTTTTACACCTAACGAAGACAACGGAGGCAAATGTGGGAGAGGGGCGTCTCTAGGGTCCCAGAATAACTCCAGGCCTACCCCGTCATACGGGTGCGTCCTATCCATATCATCTGGGGGACGGAGAGAAATAACAGAAACACACACGACAGCTGTGAGGACTATCCCGTGGTGCTCAGCAGGGAAGTACTACAACACCCAGGCGCTAGTAGGTAGGCACTGATTTCCACCTGCAAAGGGAACTCTGGATGTGCCTTCAGACCAGCCGGTCTCAGCCAGCTCTGTTAGCAGTGCTCTGGATTGCGGATGCCGAAGCCTTCAGTAAAGAGGTAAAGAGACTGCAACCCTGTGTCCTCGTTATTTACTGCGACCTACACCACTACCTACACCTTTTATTGGGCGCCCCTTAGCAGGACCACGGACCGGGTCGGGCCACCGTGACATCCTCAGAACCGATAGACCCGGTACCGAGTACCCCGCTGTCATGCGTCTGGGGGCCGCTCCAACTTGGCGTCACGAACAGGATCTACTTAAGCCTGAAAAATCAGGTCATGTGTGCCTTGGAACTGTTACTGAATTGTGCTTGAATCGTGGTTTATTGCAAAGACTGTGCATTGCTATTTGCTGCCAAAAATCCGCCATCGCCGCGCCGTGTGGAGCACGAGGGGAGGAGCCATAGCTTCATGGGCGGAGCCGGCCGAAAAGAGCGCGGAGCGAGAAGATGCGGTGAGGTGCCGATTCCGGAAGAGGAACCCCGACTTCCACCAGGTTAGCAGGGGGGAGGAACGGCCATGTCTGATCCAGTAGGAGCGCAGGCGGCGGTCTCAGCCGCTGACTCAGGGGCACCTCCGAGCCCCGCAGTAGACGCAGCCGCGGGCCTTGTGACATGGCCGGGTGCCGCAGAGCTTGTCGCCCCCATCAGCCAGCCGGATACGGCCACGGCTACAGCAGCCATAATGCCCTTCTCCATGCCGTACCTGCCTGGAGCAGCCTGGCTCCCGCGATCTTCTGGAGAATCACATACATTAACTGACTTTAAAGAGGGGATCTGCAACCTGCTTGAGTTTTATCCCTTGACAGAGCCTCAGAAAGTTCATATGATAACAGGCCAACTCTGGAGCGGCTTTGAGGGAAGTGAAGTCCTGGCCCGCCGCGGATAAGAGAACTGCGCAGCAGGTTTTTGCAAAGCTTAAAGCTACCTTTGACACCCGCACCGCTACAGAAACTAAATTGACATTCTATGGGTGCAAGCAGAGGCCGCAGGATAGCTTACGGGACTATGCCCTGAATCTCCAGGAGGCACTGCGGGCCATCAAGCAGAGTGACCCAAATAGCCTGCAAGATGACGATAAACTCCTGAAAGAGCGGTTCATCGAGGGGCTCCTGTGCAGTCATCAAAGGGCCCAACTACACTTCTTGGCCATGCAGAATCCAGACCTGACTTTTGCGCAATTCAAAGATAAAGCTATCCAGGTGCTACAGGAGCGACAGCCCAGCCGGGCAGTGCTTCCCAGGCATCAAGCTCTCACGTACCACCAGGAGGTGGTGCCGGATGCGCCCGTTTCCGCTGAGGCCGATGCCCAGATCCTGGAAGACGACTCCCCTGCAGGACTGCGCCTCCAGATGCAGGAGTTGACCAAGAGTGTTGCTGCCCTAGCTCGGACCGTCCAGTCCCTACAGGAGGCCCCCAAGGAGAAGATTCAGCTGGCTTCCAGACCGGAGGATGTTCCCTGGCAGTGACCGAGGAGGGTTCCGTCGACCAGAGACGACGATCTATTTCATCGGGACGGACGACCTATCTGCCGCCGCTGCCACCAGGTGGGCCATCTTGCAAGGTACTGTCATTTAAACGAGCAACCCCTGGGGCAGAGGGCCAACCCCCAGGAGTAGGACGATCAGGCCCGCAAAATTGGAGAGCCAAATACGTCGGAGGGTGACCAGTTCTCCCCATCGTGATCGACGGTATCCCCATGAACGCTTTGCTGGACACCGGTTCCCAGGTGACGACTATACCATACATCCTTTATAAATGTTATTGGGAGGACACCGACATTACCCGTGGCCCCGATGATGACTTCACCATAATAGCCAGTAATGGTCAGCCATTGCTACAAGTGGGGTATAAAGAGGTCACCATTAAGGTGGGGTGGGTAGAATTGGAGGCCCAAAGAATTGTCATTGTTGATATTGACCGACGTGAATGTAACCCCATGATGACCATTGGTACTAATGTCATAGAAAATTGTCTTGCAGAGGTTATTGTCTTGTTGCAGCAGGTAGAAGAAACAGCTGGTTACAGTGAACAACGTGCCTTGCAAAAAGAAATCAGAGCTCTGATGCAGAGACAGCAGGTGGAGCTGACTGGTGGTGAAATTGGCCGTGTCACAGTGAATGATTCAAACCCCATTGCAATACCCCCCAGGAGTGAAATGTTAATATGGTGTCGGGCGGCCATAGGCCTCAGGGGTAAAGACTACCAGGCCCTGGTAGAACCTGTATATTCAGATAATAGACCTACCCTCCTGACAGCCAGAGGGGTGGTTGACGTCCGCAAGGGGAGGGTGCCAGTGCGTGTCCTTAACTGTGGGGAGGAAGAAGTACACCTAACCAAATATGCCACACTTGCCAAATTGTTTACTGTTAATAATAGCGTGATACAGGCACCCGGGCCCTTGGTCCCGTCCAATTCGGCGGAGAACAACGGCTCTGCAGGGCAACCGAAAGATTGGTGTCGGGAATTACACGTGGGCACTGACTCTACCCCATTTCACCAGAAACAGGGGGCCTACAGGGTGGTTCATGAGTATGAGTGAGTATTCAGCAAGCACCCCCTAGATTTCGGGCAGGTAAAAGGGATTAAACCTCATATCCCCACAGGAGATCATCCACCCATAAAAGAGAGATACTGTCCTGTACCCCCAGCCCATTATCAGTGTGCCAAGGACATGTTGCGAGAGATGAGGGAGGCTGGGGTAGTGAGAGACAGTTGTAGCCCCTGGGCAGCTCCATTAGTCCTCGTTAGGAAGAAAGATGGCACCATGAGGATGTGTGTTGATTATAGGCAACTAAACCGCATTACACAGAAGGATGCATACCCACTGCCCAGGATAGAGGAGTCCTTGGCTGCTTTAAAATCTGCTAACTACTTCTCTACCTTGGATCTCACCAGTGGGTACTGGCAGGTTCCCGTGGCAGAGGCGGACAAGGAAAAGACGGCCTTCACGACGCCAATGGGTCTCTGCAAATTCAACTACATGCCCTTCGGATTGTGTAACGCCCCGGGAACGTTCCAGAGGATGATGGAGTGCTGTCTGGGAAACAAGAACTTTGAAACCGTGCTGCTATATCTGGACGATGTCATTGTCTTCTCTAAGACCTACGAAGACCATTTGAAGCACCTGGCCGAGGTGTTTGAAGCCCTGTCCAACTTTGGCTTAAAGGTGAAACCGTCCAAATGCCATCTGCTGAAACCCAAAGTGCAGTACCTGGGCCATGTGGTGAGTGCTGAAGGAGTGGCCCCAGACCCCGACAAGGTCACGGTGATCAAGGCCTGGCCGAAGCCCGGTAACCTCCATGAAGTCCTGCAGTTCCTCGGGTTGGTAGGCTACTACAGGAGGTTTATCAAGGACTTCACCAAGAAGGCTGCGCCATTGCAAGACCTGTTGGTGGGCCAATCCAAGAAAACCAAGGGCAAGAGTACCCCATTTGATTGGAACGATGGACTGGAAGGATCATTCACTTGCTTAAAGTTGGCGCTGACGGGAGAAGAGGTACTGGCCTACCCTGAATATGACCAACCGTTTGTGCTGTATACGGATGCCAGCAACGTGGGACTGGGAGCTGTGCTGTCCCAGGTCCAGAAAGGCAAGGAGAGGGTAATTGCTTACGCCAGCCAGAAACTTCGCCCCACTGAAAGGAACCCTGACAACTACAGTTCCTTTAAGCTGGAATTCCTCGCCATCGTCTGGGCATTGACGGAGACGTTCAACTACCTGGCCTCAGCAAAATTCACCGTCTTCACGGATAATAATCCACTAACGTACTTGGACACAGCCAAACTCGGTGCCTTGGAGCAGGGCACAAGAATGCGAATGCCGATGCATTGTCCTGGATTCCCAACTTGCCAGAAATGGGGGAAGACCCGGAGGCACTTGAGGAGGTAGATCTGCCCGCTTTCCATCGCCCCAAGGCCACCCAGTGATCCCATCAGGTGGAGAACAGGTGCAAGAATAAGCAGGGTGCCACGCTGAATCCCCTGCCCCATCACGGGTGGGCAGAGACCCAGGATGGTGATCCCGCGGTCCGTTGGGTGAAAGAGCTTCTGACGCAGGCAGGTTTGCATCCCAGCCCGGATGATCCACAAGAAACACAACAGCTGTGGAAGGGGAGAGGTAAACTGTTTATTCATGATGGTAAGCTGTGCCGGAGAAGCATCGACCCGCGCACTCATGAATTGGTATGGCAGATTGTGGTCCCCAGACAAGATGTGCCAATGGTTCTGGGAGCGTACCACGATGGGGCAGGACACTTAAGATGGAGGAAGCTGGAGAGGCTACTCTGCGGGAGGTTCTACTGGATTGGCATGAAGAAAGCCATCGAGAAGTGGTGTCTAGAGTGTGGCCCATGTAGTCTACACAGGAAGGACCGTGACAGCCAACGGGCTCCCCTGCAGCCCATCATCACCAAACGGCCGCTCGAACTGGTCGTGCTGGATCACATGAAGCTAACATCTAGCCGGTCAGGCTATATCTACGCTCTCTCCATCGTGGATCACTACTCCAGATTCCTGGTAGTTGTGCCTGTCAAAGATCTAATGGCCAGGACGGCCGCCAAAACCTTCCAGCAGTACTTCTGTAGACCCCATGGGTACCCGGAGAAGATACTGACCGATCAGGGGGAGGTATTTGAAGCGGAAGTGTTCCAGGAGTTCTGCAACCTGTACGGGTGTAAGAAGATCAGAACCACACCGTACCATCCACAAACCAACGGGATGTGTGAAAAGATGATCCAGGTGGTGATCGACTTACTGAAGACCTTACCTGTGGAGGAACGGAACTTGTGGCCCGCAAAGTTGCTGGACTTGGTAGATATGTACAACCACATCCCAGTGAATTCCACCAACTGCACTCCAGCGTACTTGATGCGAGGAAGATCTAGCAAGTTACCTTTTGATCTGGACATGGGGGTCCTGACCCCCGAAGATACCTCACCAGATGCGGATTGGGATACAGAAAGGCAGCAAAGGTACCCCAAAATACAGGAATGCGTGGAAAGAAGTCTCGCCCAAGCCAGACAAAAACAAGAAAGGGACTACAACAAGCATGCTCCCGCGACTCCTTTGTCACCCGGTGAGCAAGTACTCAAACGGAAGAGGAGACTACACAAGCTTGACGACCAATGGGAAGCGGAACCGTATACCATCCTGCCATCCGATTTCAACAATACGAAGGTCTGTCTCATCAGCAAAGATGGAGGGAAAACCTCAATGGCAATATCCAGAGACCACCTTAAAATATGCCCTGATAAGTTGAGAGAAAGGGGAACAGATCCAGGGATCTCTCCACCTGTAGAAGAGGAGAAGATGATACACACTGTTCTTGGTGATTTTCCCCAGTCTTGGACTCAAATAAATCAGGCCATCGTGGTACCTGTCTTAACGTTTTGTCAAGTGGAACCGCCAGAACTAGATGTGGTGCCAGATCATCCGGACCTGCAATCACAGCAGACCCCACCAGAGGATGCCATGCCAACAGTTGAACCGGCAAGTCCTCCCTCTGCTACCGGTGAATCTGCCATACCCACCATTAGTAGCAGCAGCCCTGAGAGCTCCAGCCTGCCAGTGCTACCCAGACTCACTAGAAGTGTAGCTAGAAGACAGTGCACTACACAAGCAATAGTGAGCGCAGTGGGCCCTGTTAGGCCAATAGCAACCCCTGCACTGCGGAGGTCTACACGTAGCACCAAGAATCAAACTCCACTTCGCTACAAAATTTGGAGATATTAACGATAGTTGCTATTTGGTTTAAATGTTTGTGTAAATATCTTTGTTACAGGTTTAAAAATGGACAATGGAGTAATGGACAGTGAATTGCTCCAAAACTTTCAAAAGGGACCCCTTTGTTTACCCGGGGTCCCTGCTGTTCCAAGGTTGCACCCACTGAACTGGGAATCATGAACTGTGCATGACCAAAACTTTCGCAACGTTCAAGTGTCCTGACCTCCCATAAAGGGAAGCACTGTTATATTTACTTGTTCATAAGTGTTTACTTGTTTATTGCATTTCAAAATTTTGTATGTCTTTTGCTAACATGTATTGTTGTTCTTCTTTCCCAGTCCGGGAGTACTGGATTTAACCGGGGGGGAGTGCAGCGCCCCGGAGTCCTGGTCGTTGCAGTACTGTCACTCCGCCACTAAGGGGAGTGATGGTACGTCTGATGGCATTAAAGGAGTTCACCTGACCAGGTATCACAGGCACACATTACACTTCACACTCTGGCCACCAGGGGGAGTGGCTCTATCTATTAGGCCACTCCTCACACTCTGGTAAAACTGGGGGTTGGATAGGAAGTTAGGAAGAAAGGAGCTCGGGAGAGTACAGGAGAGGACCTGTCAGGGGTGGGATCCTGACAGCGGCCTAGAAAAGGGCAGATTGTTACGGAGCCGTGCCTGTTGTGACTTTGGTTTTTGGGCTCCCCCGGTGGTCACTGGTGGTACTGGACTTGTGTGCTTCACTTTCTCTGTTCACCTGTTTCCATCAGGATATGGGTGTATCCTATTTAGCCTTGCTGCTCAGTTATTCTAGTGCCGGCCATCAATGTAACCAGAGCCTTTCTGTTGCATGTTCCTGCTTCTAGACTACTATCAGCTAAGTTGGACTCTTAGTCCTAAGTTTGTTTTGCATTTTTGTTCCAGTTCACAGTTATGTTATTTTTCTGTAGCTGGAAGCTCTTGTGGGCCGAAATTGCCACTCCGGTGTCATGAGTTGACACATGAGTCTTAAAGTAATTTCGGGATGGTATTTTAATAGGGTTTTCAGCTGACCGTGAAGTTCCCTATTGTATCTTCTTGCTATCTAGTAAGCGGACCTCGCTTTGCTGAACCTACCTTCATACTGCGTATGTCTTTTCCTCTGAACTCACCGTCAATATATGTGGGGGGCTTCTGTCTCCTTTTTGGGGGAATTTCCCTAGAGGTAAGCCAGGTCTGTCTTTTCCTCTATTAGGGTTAGTTAGTCCTCCGGCTGGCGCTAGGCGTCTAGGGATAAAACGTAGGTACGCCACCCGGCCACTGTTAGTTGTGTGGTAGGTTTAGCTCACGGTCAGCTCGAGATTCCATCACCCAAGAGCTGTTCTGTTATTTATGTTCTCTGACGTTCCCTTGCCATTGGGAACCATGACAGTATGGCCGGCCCAGTGTTAAAACCGTTGGCAGAAGAAAGGAGAGAAAAAGAAGTCTGCAGATTTTTTTTTTTTTTTTTTTCCTCTGAGCTTGCTCTATATTTGACCTAGTTGCATTTCTGCTCTAATTGCAGCCTTTGTCTCTCTCTCTCCTTCTAATCCTTGAATGGCTCTGATCTCACCTGATTAAAATGGATCCTCAGAGTTTGGCTACAGGTTTGAATAATCTTGCTACGAAGGTTCAAAATTTACAGGATTTTGTTATTCATGCTCCTATATCTGAACCTAGAATTCCTATACCAGAATTTTTCTCCGGGGATAGATCTCGTTTCCTGAATTTCAAAAATAATTGTAAATTATTTCTTTCCCTGAGATCTCGCTCCGCTGGCGATCCCGCACAGCAGGTTAGGATAGTAATTTCCTTGCTGCGGGGTGACCCTCAAGACTGGGCATTTGCATTGGCATCCGGGGATCCTGCGTTGCTCAATGTGGATGCGTTTTTTCTGGCTTTGGGGTTGCTTTATGAGGAACCTAACTTAGAGATTCAGGCTGAAAAAGCCTTGATGGCCCTATCTCAAGGGCAAGATGAAGCTGAAATATACTGCCAAAAATTTCGTAAATGGTCTGTGCTTACTCAGTGGAATGAGTGCGCCCTGGCGGCGAATTTCAGAGAGGGTCTCTCTGATGCCATTAAAGATGTTATGGTGGGGTTCCCTGCACCTACAGGTCTGAATGAGTCCATGACAATGGCTATTCAGATTGATCGGCGTTTGCGGGAGCGCAAACCTGTGCACCATTTGGCGGTGTCTTCTGAGAAGGCTCCAGAAAATATGCAATGTGATAGAATTCTGTCCAGAAGCGAACGGCAGAATTTTAGGCGAAAAAATGGGTTGTGCTTCTATTGTGGTGATTCAACTCATGTTATATCAGCATGCTCTAAACGTACAAAAAAGGTTGATAAGTCTATTTCAATTGGCACTTTACAGTCTAAGTTTATTCTGTCTGTGACCTTGATTTGTTCATTATCGTCAATTACCGCGGATGCCTATGTCGACTCTGGCGCCGCTTTGAGTCTAATGGATTGGTCCTTTGCCAGGCGCTGTGGGTTTGATCTAGAGCCTCTGGAAGTTCCTATACCTCTGAAGGGTATTGACTCTACACCATTGGCTAGTAATAAACCACAATACTGGACACAAGTGACTATGCGTATGAATCCAGACCATCAGGAGATGATTCGCTTCCTTGTGTTGTACAATCTACATGACGTTTTGGTGCTCGGATTACCATGGTTACAATCTCATAACCCAGTCCTTGACTGGAAAGCAATGTCTGTGTTAAGCTGGGGATGTCAGGGGGCTCATGGGGACGTACCTTTGGTTTCCATTTCGTCATCTATTCCCTCTGAGATTCCGGAATTTTTATCTGATTATCGTGATGTTTTTGAGGAGCCTAAGCTTGGTTCACTACCTCCTCACAGAGATTGCGATTGTACCATAGATCTGATTCCGGGCAGTAAATTTCCAAAGGGTCGTTTATTTAATCTATCTGTACCTGAACATGCTGCTATGCGAGAATATATTAAGGAGTCCCTGGAAAAGGGACATATTCGTCCTTCTTCATCTCCCTTAGGAGCCGGTTTTTTCTTTGTATCTAAAAAAGATGGCTCTTTGAGGCCGTGTATTGATTATCGACTCTTGAATAAAATTACAGTCAAATATCAGTATCCTCTGCCACTGCTGACTGATTTGTTTGCTCGAATAAAAGGGGCTAAGTGGTTCTCTAAGATTGATCTCCGTGGGGCGTATAATTTGGTGCGAATTAAGCAGGGGGATGAGTGGAAAACCGCATTTAATACGCCCGAGGGCCATTTTGAGTATTTAGTAATGCCTTTTGGTCTTTCAAATGCCCCTTCAGTCTTTCAGTCCTTTATGCATGACATTTTCCGTGAATATTTGGATAAATTTATGATCGTGTATCTGGATGATATTTTGATTTTTTCGGATGACTGGGATTCTCATGTCCAACAGGTCAGGAGGGTTTTTCAGGTTTTGCGGGCTAATTCCTTGTGTGTGAAGGGTTCTAAGTGTATTTTTGGGGTTCAAAAGATTTCTTTTTTGGGGTACATTTTTCCCCCTCTTCCATTGAGATGGATCCTGTCAAGGTTCGGGCTATTTGTGATTGGACGCAACCTTCTTCTCTTAAGAGCCTTCAGAAATTTTTGGGCTTTGCTAATTTTTATCGTCGATTTATAACTGGTTTTTCTGATGTTGCTAAACCTTTGACTGATTTGACCAAAAAGGGTGCTGATGTTGCTGATTGGTCCCCTGCTGCTGTGGAGGCCTTTCGGGAGCTTAAGCGCCGCTTTTCTTCCGCCCCTGTGTTGCGTCAGCCTGATGTTACTCTTCCTTTTCAGGTTGAAGTCGATGCTTCCGAGATCGGAGCTGGGGCGGTCTTGTCGCAGAAAAGTTCCGACTGCTCCGTGATGAGACCTTGTGCGTTCTTTTCTCGAAAATTTTCGCCCGCCGAGCGAAATTATGATATTGGTAATCGGGAGCTTTTGGCTATGAAGTGGGCTTTTGAGGAGTGGCGTCATTGGCTTGAGGGGGCTAGACATCAGGTGGTGGTATTGACCGATCACAAGAATTTGATTTATCTTGAGTCTGCCAGGCGCCTGAATCCTAGACAGGCGCGCTGGTCGTTGTTTTTCTCTCGGTTTAATTTTGTGGTCTCATACTTACCAGGTTCTAAAAATGTGAAGGCGGATGCCCTTTCTAGGAGTTTTGAGCCTGATTCCCCTGGTGATTCTGAACCTACAGGTATCCTTAAGGATGGGGTGATATTATCTGCTGTTTCCCCAGACCTGCGACGGGCTTTGCAGGAGTTTCAGGCGGATAGACCTGATCGTTGCCCGCCTGGTAGACTGTTTGTTCCTGATGATTGGACCAGTAGAGTCATCTCGGAGGTTCATTCTTCTGTGTTGGCAGGTCATCCCGGGATCTTTGGTACCAGGGATTTGGTGGCTAGGTCCTTCTGGTGGCCTTCCCTGTCTCGAGATGTACGAGTTTTTGTGCAGTCTTGTGATGTTTGTGCTCGGGCCAAACCTTGTTGTTCTCGGGCTAGCGGATTGTTGTTATCTTTGCCTATTCCGAAGAGGCCTTGGACTCACATCTCTATGGATTTTATTTCTGATCTCCCTGTTTCTCAGAAAATGTCTGTCATCTGGGTGGTGTGTGACCGTTTTTCAAAGATGGTTCATTTGGTGCCCTTGCCTAAGTTGCCTTCCTCATCCGAGTTGGTTCCTCTGTTTTTTCAAAATGTGGTTCGCTTGCATGGTATTCCGGAGAATATTGTTTCTGACAGGGGGACCCAGTTCGTGTCTAGATTTTGGCGGGCGTTCTGTGCTAGGATGGGCATTGATTTGTCTTTTTCGTCTGCGTTCCATCCTCAGACTAATGGCCAGACTGAGCGAACTAATCAGACCTTGGAGACTTATTTGAGGTGTTTTGTGTCTGTGGATCAGGATGACTGGGTTGCCTTTTTGCCGTTGGCGGAGTTTGCCCTCAATAATCGGGCTAGTTCTGCCACTTTGGTTTCTCCTTTCTTTTGCAATTCGGGGTTTCATCCTCGTTTTTCTTCCGGTCAGGTGGAGTCTTCGGATTGTCCTGGAGTGGATACTGTGGTGGATAGGTTGCATCGGATTTGGGGACAGGTGGTGGACAATTTGGAGTTGTCCCAGGAGAAGACTCGGCATTTTGCTAACCGCCTTCGTCGTGTTGGTGACTTGGTGTGGTTGTCTTCTCGTTTTGTCCCTATGAGGGTTTCTTCTCCTAAGTTTAAGCCTCGGTTCATCGGCCCGTATAAGATTTTGGAGATTCTTAACCCCGTGTCCTTTCGATTGGACCTCCCAGCATCTTTTTCTATCCATAATGTCTTCCATCGGTCATTATTGCGCAGGTATGAGGTACCGGTTGTGCCTTCCGTTGAGCCTCCCGCTCCGGTGTTGGTTGAGGGTGAATTGGAGTACGTTGTGGAGAAGATCTTGGACTCCCGTGTTTCCAGACGGAAACTTCAGTATCTGGTCAAGTGGAAGGGCTACGGTCAAGAGGATAATTCTTGGGTGACAGCCTCTGATGTTCATGCCTCTGATTTGGTCCGTGCCTTTCATAGGGCTCGTCCTGATCGCCCTGGTGGTTCTTGTGAGGGTTCGGTGCCCCCTCCTTGAGGGGGGGGTACTGTTGTGAGTTTGGTTTTTGGGCTCCCCCGGTGGTCACTGGTGGTACTGGACTTGTGTGCTTCACTTTCTCTGTTCACCTGTTTCCATCAGGATATGGGTGTATCCTATGTAGCCTTGCTGCTCAGTTATTCTAGTGCCGGCCATCAATGTAACCAGAGCCTTTCTGTTGCATGTTCCTGCTTCTAGACTACTATCAGCTAAGTTGGACTCTTAGTCCTAAGTTTGTTTTGCATTTTTGTTCCAGTTCACAGTTATGTTATTTTTCTGTAGCTGGAAGCTCTTGTGGGCCGAAATTGCCACTCCGGTGTCATGAGTTGACACATGAGTCTTAAAGTAATTTCGGGATGGTATTTTAATAGGGTTTTCAGCTGACCGTGAAGTTCCCTATTGTATCTTCTTGCTATCTAGTAAGCGGACCTCGCTTTGCTGAACCTACCTTCATACTGCGTATGTCTTTTCCTCTGAACTCACCGTCAATATATGTGGGGGGCTTCTGTCTCCTTTTTGGGGGAATTTCCCTAGAGGTAAGCCAGGTCTGTCTTTTCCTCTATTAGGGTTAGTTAGTCCTCCGGCTGGCGCTAGGCGTCTAGGGATAAAACGTAGGTACGCCACCCGGCCACTGTTAGTTGTGTGGTAGGTTTAGCTCACGGTCAGCTCGAGATTCCATCACCCAAGAGCTGTTCTGTTATTTATGTTCTCTGACGTTCCCTTGCCATTGGGAACCATGACACGTGCCTGTGCCTTATAGCGGCAGACTCCTAAGAAAGGACACGAAGCGAAGTATATTGTGGAGAAGTGAGAAACGGGATCACAGCACAAAAGCGATAGAACCAGAAGGAGTCGTGCCCCAAGATCGGCAACATCCTTCTGAGGCGCGTAGCCGGTGGCCGGAGCACCGAGGGAGTAACAGACTCTACGCATTACTTGAACTACGGCAGGGTAGTTAACTTTAGGTTGGCTGTCTCACCTTTTACACCTAACGAAGACAACGGAGGCAATTGTGGGAGAGGGGCGTCTCTAGGGTCCCAGAATAACTCCAGGCCTACCCCGTCATACGGGTGCATCCTATCCATATCATCTGGGGGACGGAGAGAAATAACAGAAACACACACGACAGTTGTGAGGACTATCCCGTGGTGCTCAGGAGGGAAGTACTACAACACCCAGGCGCTAGTAGGTAGGCACTGATTTCCACCTGCAAAGGGAACTCTGGATGTGCCTTCAGACCGGCCGGTCTCAGCCAGCCCTGTTAGCAGTGCTCTGGATTGCGGATGCCGAAACCTTCAGTAAAGAGGTAAAGAGACTGCAACCCTGTGTCCTCGTTATTTACTGTGACCTACACCACCACCTACACCTTTTATTGGGCGCCCCTTAGCAGGACCACGGACCGGGTAGGGCCACCGTGACATCCTCAGAACCGATAGACCCGGTACCGAGTACTGTTGTGATTTTGCTTTTTGCTCCCTCTAGTGGTCATTAGTGATTTGACTCTGGAGCGTCTGTCTTTTCCTATATCCTCACCTGGGCCGTTAGTTCAGGGGCGTTGCTATATAAGCTCCCTGGACCTTCAGTTCAATGCCTGGCATCGTTGATATCAGAGCTAATCTGTTGTGCTCTTGTCCTCTGATCCTGGTTCCTGTTTTTTCAAGCTAAGTCTGCTTCCTTGCTTTTTGCTTTTGTTTTGTTTGGTATTTTTGTCCAGCTTGTTCCTATCTGTATCCTGACCTTTGCTGGAAGCTCTAGGGGGCTGCTGTTCTCCCCCTGGACCGTTAGACGGTTCGGGGGTTCTTGAATCTCCAGCGTGGATTTTTATAGGGTTTTTGTTGACCAGATAAGTTATCTTGCTATATTCTGCTATTAGTAAGCTGGCCTCTCTTTGCTGAACCTGGTTCATTTCTGTGTTTGTCATTTCCTCTTACCTCACCGTTATTATTTGTGGGGGGCTTGTATCTTGCTTTGGGGTCCCTTTCTCTGGAGGCAAGAGAGGTCTTTGTTTTCTTCTCCTAGGGGTAGTTAGATTCTCCGGCTGGCGTGAGTCATCTAGCGATCACCGTAGGCATGATCCCCGGCTACTTCTAGTGTTGGCGTTAGGAGTAGCTATTTGGTCAACCCAGTTACCACAGCCCTATGAGCTGGATTTTTGTATCTTGCAGACTTACACGTTCCTCTGAGACCCTGTCCACTGGGGTCATAACAGTATGCCAGGCCAGTATTAAATGTTTAATGCATTGCAGAAGTGGGATTATAAGAAAGAAAATTTTGAGGTTTTTTTTTTCCCTCTCTCATTTTTTTTTTTTCTTTTCCCCTTTACCTCAGAGTGGCTTAAGCTTGCTGCAGACATGAATGTCCAGACCTTGATTACAAGTGTGGACCAGCTTGCCGCTCGTGTGCAGGGTATACAAGATTATGTTACCAGAAATCCTAGGTCTGAACCCAAGATTCCGATTCCTGAACTGTTTTCAGGAGACCGATTTAAGTTTAGGAATTTCAGGAATAATTGTAAATTATTTTTGTCCCTGAAACCTTGTTCGTCTGGAGACTCTGCTCAACAAGTAAAAATTGTTATTTCATTCTTACGGGGTGACCCTCAGGATTGGGCTTTTTCGTTGGCGCCAGGAGATCCGGCATTGGCTGATATTGATGCGTTTTTTCTGGCGCTCGGTTTACTTTATGAGGAACCCAATCTTGAGATTCAGGCAGAGAAAGCCTTGCTGGCTATGTCTCAGGGCCAGGACGAGGCTGAGGTGTATTGCCAAAAATTTCGGAAATGGTCCGTGCTGACACATTGGAACGAGTGTGCACTGGCCGCTAATTTTAGAAATGGCCTTTCTGAGGCCATTAAGAATGTTATGGTGGGTTTTCCCATTCCCACAGGTCTGAATGATATCATGTCCCTGGCTATTCAAATTGACCGGCGGTTGCGGGAGCGCAAAACCGCAAATTCCCTCATGTTGTTGTCTGAACAGACACCTGATGTGATGCAATGTGATAGAAAAACCGCAAATTCCCTCATGGTGTTGTCTGAACGGACACCTGATTTGATGCAATGTGATAGAATCCTGACTAGAAATGAGAGGAAAATTCATAGACGCCGGAATGGCTTGTGCTACTACTGTGGTGATTCTACACATGTTATCTCAGCATGCTCTAAACGTATATCTAAGGTTGTTAGTCCTGTCACCGTTGGTAATTTGCATCCTAAGTTTATTCTGTCTGTAACTTTGATTTGCTCACTGTCATCTTATCCTGTCATGGCGTTTGTAGATTCAGGTGCTGCCCTGAGTCTTATGGATCTCTCATTTGCTAAGCGCTGTGGTTTTATTCTTGAACCATTAGAAAATCCTATCCCTCTTAGGGGTATGGATGCTACGCCATTGGCAGAAAATAAGCCGCAGTATTGGACACAGGTTACCATGTGCATGACTCCTGAACACCGCGAGGTGATACGTTTTCTCGTTCTACATAAAATGCATGATTTGGTTGTTTTGGGGCTGCCATGGTTACAGACCCATAATCCAGTCCTTGACTGGAAGGCTATGTCAGTGTCTAGTTGGGGCTGTCGTGGTATTCATGAGGATTCCCTGCCTGTGTCTATTGCTTCTTCTACGCCTTCGGAAGTTCCGGAGTACTTGTCTGATTATCAGGATGTCTTTAGCGAGTCCAGGTCCAGTGCATTGCCTCCTCATAGGGAATGTGACTGTGCAATAGATTTGATTCCAGGCAGTAAATTTCCTAAGGGAAGACTGTTTAATCTGTCGATACCTGAACATACCGCTATGCGTTCATATATCAAGGAGTCTCTGGAGAAAGGACACATCCGTCCGTCTTCTTCCCCTCTTGGTGCGGGATTCTTTTTTGTGGCTAAAAAGGACGGATCTTTGAGGCCTTGTATTGACTATCGGCTTTTAAATAAGATCACTGTCAAATTTCAGTATCCTTTGCCGCTGTTGTCTGACTTGTTTGCCCGGATTAAAGGTGCCAAGTGGTTTACCAAGATAGACCTTCGTGGTGCGTACAACCTTGTGCGCATTAAGCAAGGGGATGAATGGAAAACCGCATTCAATACGCCCGAAGGTCATTTTGAGTACTTGGTGATGCCTTTTGGGCTCTCTAATGCCCCTTCAGTTTTTCAGTCCTTTATGCATGACATTTTCCGGAACTATCTGGATAAATTTCTGATCGTTTATCTGGATGATATTCTGGTTTTTTCTGATAATTGGGACTCGCATGTGGAGCAGGTCAGGATGGTCTTTAAAATTTTGCGTGAAAATTCTTTGTTTGTCAAGGGCTCAAAGTGTCTTTTTGGTGTACAGAAGGTTCCCTTTTTGGGGTTCATTTTTTCCCCTTCTGCTGTGGAGATGGACCCAGTCAAGGTCCGAGCTATTCTTGATTGGACTCAGCCCTCGTCAGTTAAGAGTCTTCAGAAGTTCTTGGGTTTCGCTAACTTCTACCGTCGTTTTATCGCTAACTTTTCTAGCATTGTGAAACCTTTGACGGATATGACCAAGAAGGGCTCCGATGTGGTTAATTGGGCTCCTGCTGCCGTGGAGGCTTTCCAGGAGTTGAAACGTCGGTTTACTTCGGCGCCTGTTTTGTGCCAGCCTGATGTCTCGCTTCCCTTTCAAGTTGAGGTGGATGCTTCAGAGATTGGAGCAGGGGCCGTTTTGTCGCAGAGAGGCCCTGGTTGCTCTGTTATGAGACCTTGCGCCTTTTTCTCTAGGAAGTTTTCGCCTGCGGAGCGAAATTATGATGTGGGCAATCGGGAGTTGTTGGCCATGAAATGGGCATTTGAGGAGTGGCGTCATTGGCTCGAGGGTGCTAAGCATCGTGTGGTGGTCTTGACTGATCACAAAAATCTGATGTATCTCGAGTCTGCTAAACGCCTGAATCCTAGACAGGCCCGCTGGTCATTGTTTTTCTCCCGTTTTGACTTTGTTGTCTCGTATTTACCAGGTTCAAAGAATGTGAAGGCCGATGCTCTTTCCAGGAGCTTTGTGCCTGATGCTCCTGGAGTCGCTGAACCTGTTGGTATTCTTAAGGATGGTATTATCTTGTCAGCTATTTCTCCAGATCTGCGACGTGTGTTGCAGAGATTTCAGGCTGATAGGCCTGATTCTTGTCCACCTGACAGACTGTTTGTGCCTGATAAGTGGACCAGCAGAGTCATTTCCGAGGTTCATTCCTCGGTGTTGGCAGGTCACCCAGGAATTTTTGGCACCAGAGATCTGGTGGCCAGATCCTTTTGGTGGCCTTCCTTGTCTAGGGATGTGCGGTCATTTGTACAGTCCTGTGGGACTTGTGCTAAGCCTTGCTGTTCTCGTGCCAGCGGGTTGCTCTTGCCCTTGCCTGTCCCTAAGAGACCTTGGACACATATTTCCATGGATTTCATTTCTGATCTTCCGGTGTCTCAGGGCATGTCTGTTATCTGGGTGATATGTGATCGCTTCTCCAAGATGGTCCATTTGGTTCCTTTGCCTAAACTGCCTTCCTCTTCCGATCTGGTTCCTGTGTTTTTCCAGAACGTGGTTCGTTTGCACGGCATCCCTGAGAATATTGTGTCAGACAGAGGATCCCAGTTCGTTTCCAGATTCTGGCGATCCTTTTGTAGTAGGATGGGCATTGACTTGTCGTTTTCGTCTGCTTTCCATCCTCAGACTAATGGACAGACGGAGCGAACTAATCAGACTTTGGAGGCTTATTTGAGGTGTTTTGTCTCTGCTGATCAGGACGATTGGGTGACCTTCTTGCCGTTAGCTGAGTTTGCCCTTAATAATCGGGCTAGTTCCGCCACCTTGGTTTCGCCGTTTTTCTGCAACTCTGGTTTCCACCCTCGTTTTTCTTCGGGTCATGTGGAACCTTCTGACTGCCCTGGGGTGGATTCTGTGGTGGATAGGTTGCAGCGGATCTGGAATCTTGTGGTGGACAACTTGAAGTTGTCACAGGAGAGGGCTCAGCGCTTTGCCAACCGCCGCGGGTGGGTCCCCGACTACGTGTTGGGGATTTGGTGTGGCTTTCTTCCCGCTTTGTTCCTATGAAGGTTTCCTCTCCCAAATTTAAACCTCGTTTTATTGGTCCTTACAAGATATTGGAAATTCTTAATCCTGTATCCTTTCGCCTGGATCTTACTGTGTCGTTTGCTATCCACAACGTGTTTCATAGGTCCTTGTTGCGGCGGTACGTTGTGCCTGTGGTTCCTTCTGCTGAGCCTCCTGCTCCGGTGTTGGTTGAGGGCGAGTTGGAGTACGTGGTGGAGAAGATCTTGGATTCTCGTCTCTCCAGGCGGAGGCTTCAGTACCTGGTCAAGTGGAAGGGCTATGGTCAGGAAGATAATTCCTGGGTGGTCGCCTCTGATGTTCATGCGGCCGATTTAGTTTGTGCCTTTCACGCCGCTCATCCTGATCGCCCTGGTGGTCGTGGTGAGGGTTCGGTGACCCCTCACTAAGGGGGGGGGTACTGTTGTGATTTTGCTTTTTGCTCCCTCTAGTGGTCATTAGTGATTTGACTCTGGAGCGTCTGTCTTTTCCTATATCCTCACCTGGGCCGTTAGTTCAGGGGCGTTGCTATATAAGCTCCCTGGACCTTCAGTTCAATGCCTGGCATCGTTGATATCAGAGCTAATCTGTTGTGCTCTTGTCCTCTGATCCTGGTTCCTGTTTTTTCAAGCTAAGTCTGCTTCCTTGCTTTTTGCTTTTGTTTTGTTTGGTATTTTTGTCCAGCTTGTTCCTATCTGTATCCTGACCTTTGCTGGAAGCTCTAGGGGGCTGGTGTTCTCCCCCCGGACCGTTAGACGGTTCGGGGGTTCTTGAATCTCCAGCGTGGATTTTTATAGGGTTTTTGTTGACCAGATAAGTTATCTTGCTATATTCTGCTATTAGTAAGCTGGCCTCTCTTTGCTGAACCTGGTTCATTTCTGTGTTTGTCATTTCCTCTTACCTCACCGTTATTATTTGTGGGGGGCTTGTATCTTGCTTTGGGGTCCCTTTCTCTGGAGGCAAGAGAGGTCTTTGTTTTCTTCTCCTAGGGGTAGTTAGATTCTCCGGCTGGCGCGAGTCATCTAGCGATAACCGTAGGCATGATCCCCGGCTACTTCTAGTGTTGGCGTTAGGAGTAGCTATTTGGTCAACCCAGTTACCACAGCCCTATGAGCTGGATTTTTGTATCTTGCAGACTTACACGTTCCTCTGAGACCCTGTCCACTGGGGTCATAACAGTATGCCAGGCCAGTATTAAATGTTTAATGCATTGCAGAAGTGGGATTATAAGAAAGAAAATTTTGAGGTTTTTTTTTTCCCTCTCTCATTTTTTTTTTTTCTTTTCCCCTTTACCTCAGAGTGGCTTAAGCTTGCTGCAGACATGAATGTCCAGACCTTGATTACAAGTGTGGACCAGCTTGCCGCTCGTGTGCAGGGTATACAAGATTATGTTACCAGAAATCCTAGGTCTGAACCCAAGATTCCGATTCCTGAACTGTTTTCAGGAGACCGATTTAAGTTTAGGAATTTCAGGAATAATTGTAAATTATTTTTGTCCCTGAAACCTTGTTCGTCTGGAGACTCTGCTCAACAAGTAAAAATTGTTATTTCATTCTTACGGGGTGACCCTCAGGATTGGGCTTTTTCGTTGGCGCCAGGAGATCCGGCATTGGCTGATATTGATGCGTTTTTTCTGGCGCTCGGTTTACTTTATGAGGAACCCAATCTTGAGATTCAGGCAGAGAAAGCCTTGCTGGCTATGTCTCAGGGCCAGGACGAGGCTGAGGTGTATTGCCAAAAATTTCGGAAATGGTCCGTGCTGACACATTGGAACGAGTGTGCACTGGCCGCTAATTTTAGAAATGGCCTTTCTGAGGCCATTAAGAATGTTATGGTGGGTTTTCCCATTCCCACAGGTCTGAATGATATCATGTCCCTGGCTATTCAAATTGACCGGCGGTTGCGGGAGCGCAAAACCGCAAATTCCCTCATGTTGTTGTCTGAACAGACACCTGATGTGATGCAATGTGATAGAAAAACCGCAAATTCCCTCATGGTGTTGTCTGAACGGACACCTGATTTGATGCAATGTGATAGAATCCTGACTAGAAATGAGAGGAAAATTCATAGACGCCGGAATGGCTTGTGCTACTACTGTGGTGATTCTACACATGTTATCTCAGCATGCTCTAAACGTATATCTAAGGTTGTTAGTCCTGTCACCGTTGGTAATTTGCATCCTAAGTTTATTCTGTCTGTAACTTTGATTTGCTCACTGTCATCTTATCCTGTCATGGCGTTTGTAGATTCAGGTGCTGCCCTGAGTCTTATGGATCTCTCATTTGCTAAGCGCTGTGGTTTTATTCTTGAACCATTAGAAAATCCTATCCCTCTTAGGGGTATGGATGCTACGCCATTGGCAGAAAATAAGCCGCAGTATTGGACACAGGTTACCATGTGCATGACTCCTGAACACCGCGAGGTGATACGTTTTCTCGTTCTACATAAAATGCATGATTTGGTTGTTTTGGGGCTGCCATGGTTACAGACCCATAATCCAGTCCTTGACTGGAAGGCTATGTCAGTGTCTAGTTGGGGCTGTCGTGGTATTCATGAGGATTCCCTGCCTGTGTCTATTGCTTCTTCTACGCCTTCGGAAGTTCCGGAGTACTTGTCTGATTATCAGGATGTCTTTAGCGAGTCCAGGTCCAGTGCATTGCCTCCTCATAGGGAATGTGACTGTGCAATAGATTTGATTCCAGGCAGTAAATTTCCTAAGGGAAGACTGTTTAATCTGTCGATACCTGAACATACCGCTATGCGTTCATATATCAAGGAGTCTCTGGAGAAAGGACACATCCGTCCGTCTTCTTCCCCTCTTGGTGCGGGATTCTTTTTTGTGGCTAAAAAGGACGGATCTTTGAGGCCTTGTATTGACTATCGGCTTTTAAATAAGATCACTGTCAAATTTCAGTATCCTTTGCCGCTGTTGTCTGACTTGTTTGCCCGGATTAAAGGTGCCAAGTGGTTTACCAAGATAGACCTTCGTGGTGCGTACAACCTTGTGCGCATTAAGCAAGGGGATGAATGGAAAACCGCATTCAATACGCCCGAAGGTCATTTTGAGTACTTGGTGATGCCTTTTGGGCTCTCTAATGCCCCTTCAGTTTTTCAGTCCTTTATGCATGACATTTTCCGGAACTATCTGGATAAATTTCTGATCGTTTATCTGGATGATATTCTGGTTTTTTCTGATAATTGGGACTCGCATGTGGAGCAGGTCAGGATGGTCTTTAAAATTTTGCGTGAAAATTCTTTGTTTGTCAAGGGCTCAAAGTGTCTTTTTGGTGTACAGAAGGTTCCCTTTTTGGGGTTCATTTTTTCCCCTTCTGCTGTGGAGATGGACCCAGTCAAGGTCCGAGCTATTCTTGATTGGACTCAGCCCTCGTCAGTTAAGAGTCTTCAGAAGTTCTTGGGTTTCGCTAACTTCTACCGTCGTTTTATCGCTAACTTTTCTAGCATTGTGAAACCTTTGACGGATATGACCAAGAAGGGCTCCGATGTGGTTAATTGGGCTCCTGCTGCCATGGAGGCTTTCCAGGAGTTGAAACGTCGGTTTACTTCGGCGCCTGTTTTGTGCCAGCCTGATGTCTCGCTTCCCTTTCAAGTTGAGGTGGATGCTTCAGAGATTGGAGCAGGGGCCGTTTTGTCGCAGAGAGGCCCTGGTTGCTCTGTTATGAGACCTTGCGCCTTTTTCTCTAGGAAGTTTTCGCCTGCGGAGCGAAATTATGATGTGGGCAATCGGGAGTTGTTGGCCATGAAATGGGCATTTGAGGAGTGGCGTCATTGGCTCGAGGGTGCTAAGCATCGTGTGGTGGTCTTGACTGATCACAAAAATCTGATGTATCTCGAGTCTGCTAAACGCCTGAATCCTAGACAGGCCCGCTGGTCATTGTTTTTCTCCCGTTTTGACTTTGTTGTCTCGTATTTACCAGGTTCAAAGAATGTGAAGGCCGATGCTCTTTCCAGGAGCTTTGTGCCTGATGCTCCTGGAGTCGCTGAACCTGTTGGTATTCTTAAGGATGGTATTATCTTGTCAGCTATTTCTCCAGATCTGCGACGTGTGTTGCAGAGATTTCAGGCTGATAGGCCTGATTCTTGTCCACCTGACAGACTGTTTGTGCCTGATAAGTGGACCAGCAGAGTCATTTCCGAGGTTCATTCCTCGGTGTTGGCAGGTCACCCAGGAATTTTTGGCACCAGAGATCTGGTGGCCAGATCCTTTTGGTGGCCTTCCTTGTCTAGGGATGTGCGGTCATTTGTACAGTCCTGTGGGACTTGTGCTCGAGCTAAGCCTTGCTGTTCTCGTGCCAGCGGGTTGCTCTTGCCCTTGCCTGTCCCTAAGAGACCTTGGACACATATTTCCATGGATTTCATTTCTGATCTTCCGGTGTCTCAGGGCATGTCTGTTATCTAGGTGATATGTGATCGCTTCTCCAAGATGGTCCATTTGGTTCCTTTGCCTAAACTGCCTTCCTCTTCCGATCTGGTTCCTGTGTTTTTCCAGAACGTGGTTCGTTTGCACGGCATCCCTGAGAATATTGTGTCAGACAGAGGATCCCAGTTCGTTTCCAGATTCTGGCGATCCTTTTGTAGTAGGATGGGCATTGACTTGTCGTTTTCGTCTGCTTTCCATCCTCAGACTAATGGACAGACGGAGCGAACTAATCAGACTTTGGAGGCTTATTTGAGGTGTTTTGTCTCTGCTGATCAGGACGATTGGGTGACCTTCTTGCCGTTAGCTGAGTTTGCCCTTAATAATCGGGCTAGTTCCGCCACCTTGGTTTCGCCGTTTTTCTGCAACTCTGGTTTCCACCCTCGTTTTTCTTCGGGTCATGTGGAACCTTCTGACTGCCCTGGGGTGGATTCTGTGGTGGATAGGTTGCAGCGGATCTGGAATCTTGTGGTGGACAACTTGAAGTTGTCACAGGAGAGGGCTCAGCGCTTTTCCAACCGCCGCGGGTGGGTCCCCGACTACGTGTTGGGGATTTGGTGTGGCTTTCTTCCCGCTTTGTTCCTATGAAGGTTTCCTCTCCCAAATTTAAACCTCGTTTTATTGGTCCTTACAAGATATTGGAAATTCTTAATCCTGTATCCTTTCGCCTGGATCTTACTGTGTCGTTTGCTATCCACAACGTGTTTCATAGGTCCTTGTTGCGGCGGTACGTTGTGCCTGTGGTTCCTTCTGCTGAGCCTCCTGCTCCGGTGTTGGTTGAGGGCGAGTTGGAGTACGTGGTGGAGAAGATCTTGGATTCTCGTCTCTCCAGGCGGAGGCTTCAGTACCTGGTCAAGTGGAAGGGCTATGGTCAGGAAGATAATTCCTGGGTGGTCGCCTCTGATGTTCATGCGGCCGATTTAGTTTGTGCCTTTCACGCCGCTCATCCTGATCGCCCTGGTGGTCGTGGTGAGGGTTCGGTGACCCCTCACTAAGGGGGGGGGTACTGTTGTGATTTTGCTTTTTGCTCCCTCTAGTGGTCATTAGTGATTTGACTCTGGAGCGTCTGTCTTTTCCTATATCCTCACCTGGGCCGTTAGTTCAGGGGCGTTGCTATATAAGCTCCCTGGACCTTCAGTTCAATGCCTGGCATCGTTGATATCAGAGCTAATCTGTTGTGCTCTTGTCCTCTGATCCTGGTTCCTGTTTTTTCAAGCTAAGTCTGCTTCCTTGCTTTTTGCTTTTGTTTTGTTTGGTATTTTTGTCCAGCTTGTTCCTATCTGTATCCTGACCTTTGCTGGAAGCTCTAGGGGGCTGGTGTTCTCCCCCCGGACCGTTAGACGGTTCGGGGGTTCTTGAATCTCCAGCGTGGATTTTTATAGGGTTTTTGTTGACCAGATAAGTTATCTTGCTATATTCTGCTATTAGTAAGCTGGCCTCTCTTTGCTGAACCTGGTTCATTTCTGTGTTTGTCATTTCCTCTTACCTCACCGTTATTATTTGTGGGGGGCTTGTATCTTGCTTTGGGGTCCCTTTCTCTGGAGGCAAGAGAGGTCTTTGTTTTCTTCTCCTAGGGGTAGTTAGATTCTCCGGCTGGCGCGAGTCATCTAGCGATCACCGTAGGCATGATCCCCGGCTACTTCTAGTGTTGGCGTTAGGAGTAGCTATTTGGTCAACCCAGTTACCACAGCCCTATGAGCTGGATTTTTGTATCTTGCAGACTTACACGTTCCTCTGAGACCCTGTCCACTGGGGTCATAACAGAGTACCCCGCCGTCCTGCGTCTGGGGGCCGCTCCATAATAAAATGGCCACATTGCGTAATTCAACTGTAGGCTTTCCTAGTTATGTGTGAGGAGGACATGAAACAGTCTGAAAAATCATAGCTCCTGAGATCTGTGTCTTAACTGTCAGAGGAGCTGTACCATAAGCACACATACGATGAGTTTCATGAGAAGGAGAATAAATAAATCTCCTCCTTGTTTGACTATGCACAAAGTATTTTTTCTCCAGCCTCAATCTTCTGTGCTTAGTCATCAAAGGAGATTTATTTTTTGTTACATCACAGCTCTTCCCCAGCAGCTCACCAGTATATGTGTTTACAATACAACTCTGTCAGTTGAGACACAGGTCTTAAGGTACCTTCACACTAAACGATATCGCTAGCGATCCGTGACGTTGCAGCGTCCTGGCTAGCGATATCGTTGTGTTTGACAGGCAGCAGCGATCAGGATCCTGCTGTGACATCGTTGGTCGGAGAAGAAAGGCCAGAACTTTATTTCGTCGCTGGATCTCCCGTAGACATCGCTGGATCGGTGTGTGTGACACCGATCCAGCGATGTCTTCACTGGTAACCAGGGTAAACATCGGGTTACTAAGCGCAGGGCCGTGCTTAGTAACCCGAAGTTTACCCTGGTTACCAGCGTAAACGTAAAAAAAACCCCCACATACTCACATTCTGGTGCCCGGCGTCCGCTTCCCTGCACTCCTCCTGCATCCTGTGTAAGTGCCGGCGGTAAAGCAGAGCGGTGACGTCACCGCTCTGCTCTGTGGGAGATGCCGGAGATGTTCGGCACTGACACAGGATGCAGGAGGAGTGCAGGGAAGCGGACGCCGGGCACCGGAATGTGAGTATGTGTTTCTTTTTTTTACATTTATGCTGGTAACCAGGGTAAACATCGGGTTACTAAGCGCGGCCCTGCGCTTACTAACCCGATGTTTACCCTGGTTACCAGGGGACTTCGGCATCATTGGTCGCTGGAGAGCTGTCTGTGTGACAGCTCTCCAGCGACCACAGGGGTTTGGGTTCCTGCAGAACTGGGCCGACTTCTCAGTTGGCTACAGGCTCTACGCTAGGGACGGGCTGCACCTCAATGGGGAAGGTGCAGCTGTGCTGGGGGAGAAAATGGCTAGAAGGTTGGAGGAGTGTTTAAACTAGGGATTGGGGGGCAGGGTATTCATTTAATAGGAGGGGAAGATAGTGCAGATAGAGACCTGGGCACAAATAAGGAAGTTGGGGGTGGCGGTGGCATGGGGGGTGGGGTTAGAACAGTTAGTAATTTAAGAAAGAATAGAGGTACAGAGAGGAACATCAAGTGCATGTATACTAATGCCAGAAGCCTCGCCAACAAAATGGATGAATTAGAACTAATGTTGTTGGAACATAATTATGATATGGTGGGGATATCTGAAACATGGCTGGATGAGAGCCATGACTGGGCTGTTAACCTGCAGGGCTATAGCCTTTTCAGAAATGACCGTACAGATAAGCGAGGGGGTGGGGTGTGTCTGTATGTAAAATCGACCTTAAAACCCATCCTGCATGATAATATAGGTGAATCTAATGAAAATGTAGAGTCCCTGTGGGTAGAGATAAGGGGAGGGGGAAAAAAATAACAAATTACTGATGGGGGTTTGTTATAAATCTCCAAAAATAATGGAAGCAATGGAGAATATCCTCGTAAAGCAAATAGATGAAGCTGCGACTCAAGGAGAAGTCATTATTATGGGGGACTTCAACTACCCTGAAATAGATTGGGGAACAGAAACCTGCAGTTCCAGTAAAGGTAATCGGTTTTTGACAACTATGAGAGACAATTACCTTTCACAACTGGTTCAGGACCCAACAAGAAGGGGGGCACTGCTAGACCTAATATTAACCAACAGGCCAGACCGCATATCAAATATAAGGGTTGGGGGTCACTTGGGGAATAGTGATCACAAAATAATAAGTTTTCATGTCTCCTTTAATAAGATGTGTAGTAGAGGGGTGACAAGGACACTAAACTTCAGGAGGGCAAATTTCCAATGGATGAGAGAGGATCTTGGTGCAATTAACTGGGACGATATCCTGAGACATAAAAGTACACAAAGAAAATGGGAGACGTTTATTAGCATCCTGGATAGGACCTGTGCACAGTATATACCGTATGGGAATAAACATACTAGAAATAGGAGGAAACCAATATGGCTAAATAAAGCTGTAAGGGGTGCAATAAGTGACAAAAAGAAAGCATTTAGAGAATTAAAGGAAGTAGGTAGAGAGGAGGCATTAACCCCTTCCCGACCCATGACGCCACGTAGGCGTCATGAAAACCCGTGCCAATCCGACCTGTGACGCCTATGTGGCGTCATGGAATGATCGCGTCCCTGCAGATCGGGTGAAAGGGTTAACTCCGATTTCACCCGATCTGAAGGGACAGGGGGAGTGGTACTTCAGCCCAGGGGGGGGTGGCTTCACCCCCCCCCGTGGCTACGATCGCTCTGATTGGCTGTTGAAAGTGAAACTGCCAATCAGAGCGATTTGTAATATTTCACGTAAAAAACTGGTGAAATATTACAATCCAGCCATGGCCGATGCTGCAATATCATCGGCCATGGCTGGAAATACTGAAGTGCCCCCCCCCCACACCCACCGATCGCCCCCCCAGTCCTCCGTTATGGGGTCCGGTCCCCTCCGTCCACCTGCCGGCTCCCCCGTCCTCCTGTCCGCTCCCTCCTTGCTCAGATCCACCCCCCCTGTGCTCCGATCACCCCCCCTGTGCTCCGATCCACCCCCCCACCACCCCTTCATACTTACCGATCCTCCCGGTGTCCGTACGTCTCCTCGCTGGGCGCCGCCATCTTCCAAAATGGCGGGCGCATGCTCAGTGCGCCCGCCGAATCTGCCAGTCGGCAGATTCCTTACAAGTACATTTTGATCGCTGTGGTAGGTTCTATCACAGCGATCAAAATAAAAAAAATAATAAATAACCCCCCCCCCCCCTTATCACCCCCATAGGTAGGGACAATAATAAAATAAAGAATTTTTTTTTTTTTTCCACTAGGGTTAGGGTTAGAACTAGGGTTAGAACTAGGGGTAGGGTTAGGGGTAGGGTTAGGGTTACGGGTAGGGTTAGGGGTAGGGTTATGGCATGTGCACACAGAGCGGATCGGCCGCGGATCCGCAGCGGATCGGCCGCGGATCCGCAGCGGATCGGCAGTGGATCCGCAGCGGATCCGCAGCGGATCGGCAGCGGATCGGCAGCGGATCGGCCGCGGATCCGCAGGGGATCCGCAGCGGATCCGCAGCGGATCGGCAGCGGATCCGCAGCGGATCGGCCGCGGATCCGCAGCGGATCGGCAGCGGATCCGCAGCGGATTGGCAGCGGATCCGCAGCGAATTGGCCGCGGATCCGCAGCGGATTGGCAGCGGATCCGCAGCGGATTGGCCGCGGATCCGCAGCGGATTGGCAGCGGATTGGCCGCGGATCCGCAGCGGATTGGCCGCTGCGAATTCGAAGCAGTTTTCCATCAGGTTTACAGTACCATGTACACCTAAGGAAAACCAAATCCGCTGTGCCCATGGTGCGGAAAATTCCGTGCAGAAACGCTGCATTGTATTTTCCGCAGCATGTCAATTCTTTGTGCGGATTCCGCAGCGTTTTACACCTGTTCCTCAATAGGAATCCGCAGGTGAAATCCGCACAAAAAAACACTGGAAATCTGCTGTAAATCTGCAGGTAAAACGCAGTGCCTTTTACCTGCAGATTTTTCAAAAATCATGCGGAAAAATCTCACACGAATCCGCAACGTGGGCACATAGCCTTAGGGTTAGGGTTGGAATTAGAGTTAGGGTTGGAATTAAGGCTAGGGATTGAAATAGGGTTAAGATTAGGCTTGTGGTTAGGGTTACGGATAGGGTTAGGGGTGTGTTGGGGTTACAGTTGTGGTTAGGGTTGGGATTAGGGTTACGGTTGGGATTAGGGTTAGGATTAGGGTTGGAATTAGGGTTACGGGTGTGTTGCGGTTAGGGTTGTGGTTAGGGGTGTGTTGGGGTTAGAGTTGTGATTAGGGTTATGGCTACAGTTGGGATTAGGATTAAGGGTGTGTTGGGGTTAGTGTTGAAGTTAGAATTGAGGGGTTTCCACTGTTTAGGCACATCAGGGGTCTCCAAACGCAACATGGCGCCACCATTGATTCCAGCCAATCTTGCGTTCAAAAAGTCAACTGGTGCTCCCGCCCTTCCAAGCCCCGACGTGCGCCCAAACAGTGGTTTACCCCCACATTTGGGGTACCAGCGTACTCAGGACAAACTGGGAAACAACTGTTGGGGTCCAATTTCTCCTGTTACCCTTGCAAAAATAAAAAATTACTTGCTAAAACATAATTTTTGAGGAAAGAACAATTATTTTTTATTTTCACGGCTCTGCGTTATAAACTTCTGTGAAGCACTTGGGGGTTGAAAGTGCTCACCACACATCTAGATAAGTTCCTTCGGGGGTCTAGTTTCCAAAATGGGGTCACTTGTGGGGTGTTTCTACTGTTTAAGCACATCAGGGGCTCTGCAAATGCAATGTGACGCCCGCAGACCATTCCATCAAAGTCTGCATTTCAAATGTCACTACTTCCCTTCCGAGCCCTGACGTGCGCCCAAACAGTGGTTTACCCCCACATATGGGGTATCAGCGTACTCACAACAAACTGGGCAACAAATATTGGGGTCCAAATTCTCCTGTTACCCTTGTGAAAATAAAAAATTGCTTGCTAAAACATCTTTTTTGAGGAAAGAAAAAAGATTTTTTATTTTCACGGCTCTGCGTTGTAAACTTCTGTGAAGCACTTGGGGGTTGAACGTGCTCACCACACATCTAGATAAGTTCCTTGGGGGGTATAGTTTCCAAAATGGGGTCACTTGTGGGGGGTTTCTACTGTTTAGGCATATCAGGGGCTCTGCAAACGTAACATGATGCCCGCAGACCATTCCATCAAAGTCTGCATTCAAAAACGTCACTACTTCCCTTCCGAGCCCCGGCATGTGCCCAAACAGTGGTTTACCCCCACATATGGGGTATCAGCGTACTCAGGAGAAACTGGACAACAACTTTTGGGGTCCAATTTCTCCTGTTACTCTTGCAAAAATAAAAAAATTCTGGGCTAAAAAAATATTTTTGAGGAAAGGAAACACATTTTTTATTTTCACGGCTCTGCGTTATAAACTTCTGTGAAGCACTTGGGGGTTCAAAGTGCTCACCACACATCTAGATAAGTTCCCTTGGGGGTCTAGTTTCCAAAATGGAGTCACTTGTGGGGAGTTCCTACTGTTTAGGCACATCAGGGGCTCTGCAAACGCAACCTGATGCCCGCAGAGCATTCCATCAAAGTCTGCATTTCAAAACGTCACTACTTCCCTTCCGAACCCCGACGTGTGCCAAAACAGTGGTTTACCCCCACATATGGGGTATCAGCGTACTCAGGAGAAACTGGACAACAACTTTTGGGGTCCAATTTCTCCTGTTACTCTTGCAAAAATAAAAAAATTCTGGGCTAAAAAAATATTTTTGAGGAAAGGAAACACATTTTTTATTTTCACGGCTCTGCGTTATAAACTTCTGTGAAGCACTTGGGGGTTCAAAGTGCTCACCACACATCTAGATTAGTTCCTTGGGAGGTCTAGTTTCCAAAATGGGGTCACTTGTGCGGGAGCTCCAATGTTTAGGCACACAGGGGCTCTCCAAACGCGACATGGTGTCCGCTAATGATTGGAGCTAATTTTCCATTCAAAAAGCCAAATGGCGTGCCTTCCCTTCCGAGCCCTGCCGTGCGCCCAAACAGTGGTTTACCCCCACATATCAGGTATCATCGTACTCAGGACAAACTGGACAACAACATTTGGGGTCCAATTTCTCCTATTACCCTTGGGAAAATAAAAAATTCTGGGCTAAAAATCATTTTTGAGGAAAGAAAAATTATTTTTTTATTTTCACGGCTCTGCGTTATAAACTTCTGTGAAGCACCTTGGGGTTATAAGTGCTCACTATGCATCTAGATAAGTTCCTTGGGGGGTCTAGTTTCCAAAATGGGGTCACTTGTAGGGGAGCTCCAATGTTTAGGCACACAGGGGCTCTCCAAACGCGACATGGTGTCCGCTAACGATTGGAGCTAATTTTCCATTCAAAAAGTCAAATGGCACGCCTCCCCTTCCAAGCCTTGCCGTGCACCCAAACAGTGGTTTACCCCCACATATGAGGTATCGGCATACTCAGGAGAAATTGCCCAACAAATTTTAGGATCCATTTTATCCTGTTGCCCATGTGAAAATGAAAGAATTGAGGCTAAAAGAAATTTTGTGTGAAAAAAAAGTACTTTTTCATTTTTGCGGATCAATTTGTGAAGCACCTGGGGGTTTAAAGTGCTCACTATGCCTCTAGATGAGTTCCTTGGGGGGTCTAGTTTCCAAAATGGGGTCACTTGTGGAGGAGCTCCAATGTTTAGGCACACAGGGGCTTTCCAAATGCGGCATGGTGTCCGCTAACGATGGAGATAATTTTTCATTCAAAAAGTCAAATGGCGCTCCATCCCTTCCGAGCCTTACCATGTGCCCAAACAGTGGTTTACCCCCACATATGAGGTATCGGCATACTCAGGAGAAATTGCCCAACAAAATTTAGGATCCATTTTATCCTGTTGCCCATGTGAAAATGAAAAAATTGAGGCTAAAATAATTTTTTTGTGAAAAAAAGTACTTTTTCATTTTTACGGATCAATTTGTGAAGCACCTGGGGGTTTAAAGTGCTCACTATGCTTCTAGATAAGTTCCTTGGGGGGTCTAGTTTCCAAAATGTGGTCACTTGTGGGGGAGCTCCAATGTTTAGGCACACGGGGGCTCTCCAAACGCGACATGGTGTCCGCTAAAGATTGGAGCCAATTTTTCATTCAAAAAGTCAAATGGCGCTCCTTCCCTTCCGAGCCCTGCCGTGCGCCCAAACAGTGGTTTACCCCCACATATGAGGTATCAGCGTACTCAGGACAAATTGGACAACAACGTCCCTGGTCCAGTTTCTCCTTTTACCCTTGGGAAAATAAAAAAATTGTTGCTAAAAGATCATTTTTGTGACTAAAAAGTTAAATGTTCATTTTTTACTTCCATGTTGCTTCTGCTGCTGTGAAACACCTGAAGGGTTAATAAACTTCTTGAATGTGGTTTTGAGCACCTTGAGGGGTGCAGTTTTTAGAATGGTGTCACTTTTGGGTATTTTCAGCCATATAGAACCCTCAAAATGACTTCAAATGTGAGGTGGTCCCTAAAAAAAATGGTTTTGTAAATTTTGTTGTAAAAATGAGAAATCACTGGTCAAATTTTAATCCTTATAACTTCCTAGCAAAAAAAAAAATTGTTTCCAAAATTGTGCTGATGTAAAGTAGACATGTGGGAAACGTTATTTATTAACTATTTTGTGTCACATAACTCTCTGGTTTAACAGAATAAAAATTCAAAATGTGAAAATTGCGAAATTTTCAAATTTTTTGCCAAATTTCCGTTTTTTTCACAAATAAACTCAGAAATTATCGACCTAAATTTACCACTAACATGAAGCCCAATATGTCACAAAAAAACAATCTCAGAATCGCTAGGATCCGTTGAAGCGTTCCTGAGTTATTACCTCATAAAGGGACACTGGTCAGAATTTCAAAAAACGGCAAGGTCATTAAGGCCAAAATAGGCTGGGTCATGAAGGGGTTAAATAAATACAAAAAATTAAATAAATTCTGTAAAAAGCAAATCAAGGCAGCAAAGATTGAGACAGAGAGACTCATTGCTAGAGAGAGCAAAAATAACCCCAAAATATTCTTTAACTACATAAATAGTAAGAAACTAAAAAATTATAGTGTTGGCCCCCTTAAAAATAGTCTGGGGGAAATGGTGGATGAGGATGAGGAAAAAGCCAATATGCTAAATGACTTTTTTTCATCAGTATTTACAAAAGAAAATCCCATGGCAGCCAATATGACTAGTGATAAAAATTCCCAATTAAATGTTACCTGCTTAACCCAGCAGGAAGTATGGCGGCGTCTAAAAATCACAAAAATTGACAAATCTCCGGGCCCGGATGGGATACACCCCCGAGTACTGCAGGAATTAAGTACAGTCATTAATAGACCATTTTTTTTATTCTTTAAAGAGTCCATAATAACAGGGTCTGTACCACAGGACTGGCGTATAGCAAATGTGGTGCCAATATTCAAAAAGGGGACAAAAACTGAACTCAGAAATTATAGGCCAGGAAGCTTAACCTCTACTGTGGGTAAAATCCTGGAGGGCATTCTAAGGGATGCTGTGCTGGAGTATCTGAAGAGGAATAATCTCATGACCCAGTATCAGCACAGGTTTACTAGGGACCGATCATGTCAGACTAATTTGATCAGCTTCTATGAAGAGGTAAGTTCCGGACTGGACCAAGGGAACCCAGTAGATGTAGTGTATATGGACTTTTCAAAAGCTTTTGATACGGTGCCACACAAAAGGTTGATACATAAAATGAGAATAATGGGGATAGGGGAAAATATGTGCAAGTGGGTTGAGAGCTGGCTCAGGGATAGGAAACAAAGGGTGGTTATTAATGGAGCACACTCGGACTGGGTCGCGGTTAGTAGTGGGGTACCACATGGGTCAGTATTGGGCCCTCTTCTTTTTAACATATTTATTAATGACCTTGTAGGGGCCATTCAGAGTAGAATTTCAATATTTGCAGATGACACTAAACTCTGCAGGGTAATCAATACAGAGGAGGACAATTTTATATTTCAGGATGATTTATGTAAACTAGAAGCTTGGGCTGATAAATGGCAAATGAGCTTTAATGGGGATAAATGTAAGGTCATGCACTTGGGTAGAAGTAATAAGATGTATAACTATGTGCTTAATTCTAAAACTCTGGGCAAAACCGTCAATGAAAAAGACCTAGGTGTATGGATGGATGACAAACTCATATTCAGTGGCCAGTGTCAGGCAGCTGCTACAAAGGCAAATAAAATAATGGGATGCATTAAAAAAGGCATAGATGCTCATGAGGAGAACATAATTTTACCTCTATACAAGTCACTAGTTCGACCACACTTAGAATACTGTGCACAGTTCTGGTCTCCGGTGTATAAGAAAGACATAGCTGAACTAGAGCGGGTGCAGAGAAGAGTGACCAAGGTTATTAGAGGACTGGGGGGGTCTGCAATACCAAGATAGGTTATTACACTTGGGGCTATTTAGTTTGGAAAAACGAAGGCTAAGGGGTGATCTTATGTTAATGTATAAATATATGAGGGGACAGAACAAAGACCTTTCTGATGATCTTTTTAATCATAGACCGGTGACAGGGACAAGGGGGCATCCTCTACGTCTGGAGGAAAAAAGGTTTAAGCATAATAACAGACGCGGATTCTTTACTGTAAGAGCAGTGAGACTATGGAACTGTCTGCCGTATGATGTTGTAATGAGTGATTCATTACTTAAATTTAAGAGGGGACTGGATACCTTCCTGGAAAAGTATAATGTTACAGGGTATATATATTAGATTCCTTGATAAGGCGTTGATCCAGGGAACTAGTCTGATTGCCGTATGTGTGGTCGGGAAGGAATTTTTTTCCCCATGGTGGAGCTTACTCTTACCACATGGGTTTTTTTTGCCTTCCCCTGGATCAACATGTTAGGCTATGGGTTGAACTAGATGTACTTAAAGTCTTCCATTCAACCTTAATAACTATGTAACACAGCGACTAAACAGCGACGCTGCAGCAATCGGCATCTTTGTCTGTATCGCTGCAGCGTCGCTTAGTGTGAAGGTACCTTAAGGAGCCATAGTGTTAGGCAACGGGATTCTCCCAATGCAGAGGATAGATCCCAAGCAATATCTGCTTCTGCGGTCTCCCATTCAGGTCCAGCCGCTGCCATTGCTGCTCAGCACAGATGTCAGTCCCAGCGTTTTGCTCAGGCTCGTGGTATATGTTTGGTTATTCCTGGCTCTCCAGTCAAGTCTATGGTAATCAATGATATTCCCTTCAAGACGCAGCCCTTTTTCGTTTTTGTGTTTTCATTTTTTTGCTCCCCTCCTTCCTAGAGCCATAACTTTTTTATTTTTCCATCAAAATGGTCATGTGAGGGCTTATTTTTTGCGGGACGAGTTGTACTTCTGAACGACATCATTGGTTTTACCATGTCTCGTACTAGAAAATGGGAAAAAAATTCCAAGTGTGGTGAAATTGCAAAAAAAAGTGCAATCCCACACTTGTTTTTTGTTTGGCTTTCTTGCTAGGTTCACTAAATGCTAAAACTGACCTGCCACTGTGATTCTCCAGGTCATTACAAGTTCATAGACACCAAACATGTCTAGGTTATTTTTTATCTAAGTGGTGAAAAAAAATTCCAAACTTTGCTAAACAAAAATTGCGCCATTTTCCGATACCCGTAGCGTTTCCATTTTTCGGGATCTCGGGTCAGGTAAGGGCTTATTTTTTGCATGCTGAGCTGACGTTTTTAATGATACCACTTTTGTGCAGATATGTTCTTTTGATCGCCGTTATTGCATTTTAATGCAATGTCGCGGCAACCAAAAAACGTAATTCCAACGTTTTGAACTTTTTTCTCGCTACGCCGTTTAGCGATCAGGTTAATCCTTTTTTTAATTGATAGATCGGGCGATTCTGAACACGGCGATACCAAATATATGTATGTTTTATTTTTTTTATTGTTTTATTTTGAATGGGGCGAAAGGGGGGTGATTTAAACTTTTATATTTTTTTTTTGTTCATATTTAAAAAAAATTTTTTTTTTACTTTTGCCATGCCTCAATAGCCTCCATGGGAGGCTAGAAGCTGGCATAGCCTGATCAGCTCTGCTACATAGCAGCGATCATCTGATCCCTCCTATGTAGCTGAATTACAGGCTTGCTATGAGCACCGACCACAGGGTGGCGCTCACAGCAAGCCGACATCAACAACCATAGAGGTCTCAAGGAGACCTAAGGTTGTCATGCCGACACATCGCTGACCCCCGATCATGTGACGGGGATCGGCGATGTGCGCATTTCCGGCCCGATGGCCGGAAGCGGTAGTTGAATGCCGCTGTCAGCGTTTGACAGTGGCATTTAACTAGTTAATAGCGGCAGGTGGATCGTGATTCCACATGCCACTATTGCGCGCACATGTCAGCTGTACAAAACAGCTGACATGTTGCGAATTTGATGTGGGCTCAGCGCCGGAGCCCACATCAAAGGGGGGAGACACGACATGCGCATTACTAGTACGGCGCATGTCGTGAAGGGGATATGCGAGTGCAGCCTTGCGCTCTGGAGTCTAAGTCCAGAGTTCACCTTACTGAGCATGTCCGTGATGTGGCGGCTTCTCATTGGTGGTCGGACATTAGCTGCTCTGATGATGTGGCAGCTCCTGATTGGCCCTGAAGCGATGTCTCGGCCGACTGGGCGTGAGTGTTTGGGGTAGAGCCTAGGGTATAAAAGGCTCTCAGCGGTGCACACGTCTTTTATGTTTGCTGTGCGTGGGTGGCTACTCTACCACTGTCTGCATGTTTGTGTGTCTTTGCCCAGAGACTGTACATGTAGGCAGGCAGGTTGCACACTTATGCGGTTTCGTACCCTTAGCTCAATGTCTGAGTCTCTTGTCTGCTACATGCTTAGGGTGCCGGTCAGGCACAGGTTCAGTAGTGTCAGGACTGGGGTAACTAGCCGCTTGGCTTAGCATCTGTTTCGTACATGTGCGCGATTGGCACAGTTCAGTTACAGAGCAAGCTCAACCCTTATGCTATACTTCTCGGTGGAGGCACCTAGCGTCATATGAGTTCTTTCTCTTGGCTTAGCATCTGCTTCCAGGGCTGCCACAAAGAATTTCAGGACCCATACTGGCAAAATATTTGGGGCCCCCTGGAGATTCCGCCCAGGCTCCACCCCAGTCCCACCTCCACCCCTCAAACTGTCCACAGTCCCACCACTCTCTTGAAAAAACTCCACTTCTCACCAATCACACATTAACCCCTTTACCCCCAAGGGTGGTTTGCACGATAATGACCGGGCCAGTTTTTACAATTCTGTCCACTGTCCCTTTATGAGGTTATAACTCTGGAACGCTTCAATGGATCCCGGTGATTCTGACACTGTTTTCTTGTGACATATTGTAGTTCATGATAGTGGTAAAATTTATTTGATATTACCTGCGTTTATTTGTGAAAAAACCAAATTTTGAAAATTTTGAAAATTTCGCAATTTTCCAAATTTGAATTTTTATACAATTAAATCACAGAGATATGTCACACAAAATACTTAATAATTAACATTTACCACATGTCTACTTTACATGAGCACAATTTTGGAACCAAAATTTTTTTTTGTAAGGGAGTTATAAGGGTTAAAAGTTGACCAGCAATTTCTCATTTTTACAACACCATTTTTTATTAGGGACCACATCTCATTTGAAGTCATTTTGAAGGGTCTATATGATGGAAAATACCCAAGTGTGACACCATTCTAAAAACTGCACCCCTCAAGGTGCGCAAAACCACATTCAAGAAGTTTATTAACCCTTCAGGTATTTCACAGGAATTTTTGGAATGTTTAAATAAAAATGAACATTTAACTTTTTTACAGAAAAAATTTACTTCAGCTCCAATTTGTTTTATTTTACCAAGGGTAACAGGAGAAAATGGACCACAAAAGTTGTTGTACAATTTGTCCTGAGTACGCCGATACCCCATATGTGGGGGTAAACCACTGTTTGGGTGCATGGCAGAGCTCGGAAGCGAAGGAGCGCCATTTGACTTTTCAATGCAAAATTGACTGGAATTCAGATGGGACGCCATGTTGTGTTTGGAGAGCCCCTGATGTGCCTAAACATTGAAACCCCCCACAAGTGACACCATTTTGGAAAGTAGACCCCCTAAGGAACTTATCTAGATGTGTGGTGAGCACTTTGACCTATTAATTGATTCACAGAAGTTTATAATGCAGAGCCGTAAAAATAAAAAATCAAATATTTTCACAAAAATGATTTTTTCACCCCCAATTTTTTATTTTCCCAAGGGTAAGAGCAGAAATTGGACTCCAAAATTTGTCGTCCAATTTGTCCTAAGTACGCTGATACCCCATATGTTGGGGTAAACCACTGTTTGGGCGCAAGGGAGAGCCCGGAAGGGAAGGAGCGACGTTTGACTTTTCAATGCAAAATTGACTGGAATTCAGATGGGACGCCATGTTATGTTTGGAGAGCCCCTGATGTGCCTAAACACTGAAACCCCCCACAAGTGACACCATTTTGGAAAGTAGACCCCCTAAGGAACTTATCTAGATGTGTGGTGAGAACTTTGACCCACCAAGTGCTTCACAGAAGTTTATAATGCAGAGCCGTAAAAATAAAAAATCATATTTTTTTCAAAAAAATGATTTTTCAGCCCCCAATTTTTTATTTTCCCAAGGATAAGAGAAGAAATTGGACCCCAAAAGTTGTTGTCCAATTTGTCCTGAGTACGCTGATACCTCATATCTGGGGGTAAACTACTGTTTGGGCGCATGGCAGAGCTCGGAAGGGAAGGAGCGCCATTTGACTTTTCAATGCAAAATAGACTGGAATTGAGATGGGACGCCATGTTGCGTTTGGAGAGCAACTGATGTGCCTAAACATTGAAACCCCCCACAAGTGACACCATTTTGGAAAGTAGACCCCCTAAGGAACTCATCTAGATGTGTTGTGAGAGCTTTGAACCCCCAAGTGTTTCACTACAGTTTATAACGCAGAGCCATGAAAATAAAAATTATTTTTTTCCCCACAAAAATTATTTTTTAGCCCCCAGTTTTGTATTTTCCCAAGGGTAACAGGAGAAATTGGACCCCAAAAGTTGTTGTCCGATTTGTCCTGAGTACGCTGATACCCAATATGTGGGGGGAACCACCGTTTGGGCACATGGGAGAGCTCGGAAGGGAAGGAGCGCCATTTGGAATGCAAACTTAGATGGAATGGTCTGCAGGCGTCACGTTGCATTTGCAGAGCCCCTAATGAACCTAAACCATAGAAAACCCCCACAAGTGACCCCATATTGGAAACTAGACCCCCAAAGGAACTTATCTAGATGTGTTGTGAGAACTTTGAACCCCCAAGTGTTTCACTACAGTTTATAACGCAGAGCCGTGAAAATAAAAAATCCTTTTTTTTAAAAAAAAACTATTTTTTAGCCCCCAGTTTTGTATTTTTCCAAGGGAAACAGTGTAAATTGAACCCCAAAAGTTGTTGTACAATTTGTCCTGAGTACGCTGATACCCAATATGTGGGGGGGAACCACCGTTTGGGCGCATGGCAGAGCTCGGAAGGGAAGGAGCGCCATTTGGAAGGCAGACTTGGATTGGTCTGCAGGCGTCATGTTGCATTTGCAGAGCCCCTGATGTAACTAAACAGTAGAAACCCCCCATAAGTGACCCCATATTGGATACTAGACCCCCCCAAGGAACTTATCTAGATGTGTTGTGAGAATTTTGAACCCCCAAGTGTTTCACTACAGTTTATAACGCAGAGCCGTGAAAATACAAATTTTTTTTCCCCACAAAAATTATTTTTTAGCCCCCAGTTTTGTATTTTCCCAAGGATAGCAGGAGAAATTGGACCCCAAAAGTTGTCCAATGTGTCCTGAATACGCTGATACCCCATGTGTTGGGGTAAACCCCTGTTTGTGCGCACGTTAGTGCTCGGAAGGGAAGGAGCACTGTTGTACTTTTTCAATGCAGAATTGGCTGTAATTGAGATTGGACGCAATGTCGTATTTGGAGAGCCCCTGATGTGCCTAAACAGTGGGAACCCAACAATTATAACTGAAACCCTAATCCAAACACACCCCTAATCTCAACTGTAACCCTAACCACCCCCTAACCCTAATCCCAACCCTATTCCCAACCGTAAATGTAATCCAAACCCTAACTTTAGCCCCAACCCTAACTTTAGCTCCAACCCTAAACCTAACTGTAGCCCTAACCCTAGCCCCAACCCTAACCCTAGCCTAACTCTAGCCCTAACCCTAGCCCTAACCCTAACCCTAGCCCTAACCCTAGCCCTAACTCTAGCCCTAACCCTAACCCTAACCCTAACCCTAGCCCTAACCCTAACCCTAGCCCTAACCCTAGCCCTAACCCTAACCCTAATGGGAAAATGGAAATAAATACATTTTTAAAATTTTTTAATTTTTCGTAACTAAGGGGGTGATGAAGGGGGATATAATTTACTATTTATAGCGCGTTTTCTAGCGGATTTTTGATTGGCAGCTGTCACACACTAAAAGACGCTTTTTATTGCAACAAATGTTTTTTGCGATACCATATTTTGAGTGCTATAATTTTTCCATATTTTGGTCCACAGAGTCATGTGACATCTTGTTTTTTGCGGGACGAGTTGACGTTTTTATTGGTAACATTTTCGGGCACGTGACATTTTTTGATCGCTTTTTATTCTGATTTTTGTGAGGCAAAATGGCCAAAAACCAGCTATTCATTAATTTCTTTTTGGGGGGGCGTTTATACCGTTACATGTTTGGTAAAATGGATAAAGCAGATTTATTCTTCAGGTCAGTACGATTACAGCAATACCTCATTTATATCATTTTTTTATGTTTTGGCGCTTTTATACGATAAAAACTCTTCTAAGGAAAAAATAATTATTTTTGCATCGCTTTATTCTGAGGACTATAACTTTTTTATTTTTTTGCTGATGATGCTGTATGGGGGCTCATTTTTTGCGGGAAAAGATGACGTTTTCAGCGGTACCATGGTTATTAATTTCCGTCTGTTTGATCGCGTGCTATTCCACTTTTTGTTCGGCGGTATGGTAATAAAGCGTTGTTTTTTGCCTCTTTTTTTTTTTTTTTACGGTGTTCACTGAAGGGGTTAACTAGTGGGACAGTTTTATAGGTCGGGTCGTTACGGACGCGGCGATACTAAATATGTGTACTTTTATTGTTTGTTTTTTTATTTAGCTAATGGAAAATATTTATTGGAACAATATATTTTTTTATTATTATTTATTTCGGATTTTTTTTTTTTTTTTTTACACATGTAATTTTTTTTTTTACATTTTTACTTTGCCTGGGGGGGGGGCATTACAGTAAAGTGAAAGATCTCTGATCTGACACTTTGCTGTGCACTGTGTCAGATCGGTGATCTGACGTGCACAGAAGGGAGACTTCCCGGCACCTGCTCTGAGCAGGGGCTGTGATGTCACCTCCCTGCAGGACCCGGATGCAGCCCTGCAGCCATTTTGGATCCGGGGCTTGCTGGGAGGAGACACTCGGTACAAGGTGAGCACATCGCCTTGTACCAATCGTCTCAGGGAAGCCCCCGTGAGCGCGGCCGATCGCGCTGGACGTACTATTCCGTCCTTGGGAAGTAGGGCCCACCCCACATGGACGGAATAGTACGTCCGATGACAGAAAGGGGTTAACAGTTCCCATCACCAGATCACACATATAGCCAGCAGCTTTTGTTTTAGCCAAAAGATTTTTCTAATCTGTCACCACAACAAGGCAGATTCTTTTGGCTGAGCTCTAGTCTACGCTAACTTATTAAAAATTTGTTAAAATATGCAATACAATTTAGGTATATTTTTATTTCTTTTTCAATTTTTAATATGACCAATAATATCATATACAAGGGACAAATTCACTGCACTATGACCAGATCACATATTACCACCACATAGTGACTTGTAATACCACATACAAGGAACAAATACTGCCCCACTACGTCCAGATCACATATTACCACCACATGGTGATGAATAATACCACATACAGGGAACAAATACCGCTACATCATGGCCGGACAACATATTACCAGCACATAGTGACTGAATATTAAAATACTGATCACTGATCATTAATAAAGAAAAACACAATACTATCACCAAAAGGGCCATTATACACAGGAGATCTGTACAAAGTATGCAGTGTCTGTGCACAGGTAATACAGTGATCATCGGTGACATTATACACAGGAGCTCTGTGTATAGTGTCAGTGTAAAAGTAATACAGTGATCACTGGTGACATTGTACACAGGACCGCTGTATATAGTATACAGTGTATAGTGTCAGTGTACAGGTAACACACTGACTCACCAGTGATGTCTCTAGGTGTATTCCTTCAGCTTCGCTTTTCATCTTAATCCAGCATAGACCACCATCACTTCTTCCAGCCAGGAGTCGTCTCTGCAGGAAATAACACAGTTATCTAGAGCTCCGCTTGCAGAACACATTACTTAATTTTACTTAACATAGTGTCGCTCTGCACAGTTACAGGGCCGCCTCCCCCATTTAAAACAGTATCCTCAAAAAATAAAATAAATACATCAATGCAGTAATAATATCACTTAATTAGCCCCTATAGTAATAATATCCCCCAGCCTGGCCCCATGTATCTCATTCCTGGCTCCAGCCATATGTTTTCCCATTCTGCCTTCATGAGTATCCATTCTGCCCCATCTGTTCCATGATCCTGCCCCATCTGTTCCCATGATCCTGCCCCATCTGTACCCATGATCCTGCCCCATCTGTCCCCATGATCCTGCTCCATCTGTCCCCATAATTCCGCCCCATCTGTCCCCATGATCCTGCCCCATCTGTACCCATGACCCTGCTCCATCTGTCACTATGATCCTGCCCCATCTGTCCCATGATCCTACCGCCCCATCTGTATCCATCCTGCACCATGATCCTGCCCCATCTGTCTCCATCCTGCCCCGTGTCTCCCATCCCGCCCCCCCTGTGTCTCACATTCTTCCCCGTGTCTCACATTCTGCCCCGTGTCTCACATTCTGCCCCTCTGTGTCTCACATCCTGCCCTGTGTCCCACATTCTTTCCCTGTGTTGTTTCCATTCCTTCTCCCTGTGTTTTAATTCTGCCCCCTGTGTTGTTTCCATTCCTGCCCTGTGTTGCTTCCATTCCTGCCCCGTGGTTTCATTCTGCCCCGTGTTGTATCCATTCCTGCCCCGTGTTTTCAATCTGCCCCCTGTGCTGTTTTCATTCTGCCCCCTGTGTTGTTTTCATTCGGCCCCCTGTGTTTTCATTCTGCCCCCTGTGTTGTTTTCATTCTGCCCCGTTTTCATTCTTCCCGTGTTTTCTTCATTCTGCCCCCTGGGGTGATCATTCTACCCCCTGTGTTGTTTTCATTCTACCCCCTGTGTTGTTTTCATTCTGCCCCATTTTCATTCTTTCTCGCGTTTTCTTCATTCTGCCCTCTGTGTTGTTTTCATTCTGCCCCTGTGTTGTTTTCATTCTGCCCCCTGTGTTGTTTTCATTCTGCCCCATGTTTTCATTCTGCCCCCCTGTGTTTTCTTCATTTTGCCCCCTGTGTTGTTTTCATTCTGCCCCCTGTGTTGTTTTCATTCTGCCCCTGTGTTGTCTTGTTTCTGCCCCGTGTTTTCATTCTGCCCCCTGTGTTTTCATTCTGCCCCCTGTGTTTTCTTCATTCTGCCCCGTGTTTTCATTCTGCCCCTGTGTTGTTTTCATTTTGCCCCCTGTGTTGTTTCCATTCTGCCCCATGTGTTGTTTTCATTCTGCCCCGTATTGTTTTCATTCTGCCCCGTGTTTTCATTCTGCCCCCTGTGTTGTATTCATTCTGCCCCGTGTTTTGTTTTCTTCATTCTGCCCCCTGTGTTTTCTTCATTCTGCCCCCTGTGTTTTCATTCTACCCCTGTGTTGTTTTCATTCTGCCCCCTGTGTTGTTTTCATTCTGCCCCCTGTGTTTTCATTCTGCCCTCTGTGTTGTTTTCATTCTGCCCCGTTTTCATTTTTCCCGTGTTTTCTTCATTCTTCCCCTGTGTTGTTTTCATTCTGCCCCCCTGGGGTGATCATTCTACCCTGTGTTGTTTTCATTCTGCCCCCTGTGTTGTTTTCATTTTGCCCCGTTTTCATTCTTCCTCGTGTTTTCTTCATTCTGCCCCCTGTGTTGTTTTCATTCTGCCCCCTGTGTTGTTTTCATTCTGCCCCTGTGTTGATTTCATTCTGCCCCGTGTTTTCATTCTGCCCCCTGTGTTGTTTTCATTCTTCCCCCTGTGTTGTTTTCATTCTGCCCCCTGTGTTTTCTTCATTCTGCCCCCTGTGTTTTCTTCATTCTGCCACTTGTGTTTTCTTCATTCTGCCCCCTGTGTTTTCATTCTGCCCCTGTGTTGTTTTCATTCTGCCCCTGTGTTGTCTTCATTCTGCCCCGTGTTTTCATTCTGCCCCCTGTGTTGTTTTCATTCTGCCCCCTGTGTTTTCTTCATTCTGCCCCCTGTGTTTTCATTCTGCCCCCTGTGTTGTTTTTATTCTGCCCCGTATTGTTTTCATTCTGCCCCGTGTTTTCATTCTGCCCCCTGTGTTGTTTTCATTCTGCCCCGTGTTTTCTTCTTTCTGCCCCCTGTGTTTTCTTCATTCTGCCCCCTGTGTTTTCATTCTGCCCCTGTGTTGTTTTTATTCTGCCCCGTATTGTTTTCATTCTGCCCCGTTTTTTCATTCTGCCCCGTGTGGTTTTCATTCTGCCCCTTGTTTTCTTCATTCTGCCCCGTGTTTTCTTCAATCTGCCCCCTGTGTTTTCTTCATTCTGCCCCTGTGTTGTTTTCATTCTGCCCCGTGTTTTCTTCATTCTGCCCCCTGTGTTTTCATTCTGCCCCTGTGTTGTTTCCAATCTGCCCCCTGTGCTGTTTTCATTCTGCCCCCTGTGTTTTCATTCTGCCCCCTGTGTTGTTTTCATTCTGCCCCGTTTTCATTCTTCCCCATGTTTTCTTCATTCTGCCCCCTGTGTTGTTTTCATTCTGCCCCCTGGGGTGATCATTCTACCCCCTGTGTTGTTTTCATTCTGATTCCTATGTTGTTTTCATTCTGCCCCGTTTTCATTCTTCCTCGTGTTTTCTTCATTCTGCCCCCTGTGTTGTTTTCATTCTGCTTCCTATGTTGTTTTCATTCTGCCCCGTTTTCATTCTTCCTCGTGTCTTCTTCATTCTGCCCCCTGTGTTGTTTTCATTCTGCCCCCTGTGTTGTCTTCATTATGCCCCATGTTTTCATTCTGCCCCCTGTGTTGTTTTCATTCTGCCCCCTGTGTTGTTTTCATTCTGCTCCCTGTGTTGTTTTCACTCTGCCTCCTGTGTTTTCTTCATTCTGCCCCCTGTGTTTTCTTCATTCTGCCCCCTGTGTTGTATTCATTCTGCCCCCTGTGTTGTTTTCATTCTGCCCCTGTGTTGTCTTCGTTCTGCCAAGTGTTTTCATTCTGCCCCCTGTGTTTTCTTCATTCTGCCCCCTGTGTTTTCATTCTGCCCCCTGTGTTGTTTTTATTCTGCCCCATATTGTTTTCATTCTGCTCCGTGTTTTCATTCTGCCCCCTGTGTTTTCTTCATTCTGCCCCCTATGTTTTTATTCTGCCCTGTATTGTTTTCATTCTGCCCCCTGTGTTTTCATTCTGCCCCCTGTGTTGTTTTTATTCTGCCCCGTATTGTTTTCATTCTGCTCCGTGTTTTCATTCTGCCCCCTGTGTTGTTTTTATTCTGCCCCATATTGTTTTCATTCTGCCCTCTGTGTTGTTTTCATTCTGCCCCTTGTTTTCTTCATTCTGCCCCCTGTGTTTTCTTCATTCTGCCCCCTGTGTTTTCATTCTGCCCCCTGTGTTGTTTTTATTCTGCCCCATATTGTTTTCATTCTGCCCTTTGTGTTGTTTTCATTCTGCCCCTTGTTTTCTTCATTCTGCCCCCTGTGTTTTCTTCATTCTGCCCCCTGTGTTTTCATTCTGCCCCTGTGTTGTTTTCATTCTGCCCCCTGTGTTGTTTCCATTCTGCCTCATGTGCTGTGTTTTCATTCTGCCCCGTATTGTTTTCATTCTGCCCCCTGTGTTGTCTTCATTCTGCCCCGTGTTTTCTTCATTCTGCCCCGTGTTTTCTTCATTCTGCCCCGTGTTTTCTTCATTCTGCCCCCTGTGTTTTCTTCATTCTGCCCCCTGTGTTGTTTTCATTCTGCCCCGTGTTTTCTTCATTCTGCCCCCGTGTTTTCTTCATTCTGCCCCCTGTGTTTTCATTCTGCCCCTGTGTTGTTTTCATTCTGCCCCCTGTGTTGTTTTCATTCTGCCCCGTGTTTTCTTCATTCTGCCCCCGTGTTTTCTTCATTCTGCCCCCTGTGTTTTCATTCTGCCCCTGTGTTGTTTTCATTCTGCCCCCTGTGTTGTTTCCATTCTGCCTCATGTGTTGTTTTCATTCTGCCCCATATTGTTTTCATTCTGCCCCGTGTTTTCATTCTGCCCCCTGTGTTGTCTTCATTCTGCCCGTGTTGTCTTCATTCTGCCCCGTGTTTTCTTAATTCTGCCCCCCTGAGTTTTCTTCATTCCTGCCCCCTGTGTCTCCTATCTGCCCCGGGCTTGCCGCATTCAGTAAAAAAAACAAACACCTTTCTTCTTACCTGACCGGGCTCCAGCGCCGACGTCCATCCCAGACATTTCAGAAAGGACTCCCCGGCGAATGACAATGACGTCATACACCGGCGACGTGTACGCTGACGTCAGCTGCCAGCCTCCGATTGGCTGCCGACTTTAACTATTGCCTTGTGGGCCCAGACGGGCCCGCAAAGCAATAGAACCTGCGTCTTGGGGCCTGGGGCTGGGCCCGATGGGCAGAGGAGACGGGGTCCGATGCAGGCCCCCTCTGCCCACCAGGCTCCAGGGCCCCATGCGCCAGTCAGGGCAGTAACGCCCTGATGGCGGCCCTGTCTGCTTCATTCATGTATGTGGTAAGCACAGTTTAGTTGCAGAGCAAGCTCTCCATGTGCTATCCTCCCTGTGAAGTTTAACAGGGTACAATACTTAGCAAACTCGGAGCTCTACCTCTCTGTGAAGTTAACAGAGCTAGGTATTCTGCATCCTGGTCATACTGTGTGGAGTTAACATAGAGTGTTTAGGGTAACGCTCGCTGTTTTGTTCCGTCATTGTTCACACTAGCAGCAGTTATACATCTCTGAGCGGCGGACCCCGGGTTGCGATTGCAGTTTAATTTATATTTTATTTAGTGCAATCTGCCAACCCTAACACATGGTTCCTCAAAATGTAGCCCATCCTGACACGTGATTAGGATGGGCTGCCATTTGAATTTTGTGATGGGGGCCATTTTATTACATTCTTGGGGAAAAGGAGACATAGGGTACTTAAAGTAGTGTAGTGAGCAGTCAGAAGTAGTCTAAATTTAAGGTGCGTAAATTGATTTGTTTGAATTGAAGGAGGGCTACTCACAGCTTTATTTCAAAGCTGAATATTGATGACAAGAGTCAGACCAATCTTAAATACGCCTTTAATACATATATAGGCAAAATTATTGGGACGCTTCAGCATTACGCCTATGGGAGCTCTTATGACATTCCATGCTAAATACATATGCAAAAAACATAGGGTTAATCTATTTATAATTTCGATATGTTTATGGCTGGTGTAAGGGGCATTGTCAGCAAATGAGAAGCTGATGGGGTTATTCATTCTCTTTTAAATTGAAGATTTGAGACAAGTGGCTCTTCACATTGAAGATGAAGAATATCATGGGGCTATTGTTCCCTGTACTAACTGTGGAAGGTTGGTTCACTTGGCTGTTCCTTGAGGTAGACATAGGTCCACGTGTGGATAAAGTCTCTGGGTGATTTATTACATCATAAACCAAAACCCAAACTGGTAACAGAAAAACAGCCTTTCTGGCTTAAACGAAAATAAAAAGACCTGCCCAGTACTTCTGGGACAACACATGTGGTAGCTATCGCAGGAGCAGCAGGTCTGGAGGCTTCCTCTCCTCCACACAACACAGACAGCCAAAAAAACCACTGGCTGGAAATTGAAACATCCCAGCCACACCCTTGAGGTGGAGATATGGTGAGTAGGCGTCCCGCCCATCTCTTACCTAAAACCAGGCCCTAGGAGCGACTGAGTTACTTTCAGCACCTATCATGCTGGAGGAAACTCATGGCTCTCACATGACGTAGGCTAATAACTAGTGTTGAGCATTCCGATACCGCAAGTATCGGGTATCGGCCGATACTTGCGGTATCGGAATTCCGATACCGGGATTCCGATACTTGCCGCGTATCGGATACCGGAATCGGAAGTTCCAAGATTCAAAATGCAGAAATTCAGCCAATGAGAATGATTCCAAGTGTGGGCACATCCTGTTTAGCATGGAGGGCATGAAACTACTGGCAAGGCTGTGATTGGCTGCTGAAATGATGTCATGCTGCAGTTTAAAAGTCGCTGGCGCCATTTTGCGATCACTCTGCTGTGAATTCAGTTAGTGACAGGACGCTGTTTGCTGACTGAGGGACAGTTTAGAGATAGTGATTTGCTTCTTTGTGCTTTCCAAAGGCTAATTTAGCAACCGCTGTGTTCACCTACTATTCACCTTGCTTTTGCCTTGTAGCGCTGTTTTCACAGCGATCTGCAAGGTCTGTGTGTGTGTGTGTGAGTGCAGCCCACTCTCTAGTCTGAGTGCAGCCACATAGGCCATCCATAGCTGGTTGTATTCAGTTCAGGGAGGGTGGTTCATTGCCTCATACTGTTCTTTTTTTTTTTTTTTTTTTTCAAGTAGTGTAGTCTGCTGCTAATTTATTCAAAAAAATCCTATTAGTGTCTTTCCACCCGTCTCCAGCTAATTTGTGGAAAAACACTACATAGGATAAAGTAGAGGAGGGTTTTTGGGCCTTGCAGCGCCGTTTACGGCTGTCTGCACGGTCTCCGTGTGACTGCAGCTCGCCCTGTAGTCTGTGAGCAGCCATAGCCTGGTTGTCTCCAGCTCAGGGTTGTTCACTGCGTCATACCGCCAAATCAATTTTAATTTTTTTTCAAGTAGTGTAGTCTGCTGCTAATTTATTTTAAAAAATCCTATTAGTGTCTTTCCACCCGTCTCCAGCTAATTTGTGGAAAAACACTACATAGGATAAAGTAGAGGAGGGTTTTTGGGCCTTGCAGCGCCGTTTACGGCTGTCTGCACGGTCTCCGTGTGATTGCAGCTCGCCCTGTAGTCTGTGAGCAGCCATAGCCTGGTTGTCTCCAGCTCAGGGTTGTTCACTGCGTCATACCGCCAAATCAATTTTAATTTTTTTTCAAGTAGTGTAGTCTGCTGCTAGTTTATTTAAAAAAATCCTATTAGTGTCTTTCCACCCGTCTCCAGCTAATTTGTGGAAAAACACTACATAGGATAAAGTAGAGGAGGGTTTTTGGGCCTTGCAGCGCCGTTTACGGCTGTCTGCACGGTCTCCGTGTGATTGCAGCTCGCCCTGTAGTCTGTGAGCAGCCATAGCCTGGTTGTCTCCAGCTCAGGGTTGTTCACTGCGTCATACCGCCAAATCAATTTTCTTTTTTTTTCAAGTAGTGTAGGTTGCTGCTAATTTATTTAAAAAAATCCTATTAGTGTCTTTCCACCCGTCTCCAGCTAACTTGTGGAAAAACACTACATAGGATAACGTAGAGGAGGGTTTTTGGGCCTTGCAGCGCCGTTTACATCTGTCTGCACGGTCTCCGTGTGACTGCAGCTCTATCTGTTGTCAGTTCAGCCCCCAAAAAATAAATAAATAATAAAGTTCACCAAACACACCAGTTACACCACTTTACATTTGTGTAGGCCACATTAGCTCATATTAAAGTCTAGTCCACACTTTAGAAAATTAGTGTTTCTTATACCTGTTAGGAGGAGTTGCTCAGGAATAAGCACACAAATCCGTTAGTACTTTTCTGCTTATCTTTATCAGTCAACCAAGATGAAGAAGGCAGTGAGTAAGGCACGTGGGCGTGGGCGTGGGCGCGGAGCAGGGAGGGGACGTGGGGATTCTGTGCCTGCTGCGGGCACCGGTGACTCATCAGCACCCACTTTCACCAGGCAACAGTCGTTCATGCGCAGCTTTGTGTCAGAGCGCCGTACACCGCTGCTGCGTCAAGAACAAATTGAAGCTGTTGTCGGATGGATGGCAGCTAATGCATCAACTTCCATTAGTGCCACATCCTCTCAGACACAGAGCACTGGAGAGCAGCCATCTGTCTCTTCACCACCTGCCAAATTGCCCAGGCAGACAGAGAGCCCAGGACAGGAGCCGTCTCTACTTCTGTTCTCTGAATCTCTTGGCTTGGAAACAGGGGGCCAGCCAAGCAGCATTGGAGAAATGGAAGAAGAGGCAGGGTGCAGTGATGCCCAACAGCTTTTTCTGTCTTCCTCTGAAGAGGCGGGTGGGCCAGTGGCTCCGGTCACCACATCGCAGGCCGCATCAGCTGATGATGACACTCAGGTGCCACTTACTGGTGCGTGCTCTGCTGCTGAGACTACCCAGGAGGAGCAGTTGGGGGCAGAGGGTAGTGTAGATGATGAGGTCCTCGACCCATCTTGGCATGAGGGACAGGAAGGTGGTGGGAGCAGCTCTGAGGAAGAGATTCCCCGTACGGCCCAAAGAGGGAGAGGGAGGGGGAAGACTGCGGATCCTGCAGCCTCCGCTTTGGCACCCGTTAGGAGCATGTCTCTTCCAAAAGCCAAAAAGGGCGCTCCCAAGACTTGCAGTGCCTGGTCCTTTTTTGACACAGTTGCAGATGACATTTGCTATGTCAGATGCAAGGTGTGTCATCAAAAAGTCAAAAGAGGGAAAAATGTCAGCAACCTCAATACCTCCAACATGTGGAAACATGTGCGCAACAGGCACCCGGCGGAGTTAGAAAAACACACTGAAGAGGTAGGCCAACCAACAGCGGCAGCTACCACCTCTTCAGCTCGTGTTGCCTCTTCCTCTAGCTCACACGCAGCTGGTTCGGCTTCCTCCCAGGATCGCCGTGGAAGAACCTCTGGCCCTGTTGTCCAGAGACCCGCTGTAATTCCACCCGCAGCACCACTTTCCCAGTCATCCACACACTCCCAGCCCAGTCTACAGCCATCGGTAGTACAGGCATGGGAGAAAAGGCGGCCTTTCTCGTCAAACCACCCACGAGCACAGGCTCTGACTGCAGGCATTGCCAAACTTCTGTCACTGGAAATGCTGTCATTCAGGCTGGTGGAGACTGACAGCTTCCGTGACTTGATGTCATTGGCAGTCCCACAGTACAATGTGCCCAGCCGCTTTTACTTCAGCAGGCAAGCCGTCCCTGCCCTGCACAAGCATGTGGAGGGACACATAAAACACGCGCTACTGAACGCCGTCAGTAGCAAGGTCCACCTCACCACCGATGCGTGGACCAGTCAACATGGACAGGGGCAATACCTTTCCCTCACTGCCCATTGGGTTAATGTCGTTGAGCCGGGTACAGACCGTGCGAGTGGCGCAGGACGTGTCCTGCCCACTCCAAGGATTGCAGGAATCCATTCTGTACGCATTGACTCCTCCTCTTACACCAGTTCCTCAGAATCATCGCTGCAGGAGCCGTCACAGTCCACCTCCACATGGACCCGTGATGAACGTGTACCTGTTACGACCGACATGAGCACAGCCGTGGCCAAACGTCAACAGGCCGTGTTGAAATTAATTTTTTTGGGGAATCGTAGCCACACAGCGCAGGAGCTCTGGAATGCCATCAAGCAGGAGAGCGATGTGTGGTTTGTGCCAGCGAATCTCCAGCCAGGCATGGTAGTGTGTGATAATGGCCGAAATCTGGTGGCAGCTCTTGCCCTAGGCAACCTCACTCACATCCCATGTCTGGCACATGTGCTCAATTTGGTCGTGCAGAGCTTTTTGAGGGACTATCCGGATCTTGATGCACTGCTGCACAAGGTCCGCCTAGAGTGTGCTCACTTGCGGCGTTCCAGCACGGCAAAAGCGCGCATTGCGGCTCTGCAGCGCCGACACCGCCTGCCGGAACATCGCATCATATGTGACCTACCTACCAGGTGGAATTCCACGTTACATATGTTGGAGCGGTTGTGTGAGCAGCAGCAAGCTGTAATGGAGTACCAGCTGCTTCAGGCGCAAAAAAGTCGCAGTCAGCGCCGTACAGACTTCACAACCACAGAGTGGGCCACTATGAATGACGTCTGCCAGGTTTTGCGTCCCTTTGATTATTCCACGCGGATGGCGAGTGCAGATGATGCACTAGTCAGCATGACTGTCCCCCTTATCTGCCTGCTTGAAAAATCACTGCAAGCGCTAAGGGATGATGTTGTGGAAGAGGTGGAGGATGAGGATTCACCATTTCCATCATCTTCTGGACAGTCAGCGCCACGTGGTTCCTCACAAACGCGTAGGCAGGGGACAGTTTGTGAGGAGGATGAGGAGGAGTCAATGGAGGAGGAAGACGTCCGTCCAGAGGAGGGAGTTACCGAATTGTCCAGTACTCAGTGTGTACAGCGAGGGTGGGGTGATGACGAGCAGGCAGAGATCACGCCTCCAGCAGGGGACAGCGTTTCTTGGGCAGTTGGCAGTCTGCAGCACATGGTGGATTACATGCTGCAGTGCCTGAGAAACGACCGCCGCATCGCCCACATTCTCAACATGTCTGATTATTGGGTGTTCACCCTCCTCGATCCTCGCTACCGGGACAACGTAGAAAGCCTCATCACACCGTTGAACCGGGAGCGAAAAATGCGGGAGTACCAAGACACACTGGTCAATTCCATCATCTTCTCCATTCCAACTGAGAGAAGTTCTGCTAGTGCATTCCAAAGCAGCTCAGTGCGTCCAGGCAGTGGTGGAGGCTCTGCACAAAGAGGGAGCAGAAGCAGTGCCTCTGCCCAAGGCAAGACCAGTATGGCCCAACTGTGGCACAGTTTTCTGTGCCCCCCACAAAAGTCTACACCATCACAGACGGCTCCAGTCAGCAGGAGGCAACGGTTCCGTCAGATGGTGACAGACTACATGTCTTGCCCTCTTGCTGTACTCCCAGACGGCTCTTCCCCTTTCAAGTTTTGGGTCTCAAAGCTGGATACATGGCCAGAGCTAAGCCAGTATGCATTGGAGGTGCTGTCTTGCCCTGCGGCCAGTGTATTATCGGAACGTGTCTTTAGTGCTGCAGGTGGTGTACTAACTGACCGTCGCATGCGACTATCCTCCGATAACGTTGACCGGCTTACTTTCCTGAAAATTAACAAGGCCTGGATCTCGCAGGAATTTGCCACTCCTCCTCCTGATTAAATAATTAGGTCACTGTATACGTTATCCAGGTCTCCTGTTGTGTTCATCTTTCTACCACCTGAACTTAAATTCCTGGGCTCCAACACCGCCAGTTGAGGCTCAGAAGTGCCGTCTGCACAGTCAAAACATACGACCCAGTGTTATTGGGTTTCAGTAACGTCAGCTGATCCCCAGCTGTGTAGCCGGCAATGTGTCATGCGACCGCCACGCTGACACAACAACTGAAATGTAAGGGAATCTGTCCCCCCCCCCAAGGCGTTTGTTACTGAAAGAGCCACCTTGTGCAGCAGTAATGCTGCACAAGGAAAAGGTAGCTATTTTTGTTTAGCACCTTGCACACACAGAACTTAACACTTATAAAATGTGTCCACTGATACCGTAACACCGTCCCGGAGGTGGGACTTTCCTTCGTAATGTGACGCAGCACAGCCGTCATTCCTACCCCCCCGGCGCCGCGCACCCGCTCCTCAGCGTTGTTTGATTCCGTCCCGGAGCCTGCGCTGTTATGTTATCCCGTGGCCAGGCACACTTAGCGCTGCCCGTCTTCTGGCATCATTTGGTGTCAGGATGGCTGCGCCTGTGCGGCCGCGCTGGCAGAGAGCCCGCCTCGCAGTGTCTTCAGATTTAATCCCACTGGGGGCCTGGGATCCATGGACATGCGCAGTGCATATCTGAACCTCCACCTCTCACTCATCTCCCTATGGCTTCTTCAGACTGTTCGGTGTCAGCTGGTCCCTAATAGCATGCCACGGCCGTGACACCGCACAGTCTTAAGAAGCCGTAGGGAGGGGAGTGAGAGGCGAGGATATGCACTGCGCATGTCCATGGATCCCAGGCCCCCAGTGGGATTAAATCAGAAGACACTGCGAGGGGGGCTCTCGGCCAGCGCGGCCGCACAGGCGCAGCCATCCTGACACCAAATGATGCCAGAAGACGGGCAGCGCTAAGTGTGCCTGGCCACGGGATAACATAACAGCGCAGGCTCCGGGACGGAATCAAACAACGCTGAGGAGCCAGTGCGCGTCGCCGGGGGGGTAGGAATGACGGCTGTGCTGCGTCACATTACGAAGGAAAGTCCCACCTCCAGGACGGTTTTACGGTTGCAGGGGACACATTTTATAAGTGTTTAGTTCTGTGTTTGCAAGGAGCATGATGAAAAGAGCCACCTTTTCCTTTTGCATCTTTTGTGCTGCACAAGCTGGCTCTTTCAGCTACAAACGCCTTGGGGGGGGGGTTAAAGGTTCCCTTTCGACTTTCTCAGGCTTCGGCCTACATTGTGTTCCTCTGCTTTTCCACCTGTCCCTGGGCTCCAACACCGCCAGTTGCCGTCCAGAAGTGCTGTACGCACAGTCAACAGTCGCTCCTCTGTTATTGGGGTTCAGTAACGTCAGCTGTTCCCCTGCTGTGTGTGTGGCAATCCCTCCTACCTCCTCCAACCTCCTCCTCCTCCTCCACCTGTCCCTGGGCTCCAACACCGCCAGTTGCCATCCAGAAGTGCTGTACGCACAGTCAACAGTCCCTCCTCTGTTATTGGGGTTCAGTAACGTCAGCTGTTCCCCTGCTGTGTGTGTGGCAATCCCTCCTACCTCCTCCAACCTCCGCCTCCTCCACCTGTCCCTGGGCTCCAACACCGCCAGTTGCCGTCCAGAAGTGCTGTACGCACAGTCAACAGTCGCTCCTCTGTTATTGGGGTTCAGTAACGTCAGCTGTTCCCCTGCTGTGTGTGTGGCAATCCCTCCTACCTCCTCCAACCTCCTCCTCCTCCTCCACCTGTCCCTGGGCTCCAACACCGCCAGTTGCCGTCCAGAAGTGCTGTACGCACAGTCAACAGTCCCTCCTCTGTTATTGGGGTTCAGTAACGTCAGCTGTTCCCCTGCTGTGTGTGTGGCAATCCCTCCTACCTCCTCCAACCTCCTCCAACCTCCTCCTCCTCCACCTGTCCCTGGGCTCCAACACCGCCAGTTGCCGTCCAGAAGTGCTGTACGCACAGTCAACAGTCGCTCCTCTGTTATTGGGGTTCAGTAACGTCAGCTGTTCCCCTGCTGTGTGTGTGGCAATCCCTCCTACCTCCTCCAACCTCCTCCTCCTCCACCTGTCCCTGGGCTCCAACACCGCCAGTTGCCGTCCAGAAGTGCTGTACGCACAGTCAACAGTCGCTCCTCTGTTATTGGGGTTCAGTAACGTCAGCTGTTCCCCTGCTGTGTGTGTGGCAATCCCTCCTACCTCCTCCAACCTCCTCCTCCTCCACCTGTCCCTGGGCTCCAACACCGCCAGTTGCCGTCCAGAAGTGCTGTACGCACAGTCAACAGTCCCTCCTCTGTTATTGGGGTTCAGTAACGTCAGCTGTTCCCCTGCTGTGTGTGTGGCAATCCCTCCTACCTCCTCCAACCTCCTCCTCCTCCACCTGTCCCTGGGCTCCAACACCGCCAGTTGCCGTCCAGAAGTGCTGTACGCACAGTCAACAGTCGCTCCTCTGTTATTGGGGTTCAGTAACGTCAGCTGTTCCCCTGCTGTGTGTGTGGCAATCCCTCCTACCTCCTCCAACCTCCTCCTCCTCCACCTGTCCCTGGGCTCCAACACCGCCAGTTGCCGTCCAGAAGTGCTGTACGCACAGTCAACAGTCGCTCCTCTGTTATTGGGGTTCAGTAACGTCAGCTGTTCCCCTGCTGTGTGTGTGGCAATCCCTCCTACCTCCTCCAACCTCCTCCTCCTCCACCTGTCCCTGGGCTCCAACACCGCCAGTTGCCGTCCAGAAGTGCTGTACGCACAGTCAACAGTCGCTCCTCTGTTATTGGGGTTCAGTAACGTCAGCTGTTCCCCTGCTGTGTGTGTGGCAATCCCTCCTACCTCCTCCAACCTCCTCCTCCTCCTCCACCTGTCCCTGGGCTCCAACACCGCCAGTTGCCGTCCAGAAGTGCTGTACGCACAGTCAACAGTCCCTCCTCTGTTATTGGGGTTCAGTAACGTCAGCTGTTCCCCTGCTGTGTGTGTGGCAATCCCTCCTACCTCCTCCAACCTCCTCCAACCTCCTCCTCCTCCACCTGTCCCTGGGCTCCAACACCGCCAGTTGCCGTCCAGAAGTGCTGTACGCACAGTCAACAGTCGCTCCTCTGTTATTGGGGTTCAGTAACGTCAGCTGTTCCCCTGCTGTGTGTGTGGCAATCCCTCCTACCTCCTCCAACCTCCTCCTCCTCCACCTGTCCCTGGGCTCCAACACCGCCAGTTGCCGTCCAGAAGTGCTGTACGCACAGTCAACAGTCGCTCCTCTGTTATTGGGGTTCAGTAACGTCAGCTGTTCCCCTGCTGTGTGTGTGGCAATCCCTCCTACCTCCTCCAACCTCCTCCTCCTCCACCTGTCCCTGGGCTCCAACACCGCCAGTTGCCGTCCAGAAGTGCTGTACGCACAGTCAACAGTCGCTCCTCTGTTATTGGGGTTCAGTAACGTCAGCTGTTCCCCTGCTGTGTGTGTGGCAATCCCTCCTACCTCCTCCAACCTCCTCCTCCTCCACCTGTCCCTGGGCTCCAACACCGCCAGTTGCCGTCCAGAAGTGCTGTACGCACAGTCAACAGTCGCTCCTCTGTTATTGGGGTTCAGTAATGTCAGCTGTTCCCCTGCTGTGTGTGTGGCAATCCCTCCTACCTCCTCCAACCTCCTCCTCCTCCACCTGTCCCTGGGCTCCAACACCGCCAGTTGCCGTCCAGAAGTGCTGTACGCACAGTCAACAGTCGCTCCTCTGTTATTGGGGTTCAGTAACGTCAGCTGTTCCCCTGCTGTGTGTGTGGCAATCCCTCCTACCTCCTCCAACCTCCTCCTCCTCCTCCACCTGTCCCTGGGCTCCAACACCGCCAGTTGCCGTCCAGAAGTGCTGTACGCACAGTCAACAGTCCCTCCTCTGTTATTGGGGTTCAGTAACGTCAGCTGTTCCCCTGCTGTGTGTGTGGCAATCCCTCCTACCTCCTCCTACCTCCTCCAACCTCCTCCTCCTCCACCTGTCCCTGGGCTCCAACACCGCCAGTTGCCGTCCAGAAGTGCTGTACGCACAGTCAACAGTCCCTCCTCTGTTATTGGGGTTCAGTAACGTCAGCTGTTCCCCTGCTGTGTGTGTGGCAATCCCTCCTACCTCCTCCAACCTCCTCCTCCTCCACCTGTCCCTGGGCTCCAACACCGCCAGTTGCCGTCCAGAAGTGCTGTACGCACAGTCAACAGTCCCTCCTCTGTTATTGGGGTTCAGTAACGTCAGCTGTTCCCCTGCTGTGTGTGTGGCAATCCCTCCTACCTCCTCCAACCTCCTCCAACCTCCTCCTCCTCCACCTGTCCCTGGGCTCCAACACCGCCAGTTGCCGTCCAGAAGTGCTGTACGCACAGTCAACAGTCGCTCCTCTGTTATTGGGGTTCAGTAACGTCAGCTGTTCCCCTGCTGTGTGTGTGGCAATCCCTCCTACCTCCTCCAACCTCCTCCTCCTCCTCCACCTGTCCCTGGGCTCCAACACCGCCAGTTGCCGTCCAGAAGTGTTGTACGCACAGTCAACAGTCCCTCCTCTGTTATTGGGGTTCAGTAACGTCAGCTGTTCCCCTGCTGTGTGTGTGGCAATCCCTCCTACCTCCTCCAACCTCCTCCTCCTCCACCTGTCCCTGGGCTCCAACACCGCCAGTTGCCGTCCAGAAGTGCTGTACGCACAGTCAACAGTCCCTCCTCTGTTATTGGGGTTCAGTAACGTCAGCTGTTCCCCTGCTGTGTGTGTGGCAATCCCTCCTACCTCCTCCAACCTCCTCCTCCTCCACCTGTCCCTGGGCTCCAACACCGCCAGTTGCCGTCCAGAAGTGCTGTACGCACAGAGCCAAACACCTCGCAAATGTGTTAGTGGGGTTCAGCACCGCCAGCTGTTCCCCTGCTGTGTATACGGCAACGTGTACTGCGACCGCCACGCAGGCACAACAAGTTAAATTTAAGGGAACCTGTCCCCCCCCCCCAGGCGTTTGTTACTGAAGGAGCCACCTTGTGCAGCAGTAATGATGCAAAGGGAAAAAGTGCCTCTTTTCGTGGTGCTCCTTGCAGATGCTGAACCTAACACTTATGAAATGTGTCCCCTCACAGCGTTCAACCGTCCGGTAGGTGGAACTTTCCTTTGTCATGTGACGCAGCACAGCCGTCATTTTTACCCCCTTGGCACCGTGCGCCGCCTCCTCAGCGTTGTTTGAATCTGTCCCGGAGCCTGCGCTGTTAGGTTACCCCTTGGCCATGCACACATTTCGCGCTGCCTGTCTTCTGACATCATTTGCTGTCAGGCTGGCTGCGCCTGTGTGTGTGCGCTGTCCGAGATTCAGCCTCGCAGTGTCGTGTAATGTAATCCCACCGCGGGCCTGGGATCCGTGGCCATGCGCAGTGCATATCCTCGCCTCTCACTCCCCTCCCTACGGCTTCTAAAGACTGTTCGGTGTCAGCTGATCCCTAATAGCATGCCACGGCCGTGACACCGCACAGTCTGAAGAAGCCGTAGGGAGGGGAGTGAGAGGTGAGGATATGCACTGCGCATGGCCACGGATCCCAGGCCCGCGGTGGGATTACATTACACGACACCGCGAGGCTGAATCTCGGACAGCGCACCCACACAGGCGCAGCCAGCCTGACAGCAAATGATGTCAGAAGACGGGCAGCGCGAAATGTGTGCATGGCCAAGGGGTAACCTAACAGCGCAGGCTCCGGGACAGATTCAAACAACGCTGAGGAGGCGGCGCACGGCGCCAAGGGGGTAAAAATGACGGCTGTGCTGCGTCACATGACAAAGGAAAGTTCCACCTACCGGACGGTTGAACGCTGTGAGGGGACACATTTCATAAGTGTTAGGTTCAGCATCTGCAAGGACCATAATTAAAAGAGCTAAGTTTACCTTTTCCAGCATTAGTGGTGTACACGATGGCTCTTCCAGCTACAAACGCCTGGGGGGGGGGGTTAAAGGTTTCCTTTCAACTTGCTCCAGTGCAGGCTTCGGCCTACACTCCGCTCCCCCTGCTCCTCCTGCTGACCCTGGGCTCTAACACCGCCAGTTGGGGCCCAGATGTGCTAGCTGCACAGAGAAAAACAACTCGCCAATGTGTCAGTGGGGTTCAGCACCGCCAGCTGTTCCCCTGCTGTGCAGCCGGCAACGTGTCCTGCGACCGCCACGCAGACACAAGAACTGAAATTGAAGGGAACCTGTCCCCCCTCCCCCAGGTGTTTCTATGTTTTACAGCCACCTTGTACAGCAGTAATGCTGCATGTGTGCAAGGTGGCTCATAAACGTATTCTCCTCGCACATGTGGAACTGAAAACACGTCTAAAATGTGTCCTCTGTGTGACCATTTAACCGTCCCGGTGGTGTGACTTTCCTTTGTAATGACACGCTGCAACCCCCTTGGTAGCGCTGCCCGTCTTCTGGCATCATTGTTTGGCTGCCTGCGCCTCTGCGGCCGCCCTGACCCACACAACGCCCCTCGTTGTCTTATTTATTGGGACTGCGAGGGTGTGATTGACGGGCATGATCAGTGCATCAGTTCGCCTGTCCCTCATCTCCTTCCGCCTTCTGCGGACTGTGCGGCTTCATGGCCGTGGCATGCGATAAGGGATCAGATGACGCCGCACAGTCTGAAGCGGGTGTAAGGACCCGAGTGTGAGAGGCGAACATATGTGCTGCGCCAGGCCCTGAATCCCAGCCCCGCAGTGTTTTAACAATGTTAAGACACTGCGGGGCTGGGATTCATGGTCATCGCGAACCGCACCGGCCGACATTAAATGATGCCAGAACATGGGCAGCGCTAACAGCGCTAGGCCAGGGGATCACACGACAGCGCAGACTCCTGTACAGCAAATAACAACGCTCAGGAGGCTGCACCCAGCACCAAGGTGGGATTCTTGACATCTGTGCTGCGTCTCATTACAAAGGGAACTCGCGCCTCCAACACAGTTTGACTGTTTAAAGGGCTAAATGTTATACGTGTTTCATTCAGCGTGTGCAAGGAGCGAAATTAAAAGAGCAACCTTTGACTTGTGCAGCACTACTGCTGCATAAGCTGTGGCTCTTCTACTTTGTAACCCCTGAGGGGGGGTTAAAGGTTACCTTTGAAATTGGTTCAATTAGGCTTCGGCCTACACTCTGCTCCCCCTGCAGAGCCCTGGGCTCCAACACCGCCAGTTGGGGCCCGGTACTGCTAGCTGCACAGAGAAAAACACCAGCCAATGTGTCAGTGGGGTTCAGCACCGTCAGCTGTTCCCCTGCTGTGCAGCCGGCAACGTGTCCTGCAACTGCCACGCAGGCACAACAGACCCAAAAGCTGCCGCCAGTGCAGGCTTCGGCCTACACTCTGCTCCATCTCCTCCTCCTGCTGACCCCGGGCTCCAACACCGCCAGTTGGGGCCCGGTACTGCTAGCTGCACAGAGAAAAACACCAGCCAATGTGTCAGTGGGGTTCAGCACCGCCAGCTGTTCCCCTGCTGTGCAGCCGGCATCGTGTCCTGCAAAAGCCACGCAGACACAAGAACTGAAATTGAAGGGAACCTGTCCCCCCTCCCCCAGGCGTTTGTACATTTTAAAGGCCACCTTGTACAGCGGTAATGCTGCATGTGTGCAAGGTGGCTCATAAACGTATTCTCCTCGCACATGTGGAACTGAAAACACGTCTAAAATGTGTCCTCTGTGTGACCATTTAACCGTCCCGGTGGTGTGACTTTCCTTTGTAATGACACGCTGCAACCCCCTTGGTAGCGCTGCCCGTCTTCTGGCATCATTGTTTGGCTGCCTGCGCCTCTGCGGCCGCCCTGACCCACACAACGCCCCTCGTTGTCTTATTTATTGGGACTGCGAGGGTGTGATTGACGGGCATGATCAGTGCATCAGTTCGCCTGTCCCTCATCTCCTTCCGCCTTCTGCGGACTGTGCGGCTTCATGGCCGTGGCATGCGATAAGGGATCAGATGACGCCGCACAGTCTGAAGCGGGTGTAAGGACCCGAGTGTGAGAGGCGAACATATGTGCTGCGCCAGGCCCTGAATCCCAGCCCCGCAGTGTTTTAACAATGTTAAGACACTGCGGGGCTGGGATTCATGGTCATCGCGAACCGCACCGGCCGACATTAAATGATGCCAGAACATGGGCAGCGCTAACAGCGCTAGGCCAGGGGATCACACGACAGCGCAGACTCCTGTACAGCAAATAACAACGCTCAGGAGGCTGCACCCAGCACCAAGGTGGGATTCTTGACATCTGTGCTGCGTCTCATTACAAAGGGAACTCGCGCCTCCAACACAGTTTGACTGTTTAAAGGGCTAAATGTTATACGTGTTTCATTCAGCGTGTGCAAGGAGCGAAATTAAAAGAGCAACCTTTGACTTGTGCAGCACTACTGCTGCATAAGCTGTGGCTCTTCTACTTTGTAACCCCTGAGGGGGGGTTAAAGGTTACCTTTGAAATTGGTTCAATTAGGCTTCGGCCTACACTCTGCTCCCCCTGCAGAGCCCTGGGCTCCAACACCGCCAGTTGGGGCCCGGTACTGCTAGCTGCACAGAGAAAAACACCAGCCAATGTGTCAGTGGGGTTCAGCACCGCCAGCTGTTCCCCTGCTGTGCAGCCGGCAACGTGTCCTGCAACTGCCACGCAGGCACAACAGACCCAAAAGCTGCCGCCAGTGCAGGCTTCGGCCTACACTCTGCTCCATCTCCTCCTCCTGCTGACCCCGGGCTCCAACACCGCCAGTTGGGGCCCGGTACTGCTAGCTGCACAGAGAAAAACACCAGCCAATGTGTCAGTGGGGTTCAGCACCGCCAGCTGTTCCCCTGCTGTGCAGCCGGCATTGTGTCCTGCAAAAGCCACGCAGACACTTGCTCTTGTACCTTCTGCTCCCCATCCTGGTTCCAGTACCGTCAGCTGGTTCCGGGCAGAGCCTTTGGCTTAGGTGCCTCCCTCTGGGTATCCGAGTTCCACCAACGTCAGGTGGTCCTTGGTAGTGCTTTCAGGCACGGGTACCTCCTGCTTAGTAACCGGGTTCCAGTAACGTCAGCTGGTCCTCGGTAGTTCCATTGGCTCTTGGACCTTCGGCTACCCATCCGGGTTCCAGCACCGTCAGCTGGTTCTCGGCAGTGTCTTTTGCTCTTGTACCTTCTGCTCCCCATCCTGGTTCCAGTACCGTCAGCTGGTTCCGGGCAGAGCCTTTGGCTTAGGTGCCTCCCTCTGGGTATCCGAGTTCCACCAACGTCAGGTGGTCCTTGGTAGTGCTTTCAGGCACGGGTACCTCCTGCTTAGTAACCGGGTTCCAGTAACGTCAGCTGGTCCTCGGTAGTTCCATTGGCTCTTGGACCTTCGGGTAGCCATCCGAGTTCCAGTTCCATCAGCTGGTTCTCGGCATTTTCTCAGCCTTCTTGTACCTTCTGCTACATTTCCAAGTTCAAGAGACTAAACACGATGACCCGGAAGACCACCCCTAAGATGACGACGACACCAGAGACGACAACCACCATGATGACGACGACCCTGGAGACGATGACCCCGAAGACCACCCCGATGACGACGACCCCGGAGACGACGACCCTGAAGACCACCCCGATGACGACGACCCCGGAGACGACGACCCTGGAGATGACGACGACCTGGAAGACCGAGAAGCAGAAGAACAAGAGGCTGCAGAACAAAGAGCAGAAGAACATTAAGCATAACACTAAATATCAGAGCAAAAAATATTATCTAAATTATAAGCAGAAGAAGACTAAGCAGTGTATGGGGGTGAGTCCGTTCCTCCTCGTGGTGCCCCTGGATAAAGCCTGATGCTGCAGGCCAAACTGAACGCGGACAAATGTAACTGTTTTGTGACAGGCAGAACGGAAGGTGTAATCTTCAAACTTTTATAGATAACAACTACGGGAATGCCTGTCACAAATAAGAATATGATGAAGAAGTAGAATATGATGAAGATAATAGTAAAATAAAAAGAATATGAACAATGTAACCAAAAAAATAATAGGTAGAAGATGAAGAAGAAGATGAATAAGGTGAAGAAGTTGATGTCAAAGAAGCTGATGATGAGGATAATGAAGAAGAAAGTGTGGGAGAAGTAAAAAAGAAGGTGAAGGGCGTGGAAGTAGTGAAACATCAATATCTGACAAAAAAAAAAAAAAAATTAACATAGTCAAAATCTTTCTACCGCCGAACGTCATAAAAAAAACCCAAAATCCTGCTATTCTATTACATTGGGCTAAACCTCTGTGCCTTTAATGTCTCCGCCACGTCCCCCAATACATCCTACATTATTCTTAGTTGTTTTCCTTCATGTAGAATGAACCTACAAGTTTATAAAGGGTTTATTTTAATTCCGATATTTTCGTCCCATTGACTTGCATTGGGATCGGGTATCGGTATCGGATTGGATCCGATATTTTGACGGTATCGGCCGATACTTTCCGATACCGATACTTTCCGATATCGGAAAGTATCGCTCAACACTATTAGGAAGGCCAAACTTAGAGAAAATATGTCAAAGACTGTTAAACCTAATGGGGAGAGAAGATGAAAGACTTTAGAGAATCCCTTGGATCTCAACCAGTAAAATTCATGAGCACTAGAAGAAATCTTGGTTAAACCAGACACTTTGGCCGAGGAGAAAAAATAATTTGCTGAAGTATTTAACAAAATCCTCAATAGATAAGGAGACACAAACCCAAAGACAATTTGGTCCAATTTGTGGGCCAAACTCACACATATCTAAGAATAAGTCCGTGATGTGATGGCATTCATGTGCTGCCCAATAAAACACACAGATGTATCGGAGGGATAGTTGTGTCACCATGGCCACAAAAGTCTCATTTTCACAGTCATATACTTCCGATTCACGAAAAAAGGGGCATCTCTCCACGTAGAGAGATGGGTAGGTTTGGTAGGTTTTTGAGTCAATCACTTCAAGCATAACATGGCCTTCAATGAAGTCAGTGAATAGGCTCATTTCTAGTGCAAAGACACTAACAGACTGCTAGATTTCAAAGGAACAATCGTTCACGATAACCATGCAGTCTAAACAAGCTGCCAGTCACCAGACAAACAAATGAGCAAAATGTTTGTTCGCTGGGTGAAATGATCTTTTGGTTTGCACAAAAGATCATTGTTCTTGGTAATGTATTGTCCTGTGTAAACAGGACTTGTGCTGCCGAGAACAATGTCAGCTTATGGGCACTAAACCATTATTGATCGGTCAGTGTGCTTCTGAAGCACAGTCTGCCTGTGTAAACAGGATAAGAAAAGACCGCTGATCAGCAAACAACATTTACCAAGAAATGTTGACATTTACCAAGAAAAAAATCTTTCTGCCATATTCAATTTTTGGACACTACAATACTGTCGAGGAAGGTGCAAAATATCTAAGACACATCATAACACAACATTGGGATTTTTACTTTTTTGGAACATATAACTTTGCAGCACTTTGCTAAGTATATCCATTTATAAGTGAATAGCCAATGAAGGACTTGAAAGAGCCAACAGTTCAGATTTCAGTGAAAAAAATTTGATTACAAAACAAGAAACTTGGCAATGAACAAAATGACTCAATACAAGTTACTCAATGAAAAAGTTAAACAATGAAAATGTAAAATAAAATACAATCCCTTCTTTCCAGCCAGGGGCAGACACTGACAGCTTGGGGCCCCTGTGCAATAAATGTGTCTGGGCCCCCTCATTTTATAGCGACAAAGCTATAGATATATATATATATATGTATATATATATATATATATATATATATATATGTATATATATATATATCCACACATATACATGTATATGTTACATAGTCTCCTTTATTATGTATACTGCCGTCCCTTATTATACAGTGCCCTCTCTTGTTATACAGTACTGTTCTTTACATATTGGATTATATAGAGCTCTGTTTTTTATTACATACCGTCCTGTCTTGTTAGAAGTATAATGCAATGATTGCTGATGGAGCATGGGAAAGCTTCTTTTCTAGTGGAGGAGCTGATGGACTGGTCGTCTGGTCACCGGCTCCTCCATCAGCAGTCATTTTATATCTAAAAAGAGAGGGGACTATGTAATAAAAGAGGGAGCTGTGAATAAGAAAAATAACAAGAATACACTATTTAACCCCTTCACCCCGAAGCCTGTTTTCACCTAAGTGATGGCCAATTTTTACAATTCTGACCACTGTCACTTTATGACGTCATAACTCTGAAACGTTTCAACGGATCCTGGTGATTCTGACATTGTTTTCTCGTGACATATTGTACTTCATGATAGAGGTAAAACTTCTTCGATATGACTTGCATTTATTTGTGAAAAAAACAAAAATTTGTCGAAAATTATTAAAATTTAGCAATTTTCAAACTTTTAGTTTTTATGCCCTTAAATTAGAGAGGTATATCACATAATATAGTTAATAAACAACATTTCCCACATGTCTGCTTTACATCAGCACAATTTTGGAAACATAATTTTATTTTGTTAGGGAGTTATAAGGGTTAAAAGTTGACCAGCGATTTCTCATTTTTGCAACAAAATTTGCAAAACCATCTTTTAACGGACCACCTCACACTTGAAGTGACTTTGAGGGGTCTATATGACAGAAAATGCCCAAAAGTGACACCACTCTAAAAACTGCACCCCTCAAGGTACTCAAAACCACATTCAAAAAGTTTATTAACCCCTCAGGTGCTTCACAGGAATTTTTGGAATGTTTAAAAAAAATTGAACATTTAACTTTTTTTTCACAAAATTTTTACTTCAGATCCAATTTGTTTTATTTTACCAAGGGTAACAGGAGAAATTGGACCACAAAAGTTGTTGTACAATTTGTCCTGAGTACGCTGATACCCCACATGTTGGGATAAACCATTGATTGGGCACATGGCAGAGCTCGGAAGGGAAGGAGCGCCATTTGACTTTTCAATGCAAGATTTGCTGGAATTGAGATCGGAACCCATGGCTCGATTGGAGAGCCCCTGACGTGCCTAAACAGTGGAAACCCCCACAAGTGACACCATTTTGGAAAGTAGACCCTCTAAGGAACTAATCTAGATGTGTGTTGAGCACTTTAAACCTCCAAGTGCTTCACAGAAGTTTATAATGTAGAGCCGTAAAAAAAAATTCATATTAATTTTCACAAAAAATGATCTTTTTGCCCCCAATTTTTTATTTTACCTAGGGTAACAGGATAAATTGGACCTCAAAAGTTGTTGTGCAATTTGTCCTGAGTATGCTGATACTTCATATATGGGGATAAACCACTGTTTGAGCACATGGCAGAGCTCAGAAGGGAAGGAGCGCCGTTTGACTTTTCAATGCAAAATTGGCTGGAATTGAGATCGGAACCCATGTCGCCTTTGGAGAGCCCCTGACATGCCTAAACAGTGGAAACCCCCACAATGGACCCCATTTTGGAAAGAAGACCCCCTAAAGAACTTATCTAGATGTGTGGTGAGCACTTTTAACCCCCAATTGTTTCACTAAAGCTTAGAATGTTGTTGTGAATTTGGATTCTGGGCTCCCCCGGTGGCTGCTGGTGGAATTGAACTGGTGTTTTCATCTTCTCTGTTCACCTGTTCCCATCAAGATGTGGGAGTCGCTATATAACCTTGCTGCTCTGTTAGTTGCTTGCCGGTCATCAATGTTATCAGAAGCCTCTCTGTGCTTGTTCCTGCTCCTAGACAACTACTAGATAAGTTGGACTCTTGTCCATGTTTGTTTTTGCATTTTTGTTCCAGTTCACAGCTGTAGTTTCGTTACTGTGTCTGGAAAGCTCTTGTGAACAGGAATTGCCACTCTGGTGTTATGAGTTAATGCCAGAGTTTTAAAGTAATTTCTGGATGGTGTTTTGATAGGGTTTTCAGCTGACCATGAAAGTGTCCTTTCTGTCTTCTGCTATGTAGTAAGTGGACCTCAAATTTGCTAAACCTATTTTCATACTACGTTTGTTATTTCATCTTAATTCACCGCCAATACATGTGGGGGGCCTCTGTCTCCTTTCGGGGTATTTCTCTAGAGGTGAGCTAGGACTAATATTTTCCTCTGCTAGCATTATTTAGTCCTCCGGCTGGTGCTGGGCATCTAGAATCAACGTAGGCATGCTACCCGGCCACTGCTAGTTGTGCGTTAGGTTTAGTTCATGGTCAGCTCAGTTCCCATCTTCCAAGAGCTAGTTCCTATATATGCTTATGCTATGTTCTCTTGCCATTGAGAACATGACAGTTTGACCGGCCAACTAAAGGGTTAAAATCCTTGGCTGAGAAAGGAGAGAAATAAGAAGTCTGCTGAGAATTTTTTTTTTTTTTTTCTCCTTCTAATCTTTGAATGGCTCTGTGTCCACCTGTTTGTAATGGATCTTCAGAGTGTAACTGCAGGTTTGAATAATCTCGCCACGAAGGTACAAAATTTGCAAGACTTTGTTTGTCATGCACCTGTATCTGAGCCGAGAATTCCTTTGCCGGAATTTTTCTCGGGGAATAGATCTGGGTTTCAGAATTTTCGAAATAATTGCAAATTATTTTTGTCCCTGAAATTTCGCTCTGCCGGAGACCCTGCACAGCAGGTCAGGATTGTGATTTCCTTGCTCCGGGGCGACCCTCAAGACTGGGCTTTTTCATTGACACCAGGGGATCCTGCGTTGCTCAATGTGGATGCGTTTTTTCTGGCCTTGGGGTTGCTTTATGACGAACCTCATTTGGAGCTTCAGGCAGAAAAAACTTTGATGTCCCTATCTCAGGGGCAAGATGAAGCGGAAATTTACTGTCAAAGATTCCGTAAATGGTCTGTGCTTACTCAGTGGAATGAGTGCGCCCTGGCGGCGACTTTCAGAGAGGGTCTCTCTGATGCCATTAAGGATGTTATGGTGGGGTTCCCTGTGCCTGCGGGTCTGAATGAGTCCATGACAATGGCTATTCAGATCGATAGGCGTTTGCGGGAGCGCAAACCAGTGCACCATCTGGCGGTGTCCACTGAGAAGTCGCCAGAGAGTATGCAGTGTGATAGAATTCTGTCCCGAAGCGAGCGGCAGAATTTTAGACGGAAAAATGGGTTGTGTTTCTATTGTGGTGATTCTACTCATGTTATATCAGCATGCTCTAAGCGCACTAAAAAGCTTGATAAATCTGTTTCCATTTGCACCTTACCGTCTAAGTTTATTCTATCTGTGACCCTGATTTGCTCTTTGTCATCTATTACCACGGACGCCTATGTCGACTCTGGCGCCGCTTTGAGTCTTATGGATTGGTCCTTTGCTAAACGCTGTGGGTATGATTTAGAGCCTTTGGAGACTCTTATTCCTCTGAAGGGGATTGACTCCACCCCATTGGCTAATAATAAACCACAATACTGGACACAAGTAACTATGCGTATTAATCCGGATCACCAGGAGATTATTCGCTTTCTGGTGCTGTATAATCTACATGATGATTTGGTGCTAGGACTGCCTTGGCTGCAATCTCACAACCCAGTCCTCGACTGGAGAGCTATGTCTGTGTTGAGCTGGGGATGTAAGGGGGCTCATGGGGATGTACCTGTGGTTTCCATTTCATCATCTATTCCCTCTGAAATTCCTGAGTTCCTGTCTGACTATCGTGACGTCTTTGAAGAATCCAAGCTTGGTTCATTACCTCCGCACCGAGAGTGCGATTGTGCCATAGATTTAATCCCGGGTAGTAAATACCCAAAGGGTCGTTTATTTAATCTGTCTGTGCCTGAACATGCTGCTATGCGAGAATATATAAAGGAGTCCTTGGAAAAGGGACATATTCGTCCATCGTCATCTCCCTTAGGAGCCGGTTTTTTCTTTGTGTCAAAAAAAGACGGCTCTTTGAGACCATGTATCGATTATCGGCTTTTGAATAAAATCACTGTAAAATATCAATACCCATTGCCGTTGCTGACTGATTTGTTTGCTCGCATAAAGGGGGCCAAGTGGTTCTCTAAGATTGACCTTCGTGGGGCGTATAATTTGGTGCGAATCAGGCAGGGGGATGAGTGGAAAACCGCATTTAATACGCCCGAGGGCCACTTTGAGTATTTAGTGATGCCTTTTGGTCTTTCAAATGCTCCGTCAGTTTTCCAGTCCTTTATGCATGATATTTTTCGCGATTATTTGGATAAATTTATGATTGTGTATCTGGATGATATTCTGATTTTTTCGGATGACTGGGACTCTCATGTCCAGCAAGTCAGGAGGGTTTTCCAGGTTTTGCGGTCTAATTCTTTGTGTGTGAAGGGTTCTAAGTGTGTTTTTGGGGTGCAGAGGATTTCCTTTTTGGGATATATTTTTTCTCCCTCTTCCATTGAAATGGATCCTGTCAAGGTTCAAGCTATTTGTGATTGGACGCAGCCCTCTTCTCTTAAGAGTCTTCAGAAATTTTTGGGCTTTGCTAACTTTTATCGTCGATTTATTGCTGGTTTTTCGGATATTGCTAAGCCATTGACCGATTTGACTAAGAAGGGTGCTGATGTTGCTGATTGGTCCCCTGACGCTGTGGAGGCCTTTCGGGAGCTTAAGCGCCGTTTTTCCTCTGCCCCTGTGTTGCGTCAGCCTGATGTTGCTCTACCTTTTCAGGTTGAGGTCGACGCTTCTGAGATCGGAGCTGGGGCAGTGTTGTCGCAGAAAAGTTCTGACTGCTCCGTGATGAGGCCTTGTGCCTTCTTTTCCCGTAAATTTTCGCCCGCTGAGCGGAATTATGATGTTGGGAATCGGGAGCTTTTGGCCATGAAGTGGGCTTTTGAGGAGTGGCGCCATTGGCTTGAGGGGGCCAGACATCAGGTGGTGGTATTGACTGACCACAAAAACTTGATTTATCTTGAGACCGCCAGGCGCCTGAATCCTAGACAGGCGCGCTGGTCATTATTTTTCTCTCGGTTTAATTTTGTGGTGTCATACCTACCGGGTTCTAAGAATGTTAAGGCGGATGCCCTTTCTAGGAGTTTTGAGCCTGACTCGCCTGGTAACTCTGAGCCCACAGGTATCCTTAAGGATGGAGTGGTATTGTCAGCCGTTTCTCCAGACCTGCGGCGGGCCTTGCAGGAGTTTCAGGCGGATAGACCGGATCGTTGCCCACCTGATAAACTGTTTGTTCCTGATGATTGGACCAGTAGAGTCATCTCTGAGGTTCATTCTTCTGCGTTGGCAGGTCATCCTGGCATTTTTGGTACCAGGGATTTGGTGGCAAGGTCCTTCTGGTGGCCTTCCCTGTCGCGAGATGTGCGAGGCTTTGTGCAGTCTTGTGACGTTTGTGCTCGGGCCAAGCCTTGTTGCTCTCGGGCTAGTGGATTATTGTTGCCCTTGCCTATTCCTAAGAGGCCTTGGACGCACATCTCGATGGATTTTATTTCAGATCTGCCTGTTTCTCAGAAGATGTCTGTCATCTGGGTGGTGTGTGACCGTTTCTCTAAGATGGTCCATTTGGTTCCTCTGCCCAAGTTGCCTTCTTCTTCCGAGTTGGTTCCTCTGTTTTTTCAAAATGTTGTTCGTTTGCATGGTATTCCTGAGAATATCATTTCTGACAGAGGGACCCAATTCGTGTCTAGATTTTGGCGGGCATTCTGTGCTAGGATGGGCATAGATTTATCTTTTTCGTCCGCTTTCCATCCTCAGACGAATGGCCAGACCGAGCGGACTAATCAGACCCTGGAGACATATCTGAGGTGTTTTGTGTCTGCTGACCAGGATGATTGGGTTGCTTTTTTGCCATTGGCAGAGTTCGCTCTCAATAATCGGGCCAGCTCTGCCACTTTGGTGTCCCCGTTTTTCTGTAATTCGGGGTTTCATCCTCGATTTTCCTCTGGTCAGGTGGAATCTTCGGATTGTCCTGGAGTGGATGCTGTGGTGGAGAGATTGCATCAGATCTGGGGGCAGGTGGTGGACAATTTGAGGTTGTCCCAGGAGAAGACTCAGCTTTTTGCCAACCGCCACCGTCGTGTTGGTCCTCGGCTTTGTGTTGGGGATTTGGTGTGGTTGTCTTCTCGTTTTGTCCCTATGAGGGTCTCTTCTCCTAAGTTTAAGCCTCGGTTCATCGGCCCGTATAAGATATTGGAGATTCTTAACCCTGTTTCCTTCCGTTTGGACCTCCCTGCATCCTTTTCTATTCATAACGTTTTTCATCGGTCATTATTGCGCAGGTATGAGGTACCGGTTGTGCCTTCCGTTGAGCCTCCTGCTCCGGTGTTGGTTGAGGGTGAGTTGGAGTACGTTGTGGAGAAAATCTTAGACTCTCGTGTTTCCAGACGGAGACTCCAGTATCTGGTCAAGTGGAAGGGATACGGCCAGGAGGATAATTCTTGGGTGAATGCATCTGATGTTCATGCCTCTGATCTGGTTCGTGCCTTTCATAGGGCCCATCCTGATCGCCCTGGTGGTTCTGGTGAGGGTTCGGTGCCCCCTCCTTGAGGGGGGGGTACTGTTGTGAATTTGGATTCTGGGCTCCCCCGGTGGCTGCTGGTGGAATTGAACTGGTGTTTTCATCTTCTCTGTTCACCTGTTCCCATCAAGATGTGGGAGTCGCTATATAACCTTGCTGCTCTGTTAGTTGCTTGCCGGTCATCAATGTTATCAGAAGCCTCTCTGTGCTTGTTCCTGCTCCTAGACAACTACTAGATAAGTTGGACTCTTGTCCATGTTTGTTTTTGCATTTTTGTTCCAGTTCACAGCTGTAGTTTCGTTACTGTGTCTGGAAAGCTCTTGTGAACAGGAATTGCCACTCTGGTGTTATGAGTTAATGCCAGAGTTTTAAAGTAATTTCTGGATGGTGTTTTGATAGGGTTTTCAGCTGACCATGAAAGTGTCCTTTCTGTCTTCTGCTATGTAGTAAGTGGACCTCAAATTTGCTAAACCTATTTTCATACTACGTTTGTTATTTCATCTTAATTCACCGCCAATACATGTGGGGGGCCTCTGTCTCCTTTCGGGGTATTTCTCTAGAGGTGAGCTAGGACTAATATTTTCCTCTGCTAGCATTATTTAGTCCTCCGGCTGGTGCTGGGCATCTAGAATCAACGTAGGCATGCTACCCGGCCACTGCTAGTTGTGCGTTAGGTTTAGTTCATGGTCAGCTCAGTTCCCATCTTCCAAGAGCTAGTTCCTATATATGCTTATGCTATGTTCTCTTGCCATTGAGAACATGACAGAATGTAGCGCTGTGAAAATTAAAAAAATCATTTTTTCTTTCCACAAAATGATGTTTCAGCCCGCAATTTTTTTTCCCAAGGGTAACAGGAGAAATTGGACCACAAAAGTTATTGTCCAATTTGTCCTGAGTATGCTGATATCCCATACATGGGGGGGAACCACTGTTTGGGTGCACGGCAGAGCTCGGAAGGGAAGGAGCGCCGTTTGAAATGCAGACTTAGATGGATTGGTCTGCAGGTGTCATGTTGCATTTGCAGAGCCCCTGATGTACCTAAACAGTAGAAACCCCCCACAAGTGACCCCGTATTGGAAACTAGACCCCCTAAGGAACTTATCTAGATGTGTTGTGAGAACTTTGAACCAACAAGTGTTTCACTACAGTTTATAACGCAGAGCCATGAAAATAAAAAATATTTTTTTTTCCACGAAAATGATATTTTAGCCCCCACGTTTTTATTTTCCTAAAGGTAACAGGAGAAATTGGACGATAAAAGTTGTTATACAATTTGTCCTGAGTACGCTGATACACAATATATGGGGGGGAACCACCGTTTGGACACACGGCAGAGCTCGGAAGGGAAAGAGCGGCGTTTGAAATGCAGACTTAGATGGATTGGTCTGCAGGCGTCATGTTGCATTTGCAGAGCCCCTGATGTACCTAAACAGTAGAAACCCCCCAAAAGTGACCCCATATTGGAAACTAGACCCCCCAAGGAACTTATCTAGATGTGTTGTGAGAACTTTGAACCAACAAGTGTTTCACTACAGTTTATAACGCAGAGCCGTGAAAATAAAAAATCTTTTTTTTTCCACGAAAATGATATTTTAGCCCCCACGTTTTTATTTTCCCAAGGGTAACAGGACCAATTGGACCCCAAAAGTTGTTGTCCAACTTGTCCTGAGAACGCTGATACCCCATATGTTGGGGGGACCACTGTTTGTGCGCACAGGAGAACTCGGAAGGGAAGGAGCACTGTTTTAGTTTTTCAAAGCAGAATTGGCTGGAATTGAGATCGGACGCCATGTCGCGTTTGGAGAGCCCCTGATGTGCCTAAACAGTGGAAACCCCCAATTCTAACTGAAATCCTAACCCCAACCTTAACCCCAGCCCTAACCCTAGCCCTAACCCCAACCCTAACCTTAACCCTAACCCTAACCCTAACCCTAGCCCTAACCCTAACCCTAGCCCTAACTCTAGCCCTAACCGTAGCCCTAACCGTAGCCCTAACCCTAATGGGAAAATGGAAATACATACATTTTTTTAAATTTTATTATTTTTCCCTAACTAAGGGGGTGATGAAGGGGGGTTTGATTTACTTTTATAGCGTTTTTTTGGCGGATTTTTATGGTTGGCAGCCATCACACACTAAAAGACGCTTTTTATTACAAAAAATAGTTTTTGCATCACCACATTTTGAGAGCTATAATTTATCGATATTTTGGCCCACAGAGTCATGTGAGATCTTGTTTTTTGCGGGACGAGTTGACGTTTTTATTGGTACCAGTTTCGGGCACATGACATTTTTTGATCGCTTTATATTCCGATTTTTGGGAGGCGGAATGAACAAAAACCAGCAATTCCTGAAATTCTTTTAGGGGGGGGCGTTTATACCGTTCCACATGTGGTAAAATTGATAAAGCAGCTTTATTCTTCAGGTCAGTATGATTACAGCGATACCTCATTTATGTAATTTTTTTATGTTTTGGCGCTTTTACACAATAAAAACTATTTTATATAAAAAAATAATTGTTTTTGCATCGCTTTATTCTGAGAGCTATAAGTTTTTTATTTTTCTGTTGATGATGCTGTATGGCAGCTTTTTTTTGGCGGGACAAGATGACGTTTTCAACGGTACCATGGTTATTTATATCCGTCTTTTTGATCGCGTGTTATTCCACTTTTTGTTCGCCTGTATGATAATAAAGCGTTATTTTTTGCCTTGTTTTTTATTTTTATTTTTTGCGGTGTTCACTGAAGGGGTTAACTAGTGGGATAGTTTTATAGAGCGGGTCGTTACGGACGCGGCGATACCAAATATGTGTACTTTTATTGTTTTTTTTTTTATTTACAAAAATAAATGGAATTACTGGGAAACGTTTTTTTTTTCTTTATTTGGGGATTTTTTTATTTTATTTTTTAGACATTGTATTTTTTTTTTTTTACTTTTTACCATTGTCCCAGGGTGGGACATCACTGTTTTAGATCAGATCGTTGATCTGACAGTGTGCATAGCACTCTGTCAGATCAACGATGTGACAGGCACGTTCCATAGGCTTGCCGACGCCTGCTATTAGGAACTCTCAGCAGGCGCCGGCAAGCCAGGTCAGTAAATGACCCGGAAGGAGTCCCGCGGCCATCTTGGATCCGGGGACTCCTTCCAGGTCACCGGAGCAGCGCGATGTTTCTAGTCCAGCTTGCTATTATGATATTTCCTTGCTAGCTGGAAGCTCTGGGGGTGCAGAGCTGCACCTCCACACCGTGAGTCGGTGTGGAGGTCTTTTTGCACACTCTGCGTGGTTTTTGTAGTTTTTAATACTGACCGCATAGTTCCCTTTCCTATCCTCTGTCTATCTAGAGAAGATTCGGCCTCCTTTGCTAAAATCTGTTTCATTCCTGTGTTTGTCACTTCCCTCTTAACTCACAGTTAATATTTGTGGGGGGCTACCTTTACTTTGGGGAATTTCTCTGAGGCAAGGTAGGCTGCTATTTCTATCTTTAAGGGTAGTTAGCTCTTAGGCTGTGAAGAGGCGTCTAGGGAGAGTTAGGTACGCTCCACGGCTATTTCTAGTGTGTTTGATAGGATTAGGGATTGCGGTCAGTAGAGTTACCACCTCCTCAGAGCTTGTCCCAGGTTTTCTGTTTTAACCATCAGGTCTCTTCGGGTGCTCCTAACCACCAGGTCCATAACACTCCTCCTCGACCATCCCCAAAATTGCCCTCTCAATCACCCCATTATTGCCTTTTCCCCATCAGCCCCATCATTGCCCTTTTCACCACATCCATCCTTTCCTCCTCCCCCACCATCCCCATCCTTGGCCATTCCACCACTTTCATAATTTCCTCCTGCCCAACCATGCTCATTATTGCCCTCTCCATCAACCCATCATTGCCTTCTCCTCATCAGCCCCATCATTGCCCTCTCCTTCCCCTACACACACACAGACACACACAGCACTATTCACCTCTCTGCACATTGCCCCGCAGCGCTATGCATGCATGCACACACACACACAACGCACGTACACATGTCATGGTTTGGATAGGGTTAATGCCCTGCCCTCTCAGCATTAATTGTTGTGGCCTCCTTTTGGACCTGGAAGGGATATTTATACCCACGCTGGACTTGGATTCTCTGTCAGATATACTTTTGTTTTGTCTTTGTGCCTGATCCCCTGGTGTGCTTGTTGTTTGTTTGCTCTCTGTGCTCAATCTGGTCTGATTGATTCTCTCGACTTTCTAACCTCCGGCCTCCACCTGACTATCCTTCTGCCTCACCCTCTTGTACCTCGCCAGTTATTGACCTCAGCATGTTTGACTACTCTCCGGGGCCGTTCGCCTCCTTTGCACCTTGGCGCCTGAATCCGTCCCTGGCCACTCCCCCTCTGTCACATGGTTCAAGTCCTGTTTGGTACCCGGTGACTTCCCCGCCATTCTGCTCTGGGCTCCCTTACTGCGGCGTGTAGTCTCCTGGCAGTAGTTTCACCCGGGATCCTTCACACACACAGCACCTGTCACCTCTCCTCACGCTCTGCTGCAGCATCACTGTCGCCTTCCTCTCTCTGGCATAGCCGGCCGCTTAATGATGATGTCATCCAGCAATGCTGCTGTCTGTGTGAGAAGAAGCACAGGCAGGAAGCAGGACAGATCACTGCAGCTCCGCTGCTATTTTCTCCTGTAGGCAGCGGAGATGCAGGGATCTTTCCCTGCCTGCCGCACATGAGGTCAATCTCGCCAGGGGCCCCCCGGAGGCTCGGGGCCGGATAAACATGATGCACTCATTATTAGCCACCCTGCAGGGCCCCCCTCCACCTCCGGGACCCGATACAACCGCACAGGCTTCACATGCGGTATGTCCGCCCATGCTTCTTTCATAAAATATGGGTACAGAGAAGAGATGAGCATATCTGGCAAAATTTGCCTGTTCGTGTGTATTTCGCAGGAAATTTTATTTGCAGAAAAGTTATTCTGCGCAAATTTAATGTGCATATTATCCTCTAGAGCAGAGGTCTCAAACTGCATACCTCGAGGGCCACAAACAGGTCATGTTTTCAGGATTTCCTTGTATTGCACAGGTAATAATTTAACCACTTGCACAGATAATGATTCCAGCACCTTGTGCAAAGCGAAGGAAATCTTGAAAACACGAAAGGTTTGCGGCCCTCGAGGAATGCAGTTTGAGACCCCTGCTCTAGAGTCTCCCTAGACCCCGGAGCATAATAAATGTAAGATGTAAAGGGAGGGGAGCTAACCTCCAGAGCTGGGCTCTTGGTAAACAGAGTTGAATCCTGTTTCCTGTGCATCCGAATGCTGCAGTTATAAGGACTATAGTGAGTGTTGTTTTGTTTATATGTCTATTTCTTTTGTTTGTACTGGTTTATGAAGCGTGTTTTAATAAACCAGTTTGAGGTCTAAGGGATAAGGTTTCTGCTTGTGGAGAGTGACATACCAGCTCTGGCTTGTCAAGGTAAGGAGGCTTATTCGCCGTGCAATACTCCTCTGGGAAATTTAATATGCAAATTGCCTCTTCAGAGAAAAAGAGGACTTGAACTCTATAGCGCCACCTGTTGGAAGTAGCGATCTTACAAGTCAAAATCAACCCTTTAACGAGTCTTGTAATATGACTTAGGATAAAAGCCAAATCAGTATCTCAATTTGCAGACACGGTGTTTCGGGCTGTTGGACCTTGTGAGTGCAAAGTGACCCCTGACGCTGATATTCCTGAGTTGGGGGGCTTCCGGGGAGAACTTTGTGACTGCTCAACTAGAGGACATTAGGCTAAAGGGGGCATTTGAAAATATCACCATGCAAGTGGAGCGCCCCCAGACGCAGGGCCGCGGGGTACCCGGTACCGGGCCTCTCTGTCTCGGTCCTGGGGTTGTCACGGTGGCTAGACCCGGTCCGTGACCCTGCTAAGGGGCGTCCAATGAAAGGTGTGATGATGGTGCGTGGTGCAAGGTGCGATGAATAACGAGGACACAGGGTTGCAGTCTCTTTACCTCTTTACTGAAGGCTTCGGGATCCGCGATCCAGAGCACTGCTAACAGGGCTGGCTGAGACCGGCTGGTCCGAAGGCACATCCACAGTTCCCTTTGCAGGTGGAAATCAGTGCCTACCCTCTAGCGCCTGTGTGTTGTAGTACCTCCCTGCTGAGCACCACGGGATAGTCCTCACAACTGTTGTGTCTGTTTCTGATGTTCTTTCTCTCTCCGTCCCCCAGATGATATGGCTAGGACGCAGCCGTATGACGGGGTAGGCCTGGAGTTATGTTATAGGGACCCTAGAGACGCCCCTCTCCCACAATTGCCTCCGTTGTCTGCTTAGGTGATTTAGGTGAGACAGCCAACCTAAAGTTAACTGTCCTGCCGCTGTTTGAAGTAATGCTTGGAGCCCAATACTTCCTCGGCGTTCCGGCCACCGGCTACGCGCCTCAGTAGGATGTTGCCATGATCTTAGGGCACGACTCCTACTGGTTCTATTCTCCTTTGTGCTGTGATCTCGTTTCTCACTTCTCCACAATAAACCTCGCTTTGTGTCCTTTCTTAAGATGCCACCGCAACGGGTGCAGGCGCAGCTCCGTAACGATCTGTCCTTTTCGCTAGGCCCTTTGCTCCCCCCGGTGGCCAGAGTGTGAAGTGTAATGTGTGACTGTGATACCTGGTTAGGTGAACTCCTTTAGTGCAATCAGATGTAACATTGCTCCCCTTAGTGGCAGAGCGACATCACTGCAACGACCAGGACTCTGGGGCGCTGCACTCCCCCCCCCCCCCCCCCCCCCCGGTTAAATCCAGTACTCCCGGGCTGGGAAGAAGAACAACAATACATGTTAGCAGAAGACATACAAAATTTTGAAATGCAATGAACAAGTAAATTTAACAGTGCTTCCCTTTATGGGAGGTGAGGACACTTGAACGTTACAAACGGAAACATATTTACATTCTTACTCAAGGCTATAAATAACACTTATGACTAACTTGACTATAAATAACCATCATTACCCAGCTGGGTATTCTATCTACGAAGTGCAAATTTTGAACAATAATTTAACTTTTCCTTTAAGGGCGTATAAGCTGAACCCACTAAAGGCTTACTATAAAACTCTAAAATATAAATTAACTTTGCCTTTATTTCTCTTTTCTAAATGCAACACTTTTCTTTATTCTCTGACTTTGAACATGCAGGACCACCTGGCTACTCGTCCGGGCCTACTGCCTCTTTACTTCTATTAGCTCAATTTTTATTCACAGTATAAGATCAATCAACCATCTCTCTATGGTTTCCAGGAGGACTCACTAACCCCTACGGGTTCACTTATTGAAATTCGGCTTTCAACTCTTTTCTGTCCTCAATCTCTAGTAACATCATCAAACATTTTCTTATTATTTCTTAAATAACTACACACTATTCACTACTATTCAACATTCTTAAAGTAACATTATACTTAAGTGCAACACATGAACATTCCCTTTAAGAGGGAACCAAGTCTCTTTAAGGTAGTACAGACTCTCTATCTGCAAGTCCGTTTAAGACCAGAACTTCTGCGCTGTATTCAAGAACAGTCTCTTCAAAAAGTTCTCCTTTTTGTAAAACCAGTAGGGGGCACCTTTAAGAAGGTGCGAACTATTTACAACACAGTTTGTGAACCATTCACCGTCCATGATTTGGCAGTCTTTGTAAACAATGATGAACAAAAGCAAAAACAAAAAGCAAAAACAATAGGGATCCCGGGTAAACTAAGGGATCCCTTTAAGGACTAACCCTGGTCGGGTTTTAGCAGCAACACAGTAGAAAGACAAACAAATAACTATTTACAGTTCCATGACTTTGAGGCTTACTCTGGTTCTGGCGACAGCGGTTTCACCTCACTGACCACCCTTCTCAGCCGAGAACGGGTGGGACCCAAAGTCACACGATGGGCCTGGGCAGCCGGGTGGTCCGTAGCGGAGGCTTCTGTCATCTTTCCCGCAATGGGTACGATCCCCTGAGTCTCAGTAGCGGCCTGAAGAGTTGCGCACCGCTGGACGCCCCGGGCCGTCCAACCGGCCCCTCTTTGCCACCGGGTGTAGGTCACGGCATCCCCGGGTTCCAGGTCGCGATCCGCATCGATCTCTCCATAGCGAGGCTCCACCTCGCTCCGGGTGACGTGGACCTTTAGTGGCTCCCCAGTCTCCTGGATGACTCCCCTTCCTTCCTGGGAGTTAAAGATGACCACCACACCCCACTTCGATGGTGGGACCTCCACATCACCCGTTAGGTCGATCATGGCCACAGGTCGGGGCTGTTTTCTCCACGCCGCCACCAGGTGTCGTCGGCGTTCCGTCACCAGCAGGATCCTCAGGTCCGGCTCCCACGGCTCACGATCCACTGGGAGGGTTCGTGGGTCTGCCGCGGTTGGAGCGGGTAGAGTGGGGGACACGGGGGACAGGCGGATCTCCATAGGATGGCCCAACCGGGAACTCACATGAGCGTGGGCTTTTCCTAGAGACGCCCCTCTCCCACAATTGCCTCCGTTGTCTGCTTAGGTGATTTAGGTGAGACAGCCAACCTAAAGTTAACTGTCCTGCCGCTGTTTGAAGTAATGCTTGGAGCCCAATACTTCCTCGGCGTTCCGGCCACCGGCTACGCGCCTCAGTAGGATGTTGCCATGATCTTAGGGCACGACTCCTACTGGTTCTATTCTCCTTTGTGCTGTGATCTCGTTTCTCACTTCTCCACAATAAACCTCGCTTCGTGTCCTTTCTTAAGATGCCACCGCAACGGGTGCAGGCGCAGCTCCGTAACGATCTGTCCTTTTCGCTAGGCCCTTTGCTCCCCCCGGTGGCCAGAGTGTGAAGTGTAATGTGTGACTGTGATACCTGGTTAGGTGAACTCCTTTAGTGCAATCAGATGTAACATTGCTCCCCTTAGTGGCAGAGCGACATCACTGCAATGACCAGGACTCTGGGGCGCTGCACTCCCCCCCCCCCCTCGGTTAAATCCAGTACTCCCGGGCTGGGAAGAAGAACAACAATACATGTTAGCAGAAGACATACAAAATTTTGAAATGCAATGAACAAGTAAATTTAACAGTGCTTCCCTTTATGGGAGGTGAGGACACTTGAACGTTACAAACGGAAACATATTTACATTCTTACTCAAGGCTATAAATAACACTTATGACTGACTTGACTATAAATAACCATCATTACCCAGCTGGGTATTCTATCTACTAAGTGCAAATTTTGAACAATAATTTAACTTTTCCTTTAAGGGCGTATAAGCTGAACCCACTAAAGGCTTACTATAAAACTCTAAAATATAAATTAACTTTGCCTTTATTTCTCTTTTCTAAATGCAACACTTTTCTTTATTCTCTGACTTTGAACATGCAGGACCACCTGGCTACTCGTCCGGGCCTACTGCCTCTTTACTTCTATTAGCTCAATTTTTATTCACAGTATAAGATCAATCAACCATCTCTCTATGGTTTCCAGGAGGACTCACTAACCCCTACGGGTTCACTTATTGAAATTCGGCTTTCAACTCTTTTCTGTCCTCAATCTCTAGTAACATCATCAAACATTTTCTTATTATTTCTTAAATAACTACACACTATTCACTACTATTCAACATTCTTAAAGTAACATTATACTTAAGTGCAACACATGAACATTCCCTTTAAGAGGGAACCAAGTCTCTTTAAGGTAGTACAGACTCTCTATCTGCAAGTCCGTTTAAGACCAGAACTTCTGCGCTGTATTCAAGAACAGTCTCTTCAAAAAGTTCTCCTTTTTGTAAAACCAGTAGGGGGCACCTTTAAGAAGGTGCGAACTATTTACAACACAGTTTGTGAACCATTCACCGTCCATGATTTGGCAGTCTTTGTAAACAATGATGAACAAAAGCAAAAACAAAAAGCAAAAACAATAGGGATCCCGGGTAAACTAAGGGATCCCTTTAAGGACTAACCCTGGTCGGGTTTTAGCAGCAACACAGTAGAAAGACAAACAAATAACTATTTACAGTTCCATGACTTTGAGGCTTACTCTGGTTCTGGCGACAGCGGTTTCACCTCACTGACCACCCTTCTCAGCCGAGAACGGGTGGGACCCAAAGTCACACGATGGGCCTGGGCAGCCGGGTGGTCCGTAGCGGAGGCTTCTGTCATCTTTCCCGCAATGGGTACGATCCCCTGAGTCTCAGTAGCGGCCTGAAGAGTTGCGCACCGCTGGACGCCCCGGGCCGTCCAACCGGCCCCTCTTTGCCACCGGGTGTAGGTCACGGCATCCCCGGGTTCCAGGTCGCGATCCGCATCGATCTCTCCATAGCGAGGCTCCACCTCGCTCCGGGTGACGTGGACCTTTAGTGGCTCCCCAGTCTCCTGGATGACTCCCCTTCCTTCCTGGGAGTTAAAGATGACCACCACACCCCACTTCGATGGTGGGACCTCCACATCACCCGTTAGGTCGATCATGGCCACAGGTCGGGGCTGTTTTCTCCACGCCGCCACCAGGTGTCGTCGGCGTTCCGTCACCAGCAGGATCCTCAGGTCCGGCTCCCACGGCTCACGATCCACTGGGAGGGTTCGTGGGTCTGCCGCGGTCGGAGCGGGTAGAGTGGGGGACACGGGGGACAGGCGGATCTCCATAGGATGGCCCAACCGGGAACTCACATGAGCGTGGGCTTTTCCTAGAGACGCCCCTCTCCCACAATTGCCTCCGTTGTCTGCTTAGGTGATTTAGGTGAGACAGCCAACCTAAAGTTAACTGTCCTGCCGCTGTTTGAAGTAATGCTTGGAGCCCAATACTTCCTCGGCGTTCCAGCCACCGGCTACGTGCCTCAGTAGGATGTTGCCACGATCTTAGGGCACGACTCCTACTGGCTCTATTCTCCTTTGTGCTGTGATCTCGTTTCTCACTTCTCCACAATAAACCTTGCTTCGTGTCCTTCCCTTAAGATGGCACCGCAACGGGTGCAGGCGCGGCTCCGTAACGATCTGTCCTTTTCGCTAGGCCACTGTCAGGATCCCACCCCTGACAGAGACCCCCCTGAATCTTCCCAGGAACTCCCTCTCTCACAGGATGTTGCCTGGGCAAAACCCAGTCAGCTTCTTCCTAACTTCCTATCCAGCCCCCAGTTTTACCAGATTGTGAGGAGTGGCCTAATACATAGAACCCTTTGCTCCTCCTGGTGGCCAGAGTGTGAAGTGTAATGTGTGACTGTGATACCTGGTCAGGTGAACTCCTTTAGTGCAATCAGACGTAACATCACTCCCCTTAGTGGCAGAGCGACATCACTGCAACGACCAGGACTCTGGGGCGCTGCACAAGGGGATGACACAAATGGGGATTTGCTATACTGAGTGACTAAGCTAGGGGGAGAGTTATTGGAACAACTGGTAGTCACAGGGCTCTATTGGTGTAGGGTGTTAGACCTGGTCCATTCTCATGGGCATCTGTGTGTAGACAAGACCCAAAAGCGGATCCTTTGAAGGTTCTACTTGCACGAATGTCACAATGTCACGAATGTCACAATGTTACTATTGTAAGTCCTGTCCTACTTGCCAGCTAGCCACCCCAGTCTCTCACTTCTGGGATCCCCTTGTGATATTACCAGCCCATAAACAACAGTGCCAAGAACTGCTACAGCAAAACCGAGACCTGTTTTCAGAGTTCCCGGGATATACTCAGACCGTGAAGCAGATAGTTCTGATGGAACTGCACATGTGGATATACCTTAAGCCACATCGAATCCCTGAAACACGCCATTAAGTGATTTTGAAGGAGGCCAGAAAAATATTGACCCTGTGCGTCATCAAAAAGTCAAAGAGCAGATGGTCCAGTCCCATTGTCCTTGAACCGAAGCCAAATGTAAAATGGCAGTTTTTTAATAATTACTGTAAGATGAATGAGGTGTCCAAGTTTGAGGCCTATCTCATGGGGTCAGCAAGATACAGCACCAGCATAGACCTAAAGAAAGGGTACTGGCAAATTCAGATGTCCCAAATGGCCACAGAAAAGATGGCCTTCTGTACACCTGATGGTTGGTGCCACCATCTTTTTCAACAGTGCAGCTCTTTCTGGCTCCGCCGGGGTTGTGAGTGCTGGTGGTAATGGAACACCCGCCAGGGCCTTGGGGTACTCGGTGCCGGGTCTGGTCACTCTTAAATGGATGTCACAGTGGCTGCGACCCGATCCGTGGCCCTGGGCGCCCAATTAAAGGGAAAGTCTTTTAGGGGTTTTAAGAATAAAGTCTATTGTTTGTGACGCCATATGTGGTATTCAGTCAGTGGGACCGACGCTGCTTAAAGGGGTCCTCTGGGGTGATGGTATGGCAGCTAGATGGTATATCTTCCCACAGGTGAAGTATGTCCCCAGGGCTCCCACGGTGTGTGGCAAAGGTGGTGTATGCCAACGAATAATTGGAGGACACAGAGTTTGCAGTCTTTTACCTGGTTTACTGACGGTTGCAGTCCAGGGTACCAGGTGTAGGGTAGCTGTAGTCCAGCCAGCTTGGAGGCAATAAGGGATCCCACTTCAGGTAAAGTCCGTAAGCCTTTCCTACTTGCACCAGATGGCGAGGTCACTGCGGCTTAAAGCTTGCTGACAGGGTCCCGTCTCTCCTGTCCTAAGACAGATGTCAGTACGATAGGCAGTTCGAGCCTGTTTATAGGATCTCTTAGATGACCCAGCTCTTTGGCTTACTGTTTCACCTCAGACTTGTTACAGGCAATTGACATATAGTCCTATGCCCTCCGGTTCTGTCGCGCGTCCTGGAGAAGAAAACGACCTCAGGCTCGCGGTACCCGGCTTCTGTGCTCTGGCTCTGAGGGTGTCCTTTTGCTGCTCCCCTCCTGAGCCCTTTCCCCCACTGTGCTTCTTCCCTCTAAGCTCCTTCACAATTTAACTCCTCACGATATCTCTCCTTCCAGGGGTAGCAGCTCCCTCGTGGCTGCTCGGCCCCTGCGTCTGATCCAGACGTCCTTCTCCTCTCCTCTCCCAGACTCCCTAAGACTGACTGGCTCCTCCTCCAGAACAGGATACATATAGCTAAGGGACGCTCCCCTGAATCCGGGTTCAGAGCTCCCCCTCCTTGCCTAGATTCAGATGTGTTGAATGTAAGTGCCTTACCTGATATAAAGAATCCCCCTTGCCTCCAAGCATGACATCACCCTCCCTGAAGGGAAGGCAACATCACTGCAGCAGCCGGCTACCTGGGGTGCTGCAGTAAGTTTTGTCACTGTGCGGTCGTCATCTTTTAGATCAGGGACTCCTTCCATGCGGTCACCGCTGTTTTCTGGGTCATCTGGGTCTGCAAGAGTCGTCGGGCCAGCTCCTCTATCTCTGTGCCAAGGAGCTCCGGATCCACCGCTATCCACCATCGCTCTCACAGGCTAACGTGCAGCCATGCTGCGGCCACGCTTTCCCGCATCTTCTTCCTTCTTTTCACTTCGTGGGCAGTGTCTGCTCCACTTTCCCACCAGCCATCTCCCGGGGCAGATCCGTCCTCCTGACGGACATGTTCTGGTGGCATTAAAGTCTCTGTAGGGGGTGGATCCAGCTTTTGTGCCGGTTCTTGAGCTTGATCCATGGAAACACATCTTCTCCCTTCTTTATCTGCCTCATGGTGCAATAATGGCGGCCATTAAACAATCTCTTACAGTCCATTACAGTCCATGGTGCACAGGACCCATTTCAACGGTATCGGGTCCGGTACTCAAAGGGGGATGTCACGGTGGCGGCGACTCGGTCTGTGGCCTTGGGCGCCCATGTTAAAGGGAATGTCCTTAAAGGGGTTTTGAATAAAGTTTATGTTCGTGACACCACCTGTGGTATTCAGTCAGTGGGGACCAACGCGGCTTAAAGGGGTCCACTGGGGTGATGTTAAGGCAGTTGAGATGGTATAACTTCCCACAAGTGAAGTATGTCCCCAGGGCTCCCGATGTATAGATGGAGATGGTGAGTGGTGTAGTAAAGAACGGAGGACACAGGTGTGCAGTCTCTTTACCTGGTTCACTGAATTCTTCAAGCAGCCACAGTCCAGGGCACCAGATCACAGGTAAAGACAGAGTCTGGCCAGCTTGGAGGCACGTTCAGAGTACCCTTTACAAGATGGAGATGGAAGCCTTCCTACCAGTGCTTTGATGTAGTCCCTTGCTGCTTGTAGCTTCTATTAAGGTCCTCACAATTCTCTCTGTCCTCCATAAAGGTGGGACACAAACCCTTGTGACAGGTGGCTCAAGCCTTTTTATAGGGTCTCTGTCATGACCCGGGCTCTATGTGCCACCGTGTCTCCTGGGTATTAGGGCAGACAGGTTACATGTAGTCCAACTGTCCTGCCGGTTTCTGCTGCAAGCCTTAGAGTCCCTCACAGCCTCGGTCTTCTGGCTACCGGTGTCTGCGCTCTGCCAGAGAGGTAGCTCAATTACAGCTGTCCTCCCCTGTTGTCCATCTGCTGCGCTTCGCTCTCCTCCACGCTCACTATACGCTATTCTTCCTTCTCTGTTTCTCTGTCCAGGAGCTGCAGCACTCTCTTGGCTGCACGGCCCCCTCAGTCCTCCAGACTGCTCTCGTCCTTCCTTCCTCTTTCTGCCAGGAGCTGCAGACCCCCACGTCTGCTCAGCTATACTCCTCTCGTACCAGCTCCGCCTAGCTGAAGCTCTGTGACAAGCTCCTCTCTGGCTGACTTTCCCTCCAGACCAGAATGTTTATATAGGGGAGCCACCCACAAGCTGGATCAGAGCTCCCCTTCTGGTCTGGAGTGTGAACATATTGTATGCTTGTTTTTACCTGATAAAGAAGATCATCCTTTGCTTCCAAGCATGACATCACTCTCCTCATGAGGAAAGCAATGCCACTGTGACAACTAGCACCCTGGGGTGTCACATGTGCATAAGGTCCAGGTGGTACTGAATGCATTGAGGAAGGCAGGGATTACCATGAACTCAAACAAGTCTGCCGTGGGGAAGAAGGAGGCCAAAGACCTAGGCTATATCGTTGGTAGGGGCAAAATCAAGCCTCAGGAGAGCAAGCTGGAGGTGATACAAAATTGGCCTCAACCAGTTTCCAAGAAATAGGTTAGGGCATTTCTCGGAATGTGGGATACTACAGGCGGTTCATCCCTCATTTCGCCATGAGAGATGCACCCTTGACTGACCTCTTTAAAGGCACAAAGTTATCAATGGCCAAGTGGACTTCCGAAGTGGAAACAGCTTTTCAGGAGTTGAAGCTAGCCCTGTGTAAAAAAGCTGGGCTTGGTCGCACCGGACTTCACAAAGGAGTTCGAGGTACAGATGGATGCTTCAGAAGTCGGGTTGGGAGTCCTGTTGCCAGAGGACATAAATGGGGAGGAACATCTAATCATTTAACTAAGTAGGAAACTTTCCTCCTGTGAGAAAAATGATGCCATTGTGGAAAAAGAATGTTTGCTATCAAATGGGTGAGTGACACTATGAAGTACTAACTGCTGGTTTGAGAGTTCAGGTTAGGGTCAGACCATGCTCCCTTGAGATGGATTTGGGAAAAGAACGGGAAGAATGTCTGTGTGACTAGGTGGTTTCTGGCACTCCAGGACTTCAGCTTCCATGTGGAGCATAGGCTAGGGAAACTACATGCTAATGCATATGCCCTGTCGAGGCTTCCCAGTCTAGTAACTGAAAATGACAAACCTCCTGGCTATGGGCAGAGGGGGGTTTGTAAGAGGGTCACTGCTAATTTTCCAGTGGGGTGATATGTATCACTGAGGTTATCTTCTTTATATAAACCTGGAAGTTTTTCTCCAGCATGTTATGTGCTGAGAGGGGTTAATCAGCCATGACAGGTACAGGTCTATCATGAATAGTTGAAGAGGTGGGTGGGACAGCTCTTCACCATATCTCCATCCTAAGGAGGAGTCTAGGAGCTAAAAGTGAAGTCTGCAGACTTAATGATTGTTCTGTGCACTGTAGAGGGGAGCGGACCTCCAGAGCTGGGCTCTTGGCAAACAGAGCTGAATATTGTTTCTTATACGGGCAAAACCTCACAGTTATAAGAACTATAGTGAGTGCTGTTTTATTTATGTCACAAAGACTGAATATGTCTATTTCTTTTGTTTAGACTAGTTTATAAAGCCTGTTTTAATAAACCAGTTGAAAATTTAAACAAGAAGCATTCCTGTGACCACCTCGTTAAGCAGTCGAGTGAGACGATCTACCACGTTATACATCCTTTTTTATCTAATTCTTTAATATAGTACGATTAACTTATGATATTTTGGTTCTATATGTACTAAGAATGACTATTATTAATTGTGCCGCCATATAGCATCAAAAATAAATTGTCTAAAAGTTATGCAGATTTCTTGCCAGTGACTGAATATAAGGCACAAGTCAAAAAAATTAAAAAAAGGAAAAATAAGTAAAATAACAAGAGTTATTTGTTTTGTCTCCCCAGCGCTTGTCAGTCTTTCTAAGTAATCATTTTGCTACGAAAGAGGACAGAAAGAAGATGTTTTGAGGGAAACTTGGAAGCCAGCAGCCATTTCCCTTCAGATTGTTAATATCTTAGTTGCCAAGAATGTGCAATATGCATGTCTGAGAATTATGTGACCACAGACTTGACACTTTATGGGCAATGCAGTAGCTGAAGTTTTACAGCAGTCTTGTATAACTGAAACACAGGACTCCAAATCAAACCTTAGCTGTGAAATTAGTTTTTTGGGAAAGACATGTTATTTCTGCAGCTGCGTGCAAACTTTATTATCCTGTAGCGTTATTGCAAAATGAACCCGCTGAGGAATTAATAGCAAGTGTTTTTCCTGGGATTTGGAGACATTATATATATATTCTTTCTCTTATGATCCTGCAGGCCATAGTAGAGCTCTCAGTGGATACTAAATATATAGATACCAATAAACTTTTTGGAGAGGAGAGAGAAAATGTAAGTCTTAAGATGGCTAGTCCAGCAATAGAGGAAACAGATGAAATGAGACAACCAAAAACCATTCATGGTTAACAGACAAACTTAAAGAGTAAATAAACTTTACACTTTTTAAATAATTTTGTCCACACTGGAAAGTTGTGAAACTTTGCAAATCACTTTACTAGGAGATTTGTCTTCATTACTGTAAAAAAAAAAATCCATGTAAGTCTATTTCCCTGCTGTTAGCTGTACTGGTATTAAAACGTACTCATTTGGAGTACAGATGATGGCAGTGACGAACCTGTCTCTTCCTCTAAGGCATTTGACTATAAGGACAATTTCCTCTCTCACTACTCCCTGTATAGTAGACTGTAGTGGAAACGTATTTACTTCCATAAGCACCCTTTTCTCATCATGTCCTCCACCCCTCAAAGGATACATATGCACATATAGGTCTAACTTAGAGGCGGAGACAGGAGCTGACCCATCACTGCCATCATCTGTACTCCAAATTAGTACATTCTGATATCAATACAGCTAATGGCAGGGAAATAGACTGGGGAAAAGCCGGGGATTGGAAGCCACTTACATGAAATTTTGTTTACAGGAATGAAGGCAAATCTCCTAATAAAGTGATTTGCAAATCTTCATAACCTTTCTATGCTAGAGAAAACTATTAAAAAAAACAAAGTTTAGTTATACTTTAAAGTGCTTGTTTAATTTAGGAATATTCATATATTATGTGTTAATAGAGGGGAAGCTCCTGTTTCGGGAATGTTTCCTACAGCAGAGAGTGGCTTCAAAGATCTCTGCATTCTTGGTACAATGCACAGAGAAATCTGTCATATTAACAGGAAGAATGTAATGCCGCATGCTACTTGTGCTATTGTGAACAGTCTGAGGGACCTAAACATGCTCCCATCGAGCGCATCTGGGACAACATTGGTCGGTAATAGTATGGGAAGCTGTCAGCAGCGGATCTTGATTATTTATAGCGCCAAGATCTCATCTCCCGACATCTTGGTGCCGAGATCTCCATCTGCTCTGGGCTTTCACAAAATGTCGCCAGAGCCTGCACCACTGAACATCCGCAGCGGCGCACATCCGAACACCCCCTCATCCCAGCCTGTGGCCTTCAGCAACGATCCATTCTTGCCTCCTCTAGCAGCGACCTTGGGACACCGCTTCACCGCAGCCACCACACCCAGTAAGCAATAAGACGCATGGATTATAAGAAGCACCACCATTTTATTAAAAATGTTTTTTTTCCTATTTTTCTCCTCAAAATTTGGGGTGCGTCTTATAACATTTACTAGTGGAAGAAAGGTCAAAGTTAGGGGAGATATTGCCAGCTACTAGGAGAAGGAGAAAAAAAGAGAAAAAGCTGGTGATTCAGTGATTTGTGTGAGCACTTTGGGTACTACAAATGGTGGTGAATGGTTTGGAGTGTTTGAGAAATGTGAGCTTGAGATCATGAGAGCTGTACATGGGAGAGGGGAAGAGAGAGGGATTTATGAGGCGAGAGTGTACAGAATGTGTAAAAGGGCAGTAGTTGGGAAAGAAAGCAGCAGCTAGAACATAGATGGGAAATAAATAATGCAGTACAAGTGAAGAAGAAGCACGTTTGTTTGAATATCTAGTATTATAATATATATAGCTTCAGTACTGTTCTGTACTGCCATCCCGCTAAGGTCATCCCCACTTTCAACACTTAGGCCGGCGTCACACTCAGCGTAGGGAAATATGGTCCGTTTTTTATGGCCGTAATATGCAGAAAAAATCCAGAAATAGTGTTTCCATATGTAATCCGTTGGCAAGGTGTGGTCACGTATTTTGCGCATGTAATGTTGCGTATGTAATCCGTATGACATCCGTACTGCGTTTTTTCCACACAACCTGACAAAATGGACATTTAACGGTTTTGGAGCCTGAAATTAATTTAAATCAGCATCAGCAACCCTATTTAAGGCCTCTACAACAGGTGGCACCCTCCCATATGGCCATTTTGTGGTTGTGCATCTGTTGGTGTGTTGTGGTAACGTTTGCACCATGTCTGACCTACTGCACTTCTCCTCAACTCAACGGGTTTTATTTAACTGGGTCTTGTCGCGTCGGTTTGGGCAGCCATACCCTGTGATTGTTGATCCGCGAAGGAGGAGAAGATTGTGGGTGCATCCTCTTTTGACCCAACGCCACACTAAAGGCCATTTTCAGAGGCTCTATACAGCTCTGCGTGCACATCCTGATAAGTTTTACCTATACTGTCGAATGACAATACCAACATTTGATATCTTGTTGGAGACAGTACATCCAGGACTCACGTATCAGGACACCAGGATGTGAAAAAGCATATCCGCAGAAGAGCGTCTTCTCCTTACCTTACAGTATGTATTCAACATCCTCACATACTGTATGTTGATGATGTTTTTTTTAAGGGTTGTTTGCTAGCTGCTATTTGAAAATATATGTGTTAATTAGGACAAAACCGTAATAAAAATATGTATTTGTAATGTTCTACTTATGTACCCTAGGTAAATATAGATTAATTTCATTGATATTCCTGTGTTTTTTATTCAACAACATACAGGTCCTTCTCAAAAAATTAGCATATAGTGTTAAATTTCATTATTTACCATAATGTAATGATTACAATTAAACTTTCATATATTATAGATTCATTATCCACCAACTGAAATTTGTCAGGTCTTTTATTGTTTTAATACTGATGATTTTGGCCTACAACTCCTGATAACCCAAAAAACCTGTCTCAATAAATTAGCATATTTCACCCGTCCAATCAAATAAAAGTGTTTTTTAATAACAAACAAAAAAACCATCAAATAATAATGTTCAGTTATGCACTCAATACTTGGTCGGGAATCCTTTGGCAGAAATGACTGCTTCAATGCGGCTTGGCATGGAGGCAATCAGCCTGTGACACTGCTGAGATGTTATGGAGGCCCAGGATGCTTCAATAGCGGCCTTAAGCTCATCCAGAGTGTTGGGTCTTGCGTCTCTCAACTTTCTCTTCACAATATCCCACAGATTCTCTATGGGGTTCAAGTCAGGAGAGTTGGCAGGCCAATTGAGCACAGTAATACCATGGTCAGTAAACCATTTACCAGTGGTTTTGGCACTGTGAGCAGGTGCCAGGTCGTGCTGAAAAATGAAATCTTCATCTCCATAAAGCATTTCAGCCGATGGAAGCATGAAGTGCTCCAAAATCTCCTGATAGCTAGCTGCATTGACCCTGCCCTTGATGAAACACAGTGGACCAACACCAGCAGCTGACATGGCACCCCACACCATCACTGACTGTGGGTACTTGACACTGGACTTCAGGCATTTTGGCATTTCCTTCTCCCCAGTCTTCCTCCAGACTCTGGCACCTTGATTTCCGAATGACATGCAAAATTTGCTTTCATCAGAAAAAAGTACCAGGTCAGGCGCTTCTGCCGCTGTTTATGGTTCAAAAGTGGCTTTACCTGGGGAATGCGGCACCTGTAGCCCATTTCCTGCACACGCCTGTGCACGGTGGCTCTGGATGTTTCCACACCAGACTCAGTCCACTGCTTCCTCAGGTTCCCCAAGGTCTGGAATCGGTCCTTCTCCACAATCTTCCTCAGGGTCCGGTCACCTCTTCTCGTTGTACAGCGTTTTCTGCCACATTGTTTCCTTCCAACAGACTTACCATTGAGGTGCCTTGATACAGCACTCTGGGAACAGCCTATTTGTTGAGAAATTTATTTCTGGGTCTTACCCTCTTGCTTGAAGGTGTCAATGATGGCCTTCTTGACATCTGTCAGGTCGCTAGTCTTACCCATGATGGGGGTTTTGAGTAATGAACCAGGCAGGGAGTTTTTAAAAGCCTCAGGTATCTTTTGCATGTGTTTAGAGTTAATTAGTTGATTCAGAAGATTAGGGTAATAGGTCGTTTAGAGAACCTTTTCTTGATATGCTAATTTATTGAGACAGGTTTTTTGGGTTATCAGGAGTTGTATGCCAAAATCATCAGTATTAAAACAATAAAAGACCTGACAAATTTCAGTTGGTGGATAATGAATCTATAATATATGAAAGTTTAATTGTAATCATTACATTATGGTAAATAATGAAATTTAACACTATATGCTAATTTTTTGAGAAGGACCTGTACTTGTGCTTTTTCATGTTTTGTGTAAACTATTGTTACCTACCTAATATGAATTTTTCTGTCCTTTCAGCTTCCTGTCAACTGGATTGTCTTATGCGGGACTACACCTGGAGTTTCTCATTGGGCGGTCCACGATTTCTGGCATTGTGCGCTCAACATGTAGTGAAATATGGGCGAAACTACATGAACTTGTCATGCCTGAGCCAAAACTGGCTGATTGGTTCAAAATAGCCCGTGGGTTCAATGACACTTGTGACTTCTCACACTGCATTGGAGCCCTGGATGGGAAACATATCAGGGTGCGTAAGCCGCCGAACTCTGGCTCACAATTCTACAATTATAAGCAGTTTTTCTCTGTAGTTCTGTTAGCTGTAGTTGACAGTAACTACAGGTTTATAATTGTAAACATTGGGGCCTATGGGCGAATAGGAGACTCAAGGGTTTTCAATTCGTCCATTATGGGTCGGCGGCTACGTGAAAACCAGTTAGACCTCCCACCACCACAACAACTCCCAGGCTCCAATGCTGAAGCAGTGCCATATGTTCTTGTGGGAGATGAGGCCTTCCAATTGACAAGGAATGTCATGAGGCCTTATCCCAGGCGCAACCTGGACCACCGGCGACGTGTTTTTAATTTGAGGCTTTCCAGGGCACGTAGACTGGTGGAGTGTGCCTTTGGGATTCTGTGTGCCAAATGGCATCTCCTCCAGTCTGCCATTCAGCTGAGTAAGGCTACTACTAATGAAGTAATTAAAGCGTGTGTTGTTTTGCACAATTTTACTAGACTTCATGATTGTCCCTCATCTGCTATTGGTGAAGAAATGTTGCCCAATGTGAGTAGGCCTACACCACATGTCCCTCCTCCGCGCCGTCCCCTTTCTGGACTAAAAGTGAGAGATATTTTCACAAATTATTTTGTTTCTCCTCAGGGTGCTACTCCCTGGCAAGATTATGCTGTTTCTCAGTTGTGATTTCTTAATTTTCAAAATATATTATCAGCAAAAACTATCATTTTTCTTTATAGACTGTACTCTGTGTGTTGTATTTACTTAATTACCAGATGGTTATGAAAAGAGCATATGTGTGTGATGTAAGAATGATTGTCCCACAAACGTCAATTGGCTTTTGACTATATTTTTTAATTATAGCAAAAGTCTTTTGTTGTTAACGTTAAACCATATTTTTTCATATGACTTCGTATATCTTTTTTTTTTTTAAAAACAGAACAAAGTGCTATTACAGCACAAAGTAAACCAAAACATGGTTATGCGGAAAAAAGCCAAACACAATAAAATATTTTTTACAGATTTCTGTACGTTGGTGGAGGTGATGGTGGAAGCTCAGGGTCATGCTCAGGTGGCCTTTGTTGGGCCAATTGTCCTTCACCCTGTGTGGAGGCTGTGTGGGGCGGATCCAAATACAGGCCTTGATCATATTGGCCAGTTGGTTATTGCCCATAAGGGATTTGACTCTTGCCCTCATGCTGCTGGAAATATTGCCTTGACTCATAGCCACCCCCAATATGGCCATGTCATCCAAACCCAGGTTGGGACCAGCCTCCAGCACTGGGTCTGGAAAAGTGGGCATATTGGGAAGGTTGGTTATAGGCTGCTATATGGTACGGTGCTGGACTTGGTGGATTTTGGGTGGGAAGGGGTTGAGGTGTAGGCACACGTGGAGGAGGTGCTTCAAATCCTGATTGACCATGCAACTGTTGAGTTCATGGAAGGCGCAAGAGGTTATGTGGTGAAAGCTGCCTTCTCTCAATAAATTCAAAAACCTCATAGGGGTCATTTGGGAAGGTGCATAAATCAATGAGGAATTGAATACACCCTCTCACACGTAGCCTCACCTCACGGGGAAGGGGACGGAGGTACCGGGTCCGGCTGCGAGCAAAGGCCTCCTCACCATCATCCGTGGCTGCCCTGGCCAAATAATTAAGGACCCCAGCTTCCACATTCCTCCTACTCTCTTGCAGCTCTCTCCTTCTGCGGCCTCTGCGTAAAGGCCCAGCTGCCTGTGGGGAGGACACCAGTGGGACAGTAGGGCTGCTGCTGTGTGGATGCTCTTCCTGGCTTACAGGATTTGGTGCTGCTGTGGGTGGTGGTGCTGCACCTTGGCCAGTTGTTGCTGGATCTTGTGATGCGGAAGTCGATGGTCCAGGAAGGATGGAGCTAGAAGAGGCCAAAGATGGGCCTGCCACCTCTTCTTCTACACCAACCGGATCAATGACAACCTCAGAGTCGACCCGGTCTCCCTCTCAGTGAGGTAGGACTGTGTTCTGTTATGAAATTATGAAAATTAATACCCCTAATTAAGAGTTTAGTCAATTGCTAACATATGTGTACTGTGTTTTGAGGTTTTTACTTACGGTCTTAGATCCATACTGGGATCCAAAAAGGAAAGCCGATCATAGTAGATATACTTTCTCTTTTTTGTTGGAGCTGCTGACCCACTTCTGGCCCACTGCTGCCTTTCCCTGCGATATTGGTTCCTGATGCTGCGCCATCTTCTCATAACATCTTCCACTGCAATGACATAGAATCAAATATTCTATAAGGTCATTCTGCACATTGCTTAAAACAGTTGTCATTGATTGATCATATTTTAATGAGGCTAATAAAATGCCTTTTTAAATGAAGTTCCTAAAGTAAAAATGGCTTTAAACCCAAAAAAAATTACACACAATAAAATGAAACACCACAAGGACAGGGTCCACTCCCCTCTGTACCAGTCTGGCATTCCCAAAAATATTACCCTGCCCAACATCTATATCTCTGTACGTAAACCCTTTCTCATGTCCAGCATCTTTGTTTTTGCTCAAAAATACATAAAAAAAATACCAGACTAAGCCAAAAAATAATCTGCATGAAATCATGTAGGTAAAGCATTTTTCAAGGTTAATTAATGTCGAAACATGAGTGTACTTACAAAGTTGTGTCTGCACCGCATGTGTGCGTTGGTCAAAATCTGGGAATAGGATCCCACAGATGGTCCTCCAAGCTGCCTCTTTCCTGGCCCGGTTTGAATAGTTGGGATCCCGCTGGTCCCATATTTCAGGCCTTTCTTGGACCAGGATGAGGAGCATATCCACATTAATTATGGATGCCATGCTGCTTGCAACTCCGTGGAAGCAAGCGCCAGACTTCCGGGATGTCTGTCTGGCTTTTTCAGCTAATTAAGCATGTCTGAGCTTCCTGATTGAGGGCTTGGCACATTTCCTGGCACCTGGAGATGTCTGGCATATTTCTCCCAAGTCACACTGCTGGTCCGTGTGTAATCCGTATTTTTCTCGCCCCATAGACTTGCATTGGCGTATTTTTTGAGCAATACGCTGACAAACGCAGCATGCTGCGATTTTCTACGGCCGTACAATACCGTATAATACGGATGCGTAAAATACGGCAGATAGGAGCTGGCCCATAGAAAATCATTGGTCCGTGTGCAATGCGTATTTTCTGCGCCTCTCATAAGTCCATAAAACTCTCTAGTGTGACGCCGGCCTTATAGAAACATACAAGCCATTAACACCCAGAAACTTATGAAGAATTAGCAGTCATCATTGGCCCCTCCCTCCTCCCTCTCATGTCCTGATTCTGCACTGAAGCACAATGAAAAACAGGCAAAGTGCCCTGGATGAAATTGCACCGCCTATACATAGAACAATATGGCACAGATGGCGACAACCATAGCACACAGTGCAAACACGTTTCCTGCAGCGGTGCTCCAGGTGCGCCGAACGTCTGTGGAGAAAATCTAATCTACCTGAAGATTTCATCCATTATAAGCTTATGCTTAAAATATACAACTCTGCCCTTCACCTCTCCAAACAAACCTATTTCCACACCCTCATCACCTCACTGTCCAATAACCCTAAACTCCTCTTTGACACTTTTCATTCCCTACTCAACCCAAGAGTGCAGGCCCCAACCACGGATCTCTACGCTGATGATCTGGCCAATTACTTCAAAGAAAAAATTGACCATATCCGACTGGAAATTATCTCTCCCAACCCTCTCATACCATGCACTCTCCTCCCTCCCCCACTGCATCTAGATCACTCTCTGACTTTGAACCAGTCACTGAAGATGAAATAATCAGGCTCCTCGCATCTGCTCGCCCGACCTCTTGCACTAGTGACCCCATTCCGTCACATTTCCTCCAGTCCCTTTCCCCTGCTGTCACCTCTCACCTAACAAAAATATACAACCTCTCTCTCTTCTGGTATCTTTCCCTCCCCATTTAAGCATGCCATCATACAGTACATCCATTGCTTAAAAAACCCTCCCTCGACCAAAACTGTGCTGCTAACTATAGACCTGTCTCTAATCTTTCCTTCATCTCTAAACTCATCCACACCTGTCTTATCCGCTATCTCTCAGATAACTCTCTTCTCGACCCTCTTCAATCTGGTTTCCACTCTTTACACTCTACTGAAACTGCCCTCACTAAAGTCTCTAATGATCTACATCTAATGGTCAGTACTCCATGCTAATTCTCTTGAATCTCTCTGCAGCATTCGACACTGTGGATCATCAGCTCCTCCTCACTATGTTACACTCCATAGGCCTCAAGGACACTGTTCTCTCCTGGTTCTCCTCCTATCTCTCTGACTGCTCTTTCACTGTATCTTTTGCTTGTTCCTCCTCCTCTCATCTTCCCCTTACTGTTGGGGTTCCTCAAGGATCAGTCCTAGGCCCCCTCCTCTTGTTGTATACCGCCCCTATTGGACAAACAATCAGTAGATTTGGGTTCTAGTACCATCTCCATGCTGATGACACCTAATTATACACTTCTTCTCCTGATATCACGCCTGCCTTTTTAGAAAACACCAGTGATAGTCTTACCGCTGTCTCTAACATCATGTCCTCCCTTTATCTGAAACTGAACATGTCAAAAACTGAACTCCTTGTGTTTTCTCCCTCTACTAACCTACCTTTGCCTGACATTGCCATCTCTGTGTGTGGTTTCACCTTTACTCCCAAGCAACATGCCAGCTGCCTTGGGGTCATACTTGATTCCTAGCTTTCATTCACCCCCCACATCCGATCACTGGCTCGCTCTTGTTATCTGCACCTTAAAAACATTTCTAGAAATCAACCTTTTCTTACTTTCGACTCTGCAAAAACTCTAACTGTTTCTCTTATTCATTCTCGTCTGGACTATTGTAACTCTCTTTTAATCGGCCTCCCTCTTACCAAACTCTCCCCTCTCCAATCTGTCCTGAATGCTGCAGCCAGGATCATATTCCTCACCAATCGTTATACCAATGCCTCTACCTTGTGCCAGTCATTACACTGGCTACTCATCCACTCCTGAATCCAGTACAAACTTATTACCTTCATCCACAAAGCACTCCATGGCTCAGCACCACCCTACATCTCCTCTCTGGTCTCAGTTTACCACCCTACCTGTGCTCTCCGTTCTGCTAATGACCTGAGGTTAACATCCTCAATAATCAGAACCTCCCACTCCTGTCTCCAAGACTTTTCACGTGCTGCGCCGATTCTTTGGAATGCACTACCCAGGTTAATACGATTAATCCCTAAATCCCCACAGTTTTAAGCGTGCCCTAAAATCGCATTTGTTCAGACTGGCCTACCGCCTCAACGCATTAACCTAACTATCCCTGTGTGGCCCATTCAAAAAACTTAAACCATAATCAGGTTCCTCGCATCATGTTCTCATACACTTCATGCAGTTAATAGCCCTCTGTGTCTGTACTTTTACATATTTAGACTGTTAACTGGTTCATACAGCATTACATGAGCACTAGTGTTGAGCGATACCGTCCGATACTTGAAAGTATCGGTATCGGAAAGTATCGGCCGATACCGGCAAAGTATCGGATCTAAGCCGATACCGATACCCGATACCAATACAAGTCAATTGGGACACCAAGTATCGGACGGTATCCTGTATGGTTCCCATGAGTAAGACTTCATAGTTGAAACGCGTTACTGGTGTGCCAGGTGTTTGCTATGTAAAGATTTTTCATTTTGAAGAACTATCTACCGGTTTAGTTGTCTAATAAAGTCTCACAAAGTTTGAACTGCCTCCACCTCCAGCTGGATCATTTCTCTTTTTGTCTTCATTTGCTGTGGGTGCTCACCCTGAACCGTGCTGGGCGTTGGCAGGTCTGGGGATTTCGTCCAAGACCGGTAAGCTGACTATATTCCTTTTTTCTTTTGGTATCCTGTATGGTTCCCAGGGTCTGAAGGAGAGGAAATTCTCCTTCAGGCCCTGGGATCCATATCAATGTGTAAAAGAAAGAATTAAAATAAAAAATAGGGATATACTCACCTCTCCGGCGCAGCCTGGACTTTATCGCCGTAACCGGGAGCCGTTGTACCTAAGAATGCGCGCTTGAAGGGCCTTAGATGAGGTCACTGCGCTCTGATTGGTCCGTAGCGGTCGCGTGACCGCTACGCGACCAATCACAAAGCCGTGACGTCACCTAAGGTCTTTCAAGCACTTGAAATATCTTAGAAGACTTCCGCAGCTTCTGATTGGTCGCGTAGCGTGTTATTATCCTTGTGGCAAGGATCGCAAGTAGAACTAGCTAAGTAACCAAACCGACTACAAACTCTGGGGAAGTGGTAACTGAATTGACCGCAACCTGATCCTGTCCGCAAACAACTATAGGCAGCCGTGGAACGTTACCTGAAAATCCTAGACGTCTCTTCACGGCCTGAGAAACTGACTATTCCTAGAGGGAACGAAAGTCCTCACTTGCCTCAGTGAAATGACCCCAAAGATATAGAATAGCCCCCCACAAATATTAACGGTGAGTTAAGGGGAAAGCACAAACGCAGAGATGAAATTAGATTTAGCAAATGAGGCCCGCTAACACTAGAAAGCAGAAAATAGAAAGGGAACTGTGCAGTCAATTAAAAACCCTATTCAAAATATCCACGCAGAGATCGCTCGAGCCCCCGCACCAACTAACGGTGCGGGGGAAGCAACTCTGTACCCCAGAGCAAACCAGCAGAAGAAATCACATATCAGCAAGCTGGACTAAACTCATCATACACAGAAATCATATTGCAGACTGATGAGCAAAAAATAATTAAACAGAACTTAGCTTCTCCTGAAGAGACTGAAACCGAAGATAATCAGGAGTAATCAGAATAGCACTGAGTACATTGACAGCCGGCAACAAGTGGAAGTGAAACAGAGCTGAATAGGAAACTCCCAAGTGAATAACGAGGCAGCTGATCAGCCACAGACCCGCAGGATAACAAACAAAGCCACCAGGGGGAGCCCAAAACAAAAGTCACACAATACCACCTGTGACCACAAGAGGGAGCCTGAAAACAGAGTTCACAACAGTACCCCCCCCCTTGAGGAGGGGTCACCGAACCCTCATTAAAACCCCCAGGGCGATCAGGGTCAGCCACATGGAAGGCACGAACCAAATCGGCCGCATGAACATCAGAGGCGACAACCCAGGAATTATCCTCCTGACCACAGCCCTTCCATTTAACCAAATACTGAAGCCTCCGTCTAGAAATACGAGAACCCAAGATCTTCTCCACCACGTATTCCAATTCTCCCTCAACCAGCACAGGGGCAGGAGGCTCAACCGGAGGACCCACAGGCACCACATACCTCCGCTACAATGACCGATGAAACACATTATGAATAGCAAACGATGCTGGGAGGTCCAAACGAAATGACACAGGGTTAAGGACTTCCAAAATCTTATAAGGACCGATAAACCGAGGCCTGAACTTGGGAGAGGAGACCTTCGTAGGAACAAAGCGAGAAGACAACCACACCAAGTCCCCAACGCGGAGTCGGGGACCCACACAGCGACGGCGGTTGGCAAAGCGCTGAGCCTTCTCTTGTGACAGCTTCAAATTGTCCACAACATGATTCCAAATCTGATGCAACCTATCCACCACAACATCCACTCCAGGACAGTCAGAAGGCTCCACCTGACCCGAGGAAAAACGAGGATGAAACCCCGAATTACAAAAAAAAGGAGAAACCAAAGTAGCAGAACTAGCCCGATTATTAAGGGCAAACTCGGCCAATGGCAAAAAAGTCACCCAGTCGTCCTGATCAGCAGAAACAAAACATCTCAAGTAGGTTTCCAAGGTCTGATTAGTTCGTTCGGTTTGGCCATTCGTCTGAGGATGGAAGGCCGACGAAAAAGACAAATCAATGCCCATCTTAGCGCAAAAGGTCCGCCAAAATCTAGACACAAACTGGGATCCTCTGTCGGAAACAATATTTTCAGGGATCCCATGCAAACGAACCACATTTTGAAAAAACAGCGGAACCAACTCGGAGGAGGAAGGCAACTTAGGCAAGGGCACCAAATGGACCATCTTAGAAAAACGATCACACACCACCCAGATGACAGACATTCTCTGAGAGACAGGGAGATCCGAAATAAAATCCATGGAAATGTGCGTCCAAGGCCTCTTCGGGACAGGCAAAGGTAACAGCAAACCACTGACACGAGAACAGCAAGGCTTAGCCCGAGCACAAATTCCACAAGACTGCACAAAGGAACGCACATCCCGCGACAAGGAAGGCCACCAAAAGGACCTGGCCACCAAATCTCTGGTACCAAATATTCCAGGATGGCCCGCCAACACCGAAGAATGAACCTCGGAAATAACTCTGCTGGTCCATCTATCCGGGACAAACAGTCTCTCCGGTGGACAACGGTCAGGTCTATCCGCCTGAAACTCCTGCAGCACTCGTCGCAAATCTGGGGAGATGGCAGACAAAATCACCCCTTCTCTAAGAATACCAGCCGGCTCTTAATCTCCAGGAGAGTCAGGCACAAAACTCCTAGAAAGAGCATCAGCCTTTACATTCTTCGAACCAGGCAGGTACGAGACCACGAAATCAAAACGAGAGAAAAACAACGACCAATGAGCCTGTCTAGGATTCAGCCGCTTTGCCGACTCGAGATAAATCAGATTCTTGTGATCAGTCAAGACCACCACACGATGCTTAGCTCCCTCGAGCCAATGTCGCCACTCCTCAAATGCCCACTTCATAGCCAACAACTCCCGATTACCGACATCATAATTCCGCTCGGCAGGTGAAAAATTTCTTGAAAAGAAAGCACATGGCTTCATCACAGAGCCATCGGCGCTTCTCTGCGACAAAACAGCCCCCGCTCCAATCTCGGAAGCATCAACCTCGACCTGGAAAGGAAGAGAGACATCTGGCTGACATAAGACCGGAGCCGAAGAAAACCGGCGCTTCAGCTCCCGAAAGGCCTCCACAGCCGCAGGAGACCAGTTAGTAACATCAGAACCTTTCTTGGTCAAATCCGTCAAAGGCTTAACAACACCAGAAAAATTAGCGATGAAGCGACGGTAAAAATTAGCAAAACCCAAGAACTTCTGAAGACTCTTAACAGATGTAGGCTGCGTCCAGTCATGAATAGCCTGAACCTTGACTGGGTCCATCTCAATAGTAGAAGGAGAAAAAATGAAACCCAAAAAAGAAACCTTCTGGACTCCAAAAAGACATTTTGAGCCCTTCACAAATAAAGCATTGGCACGCAGGACCTGAAACACCATCCTGACCTGCTTAACATGGGACTCCCAATCAAATCATCAGAAAAAAACAGAATATCATCCAGATACACAATCATAAATTTATCCAGATATTCGCGGAAGATGTCGTGCATAAAAGACTGAAAGACAGAAGGAGCATTAGAAAGTCCAAAAGGCATCACCAAGTACTCAAAATGGCCTTCGGGCGTATTAAATGCAGTTTTCCATTCATCACCCTGCTTAATACGCACAAGGTTATACGCACCACGAAGATCTATCTTGGTGAACCAACTAGACCCCTTAATGCGAGCAAACAGATCAGATAACAATGGCAAAGGATACTGAAATTTGACCGTGATTTTATTTAGAAGGCGATAATCAATACAAGGTCTCAGAGAACCATCCTTCTTAGCCACAAAAAAGAACCCCGCACCAAGAGGGGAGGAGGAGGGGCGAATAAGTCCTTTCTCCAAAGACTCCTTTATATAACTCCGCATGGCAGCATGCTCCGGCACTGACAAATTGAAAAGTCGTCCCTTAGGAAACTTACTACCAGGAATCAAATTTATAGCACAATCACAATCCCTATGAGGAGGTAGAGAACTGAGTTTGGGCTCATCAAATACATCCTGGTAGTCTGACAAAAACGCAGGGACTTCAGAAGGAGTGGATGAAGCAATTGACACCACAGGAGCGTCGCCATGAATTCCCTGACAACCCCAACTTGACACAGACATTGCTTTCCAATCCAGGACTGGATTATGAGTCTGCAACCATGGCAGACCCAACACGACTACATCATGCAAATTATGCAGCACAAGAAAGCGAATCACCTCCTGATGAACAGGAGTCATGCACATGGTCACTTGTGTCCAGTACTGAGGTTTATTCGTAGCCAATGGCGTAGCATCAATTCCCCTTAGTGGAATAGGGAATTTTAAAGGCTCCAAAACAAAACCACAGCGCCTGGCAAATGACAAGTCCATCAGACTCAGGGCAGCACCTGAATCTACAAAAGCCATAACCGGGTAAGATGACAAGGAACAAATCAGGGTAACAGACAAAATGAACTTAGGCTGTAAAGTACCAATGGTGACAGATTTATCAACCTTTTTGTTGCGCTTAGAGCATGCTGAGATAACATGAGCTGAGTCACCACAGTAAAAGCACAACCCATTTTGCCATCTATAATTTTGCCGTTCACTTCTGGTCAGAATTCTATCACATTGCATAGACTCAGGTGTCTGTTCAGAAGACACCGCCAAATAGTGCGCAGGTTTGCGCTCCCGCAAACGCCGATCAATCTGAATGGCCAGAGTCATTGACTCATTCAGACCTGCAGGCGTAGGGAACCCCACCATGACATTCTTAATGGCCTCAGAAAGACCTTTTCTGAAATTTGCAGCCAGGGCACACTCATTCCACTGAGTAAGCACCGACCATTTCCAAAATTTCTGGAAGTACACCTCTGCTTCATCTTGCCCCTGAGAGAGGGCCAACAATGCTTTTTCAGCCTGGTTCTCAAGATTAGGTTCCTCATAGAGCAATCCAAGGGCCAGAAAAAATGCACCAACACTGAGCAATGCCGGATCCCCTGGCGCCAATGCGAAGGCCCAATCTTGAGGGTCACCACGCAAGAAAGAAATTATAATTTTAACTTGCTGAACGGAATCACCAGAGGAACGAGGTTTCAAAGAAAGAAACAATTTGCAATTGTTCTTAAAATTCAGGAACCTAGATCTATCTCCAGAAAACAACTCTGGGATAGGTATTCTAGGCTCTGACATAGGACTGTGAACAACAAAATCCTGAATACTTTGTACCCTTGCAGCAAGATGATCTACACTGGAGGCCAAACTCTGAATATCCATATCAGCAGCTGAGTTCAGAGCCACACCAAGATTAAGAGGAGGAGAGAAGCTAGACACACAGCAGCTAGACACACGGCAAAAAAAAAAAAATTCTCAAGGCTTCTTTTCTCCTGCTTCTGCCATGCAATTAACACTTTACCGGCCGGCTGTACTGTTATGATACTAGTGGCAAGGATCGCAAGTAGAACTAGCTAAGTAACCAAACCGACTACAAACTCTGGGGAAGTGGTAACTGAATTGACCGCAACCTGATCCTGTCCGCAAACAAAAATAGGCAGCCGTGGAACGTTACCTGAAGATCCTAGATGTCTCTTCACGGCCTGAGAAACTGACTATTCCTAGAGGGAACGAAAGTCCTCACTTGCCTCAGTGAAATGACCCCAAAGATATAGAATAGCCCCCCACAAATATTAACGGTGAGTTAAGGGGAAAGCACAAACGCAGAGATGAAATTAGATTTAGCAAATGAGGCCCGCTAACACTAGAAAGCAGAAAATAGAAAGGGAACTGTGCGGTCAATTAAAAACCCTATTCAAAACATCCACGCAGAGATCGCTCGAGCCCCCGCACCAACTAACGGTGCGGGGGAAGCAACTCTGTACCCCAGAGCAAACCAGCAGAAGAAATCACATATCAGCAAGCTGGACTAAACTCATCATACACAGAAATCATATTGCAGACTGATGAGCAAAAAATAATTAAACAGAACTTAGCTTCTCCTGAAGAGACTGAAACCGAAGATAATCAGGAGTAATCAGAATAGCACTGAGTACATTGACAGCCGGCAACAAGTGGAAGTGAAACTGAGCTAAATAGGAAACTCCCAAGTGAATAACGAGGCAGCTGATCAGCCACAGACCCGCAGGATAACAAACAAAGCCACCAGGGGGAGCCCAAAACAAAAGTCACACAATACCACCTGTGACCACAAGAGGGAGCCTGAAAACAGAGTTCACAACAGTAGCGGTCGCGTGACCGCTACGCGACCAATCACAAAGCCGTGACTTCTTCTAAGGTATTTCAAGCGCTTGAAAGACCTTAGGTGACGTCACGGCTTTGTGATTGGTCGCGTAGCGGTCACGCGACCGCTACGGACCAATCAGAGTGCAGTGACCTCATCTAAGGCCCTTCAAGCGCGCATTCTTAGGTACAACGGCTCCCGGTTACGGCGGTAAAGTCCAGGCTGCGCCGGAGAGATGAGTATATCCCTATTTTTTATTTTAATTCTTTCTTTTACACATTGATATTAATCCCGATACCGATTCCCGATACAACAAAAGTATCGGATCTCGGTATCGGAATTCCGATACCGGCAAGTATCGGCCGATACCCGATACTTGCGGTATCGGAATGCTCAACACTAGTGTTGAGCGATACCGTCCGATACTTGAAAGTATCGGTATCGGAAAGTATCGGCCGATACCGGCAAAGTATCGGATCCAATCCGATACCGATACCCGATACCAATACAAGTCAATGGGACTCAAGTATCGGACGGTATTCCTGATGGTTCTCAGGGTCTGAAGGAGAGGAAACTCTCCTTCAGGCCCTGGGATCCATATTAATGTGTAAAAGAAAGAATTAAAATAAAAAATATTGCTATACTCACCTCTCCGACGCAGCCTGCACCTTACCGAGGGAAGCGGCAGCGTTCTTTGTTTAAAATTCGCGCTTTTCTTTCCTTACGTGAAGTCCCGGCTTGTGATTGGTCGCATGCCGCCCATGTGGCGGCGACGCAACCAATCACAGCAAGCCGTGACGTAATTTCAGGTCATTCAGTATTTTAAAATTACGCTCCGGCTTTGTGATTGGTTGCGTCGCAGTCACATGGGCGACGCAACCAATCACAGCAAGCCGTGACGTAATTTCAGGTCCTTAAGGATTGTAAAATTACGTCCCGGCTTTGTGATTGGTTGCGTCGCAGTCACATGGGCGCCGCAACCAATCACAAGCCATGACGTCACGGGAGGCTGGACACGCGCGCATTTTAAAATGGGCGCGTGTCCAGCCTCCCGTGACGTCCCGGCTTGTGATTGGTTGCGGCGCGGTCAACCAATCACAAGCCGGGAGGCTGGACACGCGCGCATTTTAAAATGGGCGCGTGTCCAGCCTCCCGTGACGTCCCGGCTTGTGATTGGTTGCGGCGCGGTCAACCAATCACAAGCCGGGAGGTTGGACACGCGCGCATTTTAAAATCGCTACTGAGGTCGCTGTTGCGTCACAAAACTAGTGACTCAGCAGCGATCTCGCTAGCGATCTCACTATGTGAGACGGGGCCTTAACAGAGAAGAAACCTATCTGGATCAGATTAAGTGCAAACCTTTGATATGTATTGTGCAGGCATCCTTAGAGCTGGTTGGGTGTGTGCAATCTACAGTGGTGTGAAAAAGCGTTTGCCCTGTCCCGATTTCCTATTTCCTATTCTTTTGCATATTTTTCACACTTAAATGTTTCAGATCACCAAACAAATTTAAATATTAGACAAAGATAACAAGTAAGCACACAATTCAGTTTTTAAATGAAGGTCTTTATTATTAAGGGAAAAATAAATCCACACCTACAGGGCCCTGTGTGAAAAAGTGATTGTCCCCCTCCCACCCTCTTAAAACATAAATTATCTATGGTTTATCACATCTTTAAGAAGCTGAATTAAATTTTCATTGCCGCACGCAAGCCTGATTACTGCCACATCTGATCTCAATCAAGAAATCACTTAAATAGGACCTGTCTGACAAAAGTGAAGTAGACCAAAGGTTCCTCAAAAGCTTGACATCATACCGTGATCAAAAGAAATTCTGAAACAAATGAGAAACAAAGTAATTGAGATCTATCAGTCTGGAAAATGTTATAAAGCCATTTCTAAAGCTTTGGGACTCCAGTGAACCAAAGTGAGAGCCATTATCAGCAAATGGCAAAACCATGGAACAGCGATGAACCTTTCCAGGGTTGGCCAATGGGCCGACCAAAATTGCCCCAAGAGTGCAGCGACGACTCATCCAAGAGATCATAAAAGATTCCACAATAACATCCAAAGACCTGCAGGCCTCACTTGCCTCAGTTAAGTTCAGTGTTCATGACTCCACCATAAGAAAGAGACTGAGCAAAAATGGCCTGCATAGCAGAGTTCCAAGATGAAAACCACTGCTGAACAATAAGAACGTAAAGGCTCATCTCAGTTTTGCTCCAAAACATCTTGATGATCCCCAAGACTTTTGAGGAAATACTCTGTGGACTAATGAGACAAAAGTTGAACTTTTTGGAAAGTCTACGTACTATTATATTTGGCATAGAGGTAACACAGCATTTCAGAAAAGGAACATCATACAACAGTAAAATATGGTGGTGGTAGTGTGATGGTTTGGGGCTGTTTTGTTGCCTCATTTGCCGTGGTAAAAGGAACAATGAATTCTGCTGTCTAACAAAAAATCCTGATGGAGAATGTTGACCCTCTTGCAGGGCATGTGATAGTAGAGCTGAAGCAGTAATGAATTGAGGCTTGCAAGGGAGACCAAAAGCAGTAAAAGATGATTTGGGGCGTGTCAATAGCAAAAGAAAAGTCAAAGATGCTATAGGATTTTTACAGGATAAAAAGGGTGAAGTGGTCCAAAATGATGTTGAGAAGGAATTAGTTTAAATCTCCAGGTCCAGATGAATTACATCCTAGGGTACTAAAAGAGTTAGCAAAGGAAATTGCAAAACCAATAGCCAGAATCTTTGAAAAATCTTGGAGAACAGGAAATGTCCCAGAAGATTGAAGAGAGGCAAATGTTGTCCCTATCTTCAAAAAAGGAAAGAAGATGGAGACATGAAATTACAAGCTAGTGAGCCTTACTTCTATACCAGAAAAGATCTTTGAACAAATTATTGAACAGCATGTATGAATATACTTGGATAAGAATACAGTAATTAACCAGAGCCAGCATGAATTTTTAGCAAACAAGTTATGCCAGACTAATCTAATTTCCTTCTGTGATGGAATCACTGACTAGGTAGATCAGCGAAATATGGTATATACAGTATAGTATATCTTGACTTCAGCAAAGCATTTGATAAAGTATCTCATACTATCCTTATTGAAAAAAAAGACCAAGTATGGGATAGACAAGGCTACGGTTATTTGGATTCATAACTGGCTAAGTGATCTTCCTCATAGAGTGGTAACAAATGGTTGCCCATCCAATTGGAAGAGTGTTTCAAGTAGGGTACCACAATGCTCTGTCTTGGCCGCAGTGTTGTTCAACATTTTGATAAATAATTATAGATAAGGGAACTGAAGGTAACCTGATTAAATTTGCAGACGATGCAAAGCTAGGAGGGATAGCTAACACTAGAAAAGATAGAAAAATGATTCAGAAGGCTCTAGATAAGCTTGAACTATGGGCAGCGACTAATAGAATGGTATTTAACAGTGCGAAATGAAGGATTCTACATCTGGGCAAGAAAAAGGAAAATTTCACTAACAGAATTGGAGAAATAGAACTAAGCAACAGCACATATGAAAAAGACTTAAGGTACCGTCACATTAAGCGACGCTGCAGCGATGTAGACAACGATGCCGATCGCTGCAGCATCGCTGTTTCATCGTTGTGTGGTCGCTGGAGAGCTGTCACACAGACAGCTCTCCAGCGACCAACGATGCTGAAGTCCCCGGGTAACCAGGGTAAACATCGGGTTACTAAGCGCAGGACTGCGCTTAGTAACCCGATGTTTACCCTGGTTACCAGTGTATATGTAAAAAAAAAAAAAACACTACATACATACATTCCGGTGTCTGTTGCGTCCCCTGGCGTCCGCTTCCCTGCACTGTGTAAGCACCGGCCCTAAAGCAGAGAGGTGACGTCACCGCTGTGCTTTGCTTTACGGCCGGCACTGACACAGTCAGTGCAGGAAGCTCTGAGCAGCAGTGCAGACGCCGGGGGATGTGACACACATCAGAAGGTGAGTATGTACTGTTTTTTTTTTTACTTTTACAGTGGTAACCAGGGTAAATATCGGGTTACTAAGCGCGGCCCTGCGCTTAGTAACCCGATATTTACCCTGGTTACCATTGTAAAACATTGCTGGCATCGTTGCTTTTGCTGTCAAACACAACGATACACGCCGATCTGACGACCAAATAAAGTTCTGGACTTCTAGCTCCGACCAGCGATATCACAGCGGGATCCAGATCGCTGCTGTGTGTCAAACACAACGATATCGCTATCCAGGACACTGCAACGTCACGGATCGCTGTCGTTATCGTTGGAAAGTTGGTCAGTGTGAAGGTACCTTTAGGTATACTAATAGATTACAGACTGCACATAAGTCAACATTGTGATGCTGCAGCAAAAAAGGCAAAGACAGTTCTAGGATGTATTAAGAGAAGCATAGAGTCTAGATCATGTGAAGTAATTATCCCTCCCTACTCCTTCTTGGTCAGGCCACATCTGGAATACTGTGTCCAGTTCTGGGCACCACAATTTAAAAAAGACATTGAAAAACTGGAGCAAGTTCAGAGAACAGCTACCAGGATGATGAGAGGACTGCAAAGTAAGTCCTATGAAGATGGTTAAAGTATATGGGAATGTTTAGCTTGCAAAAAAGAAGGCTAAGAGGAGACTTAGTGGCAGTCTGCAAATATCTCGAGTGATGTTGTAGCGCCCCCACTGCCGCAGGGCCGAGGGGTACCCAGTACCGGGCCTCTGAGTCTCTGTTCTGGGGTTGTCACGGTGGCTAGACCCGGTCCGTGACCCTGCTGAGGGGCGTACAATGAAGGTGGAGGTATGGTGATGATGTTATGATGTGGTGCAGGTCGCAGCAAATAACGAGGACACGAGGTTGCAGTCTCTTTACCTCTTTACTGAAGGCTTCAGGATCCCCAGTCCGGAATACGGTTAACCAGGCTGCGCAAGTCCGGCCGGTCCGATGGCACCTCCACAGTTCCCTTTGCAGGTGGAAATCTGTGCCTACCTTCTAGCGCTTGTGTGTTGTGGTCCTCCCCTGCTGTGCTTAAGGGATAGTCCCCACAATTGTTGTGTCTGTTTCTGAAGTTCCCTCACAACTCGATTATGATGTTCTTCTTCGTCCCCCAGATGATATGGCTAAGACGCACCCGTATGACGGGTAGGCTCGGAGCTCTTCCTGGACCCTAGTGTCGCCCCTCTCCTATTGTTGCCCCCTATGTCTTCTTAGGTGATTTGGGTGAGACAGCCCGCCTATAACTGACTGTCCTGCCGTAGGTTTGAAGTAATGCTTGGAGCCTAATACTTCCTCGGCGTTCCGGCCACCGGCTACGCGCCTCAGTAGGATGTTGCCTCGTCTTACAGCACGACTCCTACTGGTGTTTCTCCTTGTTGCGTTGATCTCGTTTCTCACTCAGCACAATAAACCTCGCTTCTTGTCCTTTCTTAGGGTACCGCCGCGATCAGGTGCAGGCGCGGTCCCGTAACGTTCTCTCTGTTCGCTAGGCCTCTGTCAGGATCCCACCCCTGACAGGGACCCCCCTGAATCTTCCCCTGCAACACCCTCTGCCACAGGATGTTGCCTGGATCCAACCCAGTCAGCTTCTCACTAACTTCCTACCTAACCCTCAGTTTTACCAGATTGTGAGGAGTGGCCTAATACATAGCACCCTTAGCTCCCCCTGGAGGCCAGACTGTGAAGTGTATTGGTGTCTGTGATACCTGGTCAGGTGAACTCCTTCAGTGCCATCAGACGTACCATAGCCCCCCTTAGCGGCGGAGCATCAGTACTGCAACGACCAGGACTCTGGGGCGCTGCAATGTCACAGTGTAATCTTTATTTTCATTTGCACATGGAAACACGAGGAGCAATGGAATGAAACTGAATGGGAGAAGATCCAGATTAGATATTAGAAAAAACTTTTTGACCTTGAGGGTGATCAATGAGTGGAACATGCTGCCATGAGAAGTGGTGAGTTATCCTTCAATGGAAGTCTTCAAAGAGAGGCTGGACAGACATCTGTCTGAGATGGATAAGTTAATCCTGCATTGCATTGAGTAGGGGGTTGGACATAATGACCCTTGAGGTCCCTTCCAACGCTAACATTCTTTGATTCTATATGTTATGGACTGACCTGAGTTGGAGTAGTGCGATTGCAACCACTAGGGGCAATACCGGCAGGTAGCATTGTCATGAAGTAGCCAGAGATCGGTACACAGAGCAGCAGTAGAATCTTGAGGATAAGCAGGTAAAGTAGTCAGGGTATAGCCAGAGGTCAGAACACGGAACAGCAGTATAGTTGGGAGAATAAGCAGCAGGTGGAAAGAAGCTAGACTAAAGTCTGGGATCTCAATAATCTCTCACGGAATGAAGTGCAGTGACAAGTTAAGTAGAGTGTTCAATCAGGAGATCATAGGGTTGAGCAAATCAGGAACTCTGGGTAGAGATAGTCAAGAACTCAGGATGGAGACAATCAGTAATCACACAGATACTAGTATCTGGTTTAGAAAGGAACTGTCCAGTGAGCTGAATAGCTCAGAGGGAAGAGCTGGTGCACAAGAGCTGCTTGTGACCTCAAGCTGAAGCGCACTTGGGTTATGCAGCAGGATCCAAAATACACCAGTAAGTCTACCTCTTAATGGCTTTAAGAAAACAAAATTAAGAATTTGGAGTGGCGTAGTCAAAGTCCTGACTTTAATCCAATTGATATGCTGTGTCATGACCTTAAAAAGGTGGTTCATGCTCTGAAACCCTCCATTGTGGCTGAATTATAATTCTGCAAAGATGAGTGGGCCAAAATTCGTCCAGAGTGTTGTAAAAGACTCATTGCCAGTTATCGAAAATGCTTGATTGCAGTTGTTGCTGCTAAGGGTGTCCCAAACCAGTCATTAGGTTTAGGGGGCAACCACTTTGTTACACAGGGTCCTGTTGGTTTGGATTTCTTTTTCCCTTAACCCATTCACCTCGAAGCCCGTTTTCACTTTCCTGACAGGCCAATTTTTACAATTCTGACCACAATTTTCAAACTTTTAATTTTTATGCCCTTAAATCAGATAGTCATGATGCATAAAATAGTTAATAAATAACATTTTCCAAATGTCTACTTTACATGAGCACAATTTTGGAAACATAATTTTTTTTGTTAGGAAGTTATAAGGGTTAAAAGTTGACCAGCGATTTCTCATTTTTACAACAACATTTGCAAAGTCATTTTTTTATGGACCACCTCATATTTGAATTGACTTTGAGAGGCCTATATGACAGAAAATACCCCAAAATGACTCTAAAACTGCTCTGCTTAAGGTACTCAAAAACCACATTCAAGAAAGAAGTTTATTAACCCTTCAGGCGCTTCACAGGAATTTTTGGAATGTGGAAGAAAAAAATAAGCATTTACTTTACTTTCAAAAAAAATTTCCGTTAGACCCATTTTTTTTAACTTTTGCAAGGGTAACAAGTAGTGTTGAGCGATACCTTCCGATATCGGAAAGTATCGGTATCGGAAAGTATCGGCCGATACCGTCAAAGTATCGGATCTAATCCGATACCGATACCCGATCCCAATGCAAGTCAATGGGACGAAAATATCGGAATTAAAATAAACCCTTTATAAACTTGTAGGTTCATTCTACATGAAGGAAAACAACTAAGAATAATGTAGGATGTATTGGGGGAGGTGGCGGAGACATTAAAGGCACAGAGGTTTAGCCCAATCAAATAGAATAGCAGGATTTTTATTTTTTTTTATGACGTTCGGCGTTAGAAAGATTTTGACTGTTATTTTTTTTTATTTTATTTTGTCAGATATTGATGTTTCACTACTTCCACGCCCTTCACCTTCTTTTTTACTTCTCCCACACTTTCTTCTTCATTATCCTCATCATCAGCTACTTTGACATCAACTTCTTCACCTTATTCATCTTCTTCTTCATCTTCTACCTATTTTTTTTTTTGTTACATTGTTCATATTCTTTTTATTTTACTATTATCTTCTTCATATTCTACTTCTTCATCATATTCTTATTTGTGACAGGCATTCCCGTAGTTGTTATCTATAAAAGTTTGAAGATTACACCTTCCGTTCTGCCTGTCACAAAACAGTTACATTTGTCCGCGTTCAGTTTGGCCTGCAGCATCAGGCTTTATCCAGGGGCACCACGAGGAGGAACGGACTCACCCCCATACACTGCTTAGTCTTCTTCTGCTTATAATTTAGATAATATCTTTTGCTCTGATATTTAGTCTTATGCTTAATGTTCTTCTGCTCTTTGTTCTGCAGCCTCTTGTTCTTCTGCTTCTCGGTCTTCCAGGTCGTCGTCGTCTCCAGGGTCGTCGTCTCCGGGGTCGTCGTCATCGGGGTGGTCTTCAGGGTCATCGTCTCCAGGGTCGTCGTCATCACGGTGGTTGTCGTCTCCGGGGTCGTCGTCATCGGGGTGGTCTTCAGGGTCATCGTCTCCAGGGTCGTCGTCATCACGGTGGTTGTCGTCTCTGGTGTCGTCGTCATCTTAGGGGTGGTCTTCCGGGTCATCGTGTTTAGTCTCTTGAACTTGGAAATGTAGCAGAAGGTACAAGAAGGCTGAGAAAATGCCGAGAACCAGATGACGTTACTGGAACCCGGTTACTAAGCAGGAGGTACCCGTGCCTGAAAGCACTACCAAGGACCACCTGACGTTGGTGGAACTCGGATACCCAGAGGGAGGCACCTAAGCCAAAGGCTCTGCCCGGAACCAGCTGACGGTACTGGAACCAGGATGGGGAGCAGAAGGTACAAGAGCAAAAGACACTGCCGAGAACCAGCTGACGGTGCTGGAACCCGGATGGGTAGCCGAAGGTCCAAGAGCCAATGGAACTACCGAGGACCAGCTGACGTTACTGGAACCCGGTTACTAAGCAGGAGGTACCCGTGCCTGAAAGCACTACCAAGGACCACCTGACGTTGGTGGAACTCGGATACCCAGAGGGAGGCACCTAAGCCAAAGGCTCTGCCCGGAACCAGCTGACGGTACTGGAACCAGGATGGGGAGCAGAAGGTACAAGAGCAAAAGACACTGCCGAGAACCAGCTGACGGTGCTGGAACCCGGATGGGTAGCCGAAGGTCCAAGAGCCAATGGAACGACCGAGGACCAGCTGAAGTTACTGGAACCCGGTTACTAAGCAGGAGGTACCCGTGCCTGAAAGCACTACCAAGGACCACCTGACGTTGGTGGAACTCGGATACCCAGAGGGAGGCACCTAAGCCAAAGGCTCTGCCCGGAACCAGCTGACGGTGCTGGAACCAGGATGGGGACCTATTCAAGCTTGTCTTCCTAGAGCCCCAACTAGCAGTGTTGGAGCCAAGGGTCAGCAGGAGGAGGAGAGGGAGCAGAGTGTAGGCCGAAGCCTGCACTGGCGGCAGCTTTGGGTCTGTTGTGCCTGCGTGGCTGTTGCAGGACACGTTGCCGGCTGCACAGCAGGGGAACAGCTGGCGGTGCTGAACCCCACTGACACATTGGCTGGTGTTTGGCTCTGTGCAGCTAGCAGTACCGGGCCCCAACTGGCGGTGTTGAAGCCCGGGCTCTGCAGGGGGAGCAGAGTGTAGGCCGAAGCCTAATTGAACCAATTTCAAAGGTAACCTTTAACCCCCCCTCAGGGGTTACAAAGTAGAAGAGCCACAGCTATTGCAGCAGTAGTGCTGCACAAGTCAAAGGTTGCTCTTTTAATTTTTCTCCTTGCACACGCTGAATGAAACACGTATAACATTTAGCCCTTTATACAGTCAAACTGTGTTGGAGGCGCGAGTTCCCTTTGTAATGAGACGCAGCACAGATGTCAAGAATCCCACCTTGGTGCTGGGTGCAGCCTCCTGAGCGTTGTTATTTGCTGTACAGGAGTCTGCGCTGTCGTGTTATCCCCTGGCCTAGCGCTGTTAGCGCTGCCCATCTTCTGACATCATTTAATGTCGGCCGGTGCGGTTCGCGATGACCATGAATCCCAGCCCCGCAGTGTCTTAACATTGTTAAAACACTGCGGGGCTGGGATTCATGGCCTGGCGCAGCACATTTGTTCGCCTCTCACACTCGGGTCCTTACACCCGCTTCAGACTGTGCGGCGTCAGCTGATCCCTTATCACATGCCACGGCCATGAAGCCGCACAGTCTGAAGAAGGCGGAAGGAGATGAGGGACAGGCGAACTGATGCACTGCTCATGCCCATCAATCACACCCTCGCAGTCCCAATAAATAAGACAACGAGGGGCGTTGTGTGGGTCAGGGAGGCCGCAGAGGCGCAGGCAGCCAAACAATGATGCCAGAAGATGGGCAGCGCTACCAAGGGGGTTGCAGCGTGTCATTACAAAGGAAAGTCACACCTCCGGGACGGTTAAATGGTCACACAGAGGACACATTTTAGACGTGTTTTCAGTTCCACATGTGCGAGGAGAATACGTTTATGAGCTACCTTGCACACATGCAGCATTACCGCTGTACAAGGTGGCTGTAAAACGTACAAACGCCTGGGGGAGGGGGGACAGGTTCCCTTCAATTTCAGTTCTGGTGTCTGCGTGGCTTTTGCAGGACACGATGCCGGCTACACAGCAGGGGAACAGCTGGCGGTGCTGAACCCCACTGACACATTGGCTGGTGTTTTTCTCTGTGCAGCTAGCAGTACCGGGCCCCAACTGGCGGTGTTGGAGCCCGGGGTCAGCAGGAGGAGGAGAGGGAGCAGAGTGTAGGCCGAAGCCTGCACTGGCGGCAGCTTTGGGTCTGTTGTGCCTGCGTGGCTGTTGCAGGACACGTTGTCGGCTGCACAGCAGGGGAACAGCTGGCGGTGCTGAACCCCACTGACACATTGGCTGGTGTTTGGCTCTGTGCAGCTAGCAGTATCGGGCCCCAACTGGCGGTGTTGGAGCCCGGGCTCTGCAGGGGGAGCAGAGTGTAGGCCGAAGCCTAATTGAACCAATTTCAAAGGTAACCTTTAACCCCCCCTCAGGGGTTACAAAGTAGAAGAGCCACAGCTTATGCAGCAGTAGTGCTGTACAAGTCAAAGGTTGCTCTTTTAATTTTTCTCCTTGCACACGCTGAATGAAACACGTATAACATTTAGCCCTTTATACAGTCAAACTGTGTTGGAGGCGCGAGTTCCCTTTGTAATGAGACGCAGCACAGATGTCAAGAATCCCACCTTGGTGCTGGGTGCAGCCTCCTGAGCGTTGTTATTTGCTGTACAGGAGTCTGCGCTGTCGTGTTATCCCCTGGCCTAGCGCTGTTAGCGCTGCCCATCTTCTGACATCATTTAATGTCGGCCGGTGCGGTTCGCGATGACCATGAATCCCAGCCCCGCAGTGTCTTAACATTGTTAAAACACTGCGGGGCTGGGATTCATGGCCTGGCGCAGCACATATGTTCGCCTCTCACACTCGGGTCCTTACACCCGCTTCAGACTGTGCGGCGTCAGCTGATCCCTTATCGCATGCCACGGCCATGAAGCCGCACAGTCTGAAGAAGGTGGAAGGAGATGAGGGACAGGCGAACTGATGCACTGCTCATGCCCATCAATCACACCCTCGCAGACCCAATAAATAAGACACCGAGGGGCGTTGTGTGGGTCAGGGCGGCCGCAGAGGCGCAGGCAGCCAAACAATGATGCCAGAAGACGGGCAGCGCTACCAAGGGGGTTGCAGCGTGTCATTACAAAGGAAAGTCACACCTCCGGGACGGTTAAATGGTCACACAGAGGACACATTTTAGACGTGTTTTCAGTTCCACATGTGCAAGGAGAATACGTTTATGAGCCACCTTGCACACATGCAGCATTACCGCTGTACAAGGTGGCTGTAAAACGTACAAACGCCTGGGGGAGGGGGGACAGGTTCCCTTCAATTTCAGTTCTTGTGTCTGCGTGGCTTTTGCAGGACACGATGCCGGCTACACAGCAGGGGAACAGCTGGCGGTGCTGAACCCCACTGACACATTGGCTGGTGTTTTTCTCATTGCAGCTAGCAGTACCGGGCCCCAACTGGCGGTGTTGGAGCCCGGGGTCAGCAGGAGGAGGAGAGGGAGCAGAGTGTAGGCCGAAGCCTGCACTGGCGGCAGCTTTGGGTCTGTTGTGCCTGCGTGGCTGTTGCAGGACACGTTGCCGGCTGCACAGCAGGGGAACAGCTGGCGGTGCTGAACCCCACTGACACATTGGCTGGTGTTTTTCTCTGTGCAGCTAGCAGTACCGGGCCCCAACTGGCGGTGTTGGAGCCCGGGCTCTGCAGGGGGAGCAGAGTGTAGGCCGAAGCCTAATTGAACCAATTTCAAAGGTAACCTTTAACCCCCCCTCAGGGGTTACAAAGTAGAAGAGCCACAGCTTATGCAGCAGTAGTGCTGCACAAGTCAAAGGTTGCTCTTTTAATTTTTCTCCTTGCACACGCTGAATGAAACACGTATAACATTTAGCCCTTTATACAGTCAAACTGTGTTGGAGGCGCGAGTTCCCTTTGTAATGAGACGCAGCACAGATGTCAAGAATCCCACCTTGGTGCTGGGTGCAGCCTCCTGAGCGTTGTTATTTGCTGTACAGGAGTCTGCGCTGTCGTGTTATCCCCTGGCCTAGCGCTGTTAGCGCTGCCCATCTTCTGACATCATTTAATGTCGGCCGGTGCGGTTTGCGATGACCATGAATCCCAGCCCCGCAGTGTCTTCACATTGTTAAAACACTGCGGGGCTGGGATTCATGGCCTGGCGCAGCACATATGTTCGCCTCTCACACTCGGGTCCTTACACCCGCTTCAGACTGTGCGGCGTCAGCTGATCCCTTATCGCATGCCACAGCCATGAAGCCGCACAGTCTGAAGAAGGCGGAAGGAGATGAGGGACAGGCAAACTGATGCACTGCTCATGCCCATCAATCACACCCTCGCAGTCCCAATAAATAAGACACCGAGGGGCGTTGTGTGGGTCAGGGCGGCCGCAGAGGCGCAGGCAGCCAAACAATGATGCCAGAAGACGGGCAGCGCTACCAAGGGGGTTGCAGCGTGTCATTACAAAGGAAAGTCACACCTCCGGGACGGTTAAATGGTCACACAGAGGACACATTTTAGACGTGTTTTCAGTTCCACATGTGCGAGGAGAATACGTTTATGAGCCACCTTGCACACATGCAGCATTACCGCTGTACAAGGTGGCTGTAAAACGTACAAACGCCTGGGGGAGGGGGGACAGGTTCCCTTCAATTTCAGTTCTTGTGTCTGCGTGGCTTTTGCAGGACACGATGCCGGCTACACAGCAGGGGAACAGCTGGCGGTGCTGAACCCCACTGACACATTGGCTGGTGTTTTTCTCTGTGCAGCTAGCAGTACCGGGCCCCAACTGGCGGTGTTGGAGCCCGGGGTCAGCAGGAGGAGGAGAGGGAGCAGAGTGTAGGCCGAAGCCTGCACTGGCGGCAGCTTTGGGTCTGTTGTGCCTGCGTGGCTGTTGCAGGACACGTTGCCCGGCTGCACAGCAGGGGAACAGCTGGCGGTGCTGAACCCCACTGACACATTGGCTGGTGTTTGGCTCTGTGCAGCTAGCAGTACCGGGCCCAAACTGGCGGTGTTGGAGCCCGGGCTCTGCAGGGGGAGCAGAGTGTAGGCCGAAGCCTAATTGAACCAATTTCAAAGGTAACCTTTAACCCCCCCTCAGGGGTTACAAACTAGAAGAGCCACAGCTTATGCAGCAGTAATGCTGCACAAGTCAAAGGTTGCTCTTTTAATTTTGCTCCTTGCACACGCTGAAAGGAACACGTATAACATTTAGGCCCTTACACAGTCAAACTGATTTTGAGGCGTGAGTTCCCTTCGTAAAGAGACGCAGTACAGCTGGCAAAAATGCCACCTTGGTGCTTTGCGCGGCCTCCTGAGCATCGTTATTTGTTGCACAGGAGTCTGCGCTTTTGTGTTATCCCTTGGCCTTGCGCTGTTAGCGCTGCCCATCCTCTGACATCATGTTATGTCGGCCGTTGCGGTTTTCGATGACCATGAATCCCAGCCCCTCAGTGTCTTAACATTGTTAAAACACTGCGGGGCTGGGATTCATGGCCTGGCGCAGTACATATGTTCGCCTCTCGCTTGGGTTCTTACACCCGCTTCAGACTATGCGGCGTCAGCTGATCCCTTATCGCATGCCACGGCCATGAAGACGCACAGTCCGAAGAAGGCGGAAGGAGATGAGGGACAGGCGAAGAAATGCACCGTTCATGCCCATCAATCACACCATCGCAGTCCCAATAAATAAGACACCGAGGGGCGTTGTGTGGGGCAAGGCGGCCGCAGAGGCGCAGGCAGCCAAACAATGATGCCAGAAGACGGGCAGCGCTACCAAGGAGCTTGTTGCATGTCAATACAAAGGAAAATCACACCTGAGGGACGTTTTAATGGTCGCCGAGGACTCATTTTTAGACGTGTTCACTTCAACATGGGCAAGGAGAATAAGTTTCTGAGCCACCTTGCACACATGCAGCATTACTGTCGTACAAGGTGGCTGTAAAACGTAAAAACGCCTGGGGGAGGGGGGACAGGTTTCCTTCAATTTCAGTTCTTGTGTCTGCGTGGCTGTTGCAGGACACGTTGCCGGCTACACAGCAGGGGAACAGCTGGCGGTGCTGAACCCCACTGACACATTGGCTGGTGTTTGGCTCTGTGCAGCTAGCACATCTGGGCCCCAACTGGCGGTGTTAGAGCCCAGGGTCAGCAGGAGGAGGAGAGGGAGCAGAGTGTAGGCCGAAGCCTGCACTGGAGCAAGTTGAAAGGGAAACTTTAACCCCCCCCCAGGCGTTTGTAGCTGAAAGAGCCATCGTGTGCAGCACTAATGCTGGAAAAGGTAAACTTAGCTCTTTTAATTATGGTCCTTGCACATGCTGAACCTAACACTTATGAAAAGTGTCCCCTCCTACCGTGATACCGTCCGGTAGGTGGAACTTTCCTTTGTGATGTGACGCAGCACAGCCGTCATTCTTACCCACTTGGCACCGTGCGCCGCCTCCTCAGCGTTGTTTGAATCAGTCCCGGAGCCTGCGCTGTTAGGTTAGCCCTTGGCCATGCACACATTTTGCGCTGCCTGTCTTCTGACATCATTTGGTGTCAGGCTGGCTGCGCCTGTGCGGCCGCGCTGGCCGAGATCCCGCCTCGTACTGTCTTCTGATTTAATCCCACTGGGGGCCTGAGATCCGTGGCCATGCGCAGTGCATATCCTCGCCTCTCACTCCCCTCCCTACGGCTTCTTCAGACTGTGCGGTGTCACGGCCGTGGCATGCTATTAGGGACCAGCTGACACCGCACAGTTTAAAGAAGAAGCCGTAGGGAGATGAGTGAGAGGTGGAGGTTCAGATATGCACTGCGCATGTCCATGGATCTCAGGCCCCCAGTGGGATTAAATCAGAAGACAGTACGAGGCGGGATCTCGGCCAGCGCAGCCGCACAGGCGCAGCCAGCCTGACACCAAATGATGTCAGAAGACGGGCAGCGCAAAATGTGTGCATGGCCAAGGGCTAACCTAACAGCGCAGGCTCCGGGACTGATTCAAACAACGCTGAGGAGGCGGCGCACGGCGCCAAGGGGGTAAGAATGACGGCTGTGCTACGTCACATCACAAAGGACAGTTCCACCAACCGGACGGTATCACGGAAGGAGGGGACACTTTTCATAAGTGTTAGGTTCAGCATGTGCAAGGAGCACCACGAAAAGAGGCACTTTTTCCCTTTGCATCATTACTGCTGCTCAAGGTGGCTCCTTCAGTAACAAACGCCTGGGGGGGGGGGGACAGGTTCCCTTAAATTTAACTTGTTGTGCCTGCGTGGCGGTCGCAGTACACGTTGCCGTATACACAGCAGGGGAACAGCTGGCGGTGCTGAACCCCACTAACACATTGGCGAGGTGTTTGGCTCTGTGCGGACAGCACTTCTGGACAGCAACTAGCGGTGTTGGAGCCCAGGGACAAGTGGAGGAGGAGGAGGTGGAGGAGGTAGGAGGGATTGCCACACACACAGCAGGGGAACAGCTGACGTTACTGAACCCCAATAACAGAGGTGGGACTGTTGACTGTGCGTACAGCACTACCAGGCAACAACTAGCGGTGTTGGAGCCCAGGGACAGGAGGGGGAGGTGGAGGTGGAGGAGATAGGAGGGATTTCCACACACACAGCTGGGGAACAGCTGACGTTACTGAACCCCAATAACAGAGGAGGGACTGTTGGGACTGTGCGTACAGCACTACCAGGCAACAACTAGCGGTGTTGGAGCCCAGGGACAGGAGGGGGAGGTGGAGGAGATAGGAGGGATTGCCACACACACAGCAGGGGAACAGCTGACGTTACTGAACCCCAATAACAGAGGAGGGACTGTTGACTGTGCGTACAGCACTACTGGACGGCAACTAGCGGTGTTGGAGCCCAGGGACAGGAGGGGGAGGTGGAGGTGGAGGAGATAGGAGGGATTGCCACACACACAGCAGGGGAACAGCTGACGTTACTGAACCCCAATAACAGAGGAGGGACTGTTGACTGTGCGTACAGCACTACTGGACGGCAACTAGCGGCGTTGGAGCCCAGGGACAGGAGGGGGAGGTGGAGGTGGAGGAGATAGGAGGGATTGCCACACACACAGCAGGGGAACAGCTGACGTTACTGAACCCCAATAACAGAGGAGGGACTGTTGACTGTGCGTACAGCACTACCAGGCAACAACTAGCGGTGTTGGAGCCCAGGGACAGGAGGGGGAGGTGGAGGTGGAGGAGATAGGAGGGATTGCCACACACACAGCAGGGGAACAGCTGACGTTACTGAACCCCAATAACAGAGGAGGGACTGTTGACTGTGCGTACAGCACTACTGGACGGCAACTAGCGGTGTTGGAGCCCAGGGACAGGAGGGGGAGGTGGATGAGATAGGAGGGATTGCCACACACACAGCAGGGGAACAGCTGACGTTACTGAACCCCAATAACAGAGGAGGGACTGTTGACTGTGCGTACAGCACTACTGGACGGCAACTAGCGGTGTTGGAGCCCAGGGACAGGAGGGGGAGGTGGAGGTGGAGGAGATAGGAGGGATTGCCACACACACAGCAGGGGAACAGCTGACATTACTGAACCCCAATAACAGAGGAGGGACTGTTGACTGTGCGTACAGCACTACCAGGCAACAACTAGTGGTGTTGGAGCCCAGGGACAGGAGGGGGAGGTGGAGGAGATAGGAGGGATTGCCACACACACAGCAGGGGAACAGCTGACGTTACTGAACCCCAATAACAGAGGAGGGACTGTTGACTGTGCGTACAGCACTACTGGACGGCAACTAGCGGTGTTGGAGCCCAGGGACAGGAGGGGGAGGTGGAGGAGATAGGAGGGATTGCCACACACACAGCAGGGGAACAGCTGACGTTACTGAACCCCAATAACAGAGGAGGGACTGTTGACTGTGCGTACAGCACTACTGGACGGCAACTAGCGGTGTTGGAGCCCAGGGACAGGAGGGGGAGGTGGAGGTGGAGGAGATAGGAGGGATTGCCACACACACAGCAGGGGAACAGCTGACGTTACTGAACCCCAATAACAGAGGAGGGACAGTTGACTGTGCGTACAGCACTACTGGACGGCAACTAGCGGTGTTGGAGCCCAGGGACAGGAGGGGGAGGTGGAGGTGGAGGAGATAGGAGGGATTGCCACACACACAGCAGGGGAACAGCTGACATTACTGAACCCCAATAACAGAGGAGGGACTGTTGACTGTGCGTACAGAACTACCAGGCAACAACTAGTGGTGTTGGAGCCCAGGGACAGGAGGGGGAGGTGGAGGTGGAGGAGATAGGAGGGATTGCCACACACACAGCAGGGGAACAGCTGACGTTACTGAACCCCAATAACAGAGGAGGGACTGTTGGGACTGTGCGTACAGCACTACCAGGCAACAACTAGCGGTGTTGGAGCCCAGGGACAGGAGGAGAAGCAGAGGAACACAATGTAGGCCGAAGCCTGATTGGAGAAAGTCGAAAGGGAACCTTTAACCCCCCCCCCCCCAAGGCGTTTGTAGCTGAAAGAGCCAGCTTGTGCAGCAAAAAAGATGCAAAAGGAAAAGGTGGCTCTTTTCATGATGCTCCTTGCAAACACAGAACTAAACACTTATAAAATGTGTCCCCTGATACCGTGAGACCGTCCCGGAGGTGGGACTTTCCTTCGTAATATGACGCAGCACAGCCGTCATTCCTACCTCCTTGGCGCCGTTCCCCGGCTCCTCAGCGTTGTTTGATTCCGTCCCGGAGCCTGCGCTGTTATGTTATCCCTTGGCCAGGCACACTTAGCGCTGCCCATCTTCTGACATCATTTGGTGTCAGGCTGGCTGCGCCTGTGCGGCCGCGCTGGCCGAGAGCCCGCCTCGCAGTGTCGTCTAATGTAATCCCACCGCGGGCCTGGGATCCGTGGCCATGCGCAGTGCATATCCTCACCTCTCACTCCCCTCCCTACGGCTTCTTCAGACTGTGCGGTGTCACGGCCGTGGCATGCTATTAGGGACCAGCTGACACCGCACAGTCTGAAGAAGCCGTAGGGAGATGAGTGAGAGGTGGAGGTTCAGATATGCACTGCGCATGTCCATGGATCTCAGGCCCCCAGTGGGATTAAATCAGAAGACACTGCGAGGCGGGCTCTCGGCCAGCGCGGCCGCACAGGCGCAGCCATCCTGACACCAAATGATGTCAGAAGACGGGCAGCGCTAAGTGTGCCTGGCCAAGGGATAACATAACAGCGCAGGCTCCGGGACGGAATCAAACAACGCTGAGGAGCCGGGGGACGGCGCCAAGGGGGTAGGAATGACGGCTGTGCTGCGTCATATTACGAAGGAAAGTCCCACCTCCGGGACGGTTTTACGGTATCAGTGGACACATTTTATAAGTGTTAAGTTCTGCGTGTGCAAGGAGCTAAACAAAAATAGCTACCTTTTCCTTGTGCAGCATTACTGCTGTACAAGATGGCTCTTTCAGTAACAAACGCCTTGGGGGGGGGGACAGGTTCCCTTACATTTCAGTTGTTGTGTCAGCGTGGCGGTCGCAGGACACATTGCCGGCTACACAGCTGGGGAACAGCTGACGTTACTGAAACCCAATAACACTGGGTCGTATGTTTTGACTGTGCAGACGGCACTTCTGAGCCTCAACTGGCAGTGTTGGAGCCCAGGAATTAAAGTTCAGGTGGTAGAAAGATGAACACAACAGGAGACCTGGATACTGTAGACAGTCACCTAATTATTTAATCAGGAAGAGGAGTGGCAAATTCCTGCGAGATCCAGGCCTTGTTCATTTTCAGGAAAGAAAGCCGGTCAACGTTATCGGAGGATAGTCGCATGTGACGGTCAGTTAGTACACCACCTGCAGCACTAAAGACACGTTCCGATAATACACTGGCCGCAGGGCAAGACAGCACCTCCAATGCATACTGGCTTAGCTCTGGCCATGTATCCAGCTTTGAGACCCAAAACTTGAAAGGGGAAGAGCCGTCTGGGAGTACAGCAAGAGGGCAAGACATGTAGTCTGTCACCATCTGACGGAACCGTTGCCTCCTGCTGACTGGAGCCGTCTGTGATGGTGTAGACTTTTGTGGCGGGCACAGAAAACTGTGCCACAGTTGGGCCATACTGGTCTTGCCTTGGGCAGAGGCACTGCTTCTGCTCCCTCTTTGTGCAGAGCCTCCACCACTGCCTGGACGCACTGAGCTGCTTTGGAATGCACTAGCAGCACTTCTCTCAGTTGGAATGGAGAAGATGATGGAATTCACCAGTGTGTCTTGGTACTCCCGCATTTTTCGCTCCCGGTTCAATGGTGTGATGAGGCTTTCTACGTTGTCCCGGTAGCGAGGATCGAGGAGGGTGAACACCCAATAATCAGACATGTTGAGAATGTGGGCGATGCGGCGGTCGTTTCTCAGGCACTGCAGCATGTAATCCACCATGTGCTGCAGACTGCCAACTGCCCAAGAAATGCTGTCCCCTGCTGGAGGCCTGATCTCTGCCCGCTCGTCATCACCCCACCCTCGCTGTACACACTGAGTACTGGACAATTGTGTAACTCCCTCCTCTGGACGGATGTCTTCCTCCTCCATTGACTCCTCCTCATCCTCCTCACAAACTGTCCCCTGCCTACGCGTTTGTGAGGAACCACGTGGCGCTGACTGTCCAGAAGATGATGGAAATGCTGAATCCTCATCCTCCACCTCTTCCACAACATCATCCCTTAGCGCTTGCAGTGATTTTTCAAGCAGGCAGATAAGGGGGACAGTCATGCTGACTAGTGCATCATCTGCACTCGCCATCCGCGTGGAATAATCAAAGGGATGCAAAACCTGGCAGACGTCATTCACAGTGGCCCACTCTGTGGTTGTGAAGTCTGTACGGCGCTGAGTGTGACTTCTTTGCGCCTGAAGCAGCTGGTACTCCATTACAGCTTGCTGCTGCTCACACAACCGCTCCAACATATGTAACGTGGAATTCCACCTGGTAGGTAGGTCACATATGATGCGATGTTCCGGCAGGCGGTGTCGGCGCTGCAGAGCCGCAATGCGCGCTTTTGCCGTGCTGGAACGCCGCAAGTGAGCACACTCTAGGCGGACCTTGTGCAGCAGTGCATCAAGATCCGGATAGTCCCTCAGAAAACTCTGCACGACCAAATTGAGCACATGTGCCAGACATGGGATGTGAGTGAGGTTGCCGAGGCCCAGAGCTGCCACCAGATTTCGGCCATTATCACACACTACCATGCCTGGCTGGAGATTCGCTGGCACAAACCACACATCACTCTCCTGCTTGATGGCATTCCAGAGCTCCTGCGCTGTGTGGCTTCGATTCCCCAAATAAATTAATTTCAAGACGGCCTGTTGACGTTTGGCCACGGCTGTGCTCATGTCGGTCGTAACAGGTACACGTTCATCACGGGTCCATGTGGAGGTGGACTGTGACGGCTCCTGCAGCGATGATTCTGAGGAACTGGTGTAGGAGGAGGAGTCAATGTGTACAGAATGGATTCCTGCAATCCTTGGAGTGGGCAGGACACGTCCTGCGCCACTCGCACGGTCTGTACCCGGCTCAACGACATTAACCCAATGGGCAGTGAGGGAAAGGTATCGCCCCTGTCCATGTTGACTGGTCCACGCATCGGTGGTGAGGTGGACCTTGCTACTGACGGCGTTCAGTAGCGCGTGTATTATGTGTCCCTCCACATGCTTGTGCAGGGCAGGGACGGCTTGCCTGCTGAAGTAAAAGCGGCTGGGCACATTGTACTGTGGGACTGCCAATGACATCAAGTCACGGAAGCTGTCAGTCTCCACCAGCCTGAATGACAGCATTTCCAGTGACAGAAGTTTGGCAATGCCTGCAGTCAGAGCCTGTGCTCGTGGGTGGTTTGACGAGAAAGGCCGCCTTTTCTCCCATGCCTGTACTACCGATGGCTGTAGACTGGGCTGGGAGTGTGTGGATGACTGGGAAAGTGGTGCTGCGGGTGGAATTACAGCGGGTCTCTGGACAACAGGGCCAGAGGTTCTTCCACGGCGATCCTGGGAGGAAGCCGAACCAGCTGCATGTGAGCTGGAGGAAGAGGCAACACGAGCTGAAGAGGTGGTAGCTGCCGCTGTTGGTTGGCCTAGCTCTTCAGTGTGTTTTTCTAACTCCGCCGGGTGCCTGGTGCGCACATGTTTCCACATGTTGGAGGTATTGAGGTTGCTGACATTTTTCCCTCTTTTGACTTTGTGATGACACACCTTGCATTTGACATAGCAAATGTCATCTGCAACTGTGTCAAAAAAGGACCAGGCACTGCAAGTCTTGGGAGCGCCCTTTTTGGCTTTTGGAAGAGACATGCTCCTAACGGGTGCCAAAGCGGAGGCTGCAGGATCCGCAGTCTTCCCCCTCCCTCTCCCTCTTTGGGCCGTACGGGGAATCTCTTCCTCAGAGCTGCTCCCACCACCTTCCTGTCCCTCACGCCAAGATGGGTCAAGGACCTCATCATCTACACTACCCTCTGCCCCCAACTGCTCCTCCTGGGTAGTCTCAGCAGCAGAGCACGCACCAGTAAGTGGCACCTGAGTGTCATCATCAGCTGATGCGGCCTGCGATGTGGTGAACGGAGCCACTGGCCCACCCGCCTCTTCAGAGGAAGAGAGAAAAAGCTGTTGGGCATCACTGCACCCTGCCTCTTCGTCCATTTCTCCAATGCTGCTTGGCTGGCCCCCTGTTTCCAAGCCAAGAGATTCAGAGAACAGAAGTAGAGACGGCTCCTGTCCTGGGCTCTCTGTCTGCCTGGGCAATTTGGCAGGTGGTGAAGAGACAGATGGCTGCTCTCCAGTGCTCTGTGTCTGAGAGGATGTGGCACTAATTGAAGTTGATGCATTAGCTGCCATCCATCCGACAACGGCTTCAATTTGTTCTTCACGCAGCAGTGGTGTACGGCGCTCTGCGACAAAGCTGCGCATGAATGACTGTTCCCTGGTGAAAGTGGGTGCTGATGAGTCACCGGTGCCCGCAGCGGGCACAGAATCCCCACGTCCCCTCCCTGCTCCGCGCCCACGCCCACGCCCACGTGCCTTACTCACTGCCTTCTTCATCTTGGTTGACTGATAAAGATAAGCAGAAAAGTACTAACGGATTTGTGTGCTTATTCCTGAACAACTCCTCCTAACAGGTATAAGAAACACTAATTTTCTAAAGTGTGGACTAGACTTTAATATGAGCTAATGTGGCCTACACAAATGTAAAGTGGTGTCACTGGTGTGTTTGGTGAACTTTATTATTTATTTATTTTTTGGGGGCTGAACTGACAACAGATAGAGCTGCAGTCACACGGAGACCGTGCAGACAGCCGTAAACGGCGCTGCAAGGCCCAAAAATGCTCCTCTACGTTATCCTATGTAGTGTTTTTCCACAAGTTAGCTGGAGACGGGTGGAAAGACACTAATAGGAATTTTTTGAAAAAATGTGCAGCAGCCTGCACTACTTAAAACAAAATGAAAATTGATTTTGCGGTATGACGCAGTGAAGAACCCTGAGCTGGAGACAACCAGGCTATGGCTGCTCACAGACTACAGGGCGAGCTGCAGTCACACGGAGACCGTGCAGACAGCCGTAAACGGCACTGCAAGGCCCAAAATCCCTCCTCTACTTTATCCTATGTAGTGTTTTTCCACAAATTAGCTGGAGACGGGTGGAAAGACACTAATAGAATTTTTTTGAAAAAATTAGCAGCAGACTACACTACTTGGAAAAAAAAAAAAAAAGAACAGTATGAGGCAATGAACCACCCTCCCTGAACTGAATACAACCAGCTATGGATGGCCTATGTGGCTGCACTCAGACTAGAGAGTGGGCTGCACTCACACACACACACACAGACCTTGCAGATCGCTGTGAAAACAGCGCTACAAGGCAAAAGCAAGGTGAATAGTAGGTGAACACAGCGGTTGCTAAATTAGCCTTTGGAAAGCACAAAGAAGCAAAGCGCTATCTCTAAACTGGCCCTCAGTTAGCAAACAGCGTCCTGTCACTAACTGAATTCACAGCAGAGTGATCGCAAAATGGCGCCAGCGACTTTTAAACTGCATCATGACATCATTTCAGCAGCCAATCACAGCCATGCCAGTAGTTTCATGCCCTCCATGCTGAACAGGATGTGCCCACACTTGGAATCATTCTCATTGGATGAATTTGTGCATTTTGAATCTGGGAACTTCCGATTCCGGTATCCGATACGCGGCAAGTATCGGAATCCCGGTATCGGAATTCCGATACCGCAAGTATCGGCCGATACCCGATACTTGCGGTATCGGAATGCTCAACACTAGTAACAAGTAGTGTTGAGCGATACCGTCCGATACTTGAAAGTATCGGTATCGGAAAGTATCGACCGATACCGGCAAAGTATCGGATCTAATCCGATACCGATACCCGATACCAATACAAGTCAATGGGACACCAAGTATCGGACGGTATCCTGTATGGTTCCCAGGGTCTGAAGGAGAGGAAACTCTCCTTCAGGCCCTGGGATCCATATCAATGTGTAAAAGAAAGAATTAAAATAAAAAATAGGGATATACTCACCTCTCCGACGCAGCCTGGACTTTACCGCCGTAACCGGGAGCCGTTGTACCTAAGAATGCGCGCTTGAAGGGCCTTAGATGACGTCACGGCGCTCTGATTGGTCCGTAGCGGTCGCGTGACCGCTACGCGACCAATCACAAAGCAGTGACGTCACCTAAGGTCTTTCAAGCGCTTGAAATACTTTAGAAGACGTCCGCAGCTTCTGATTGGTCACGTAGCGGTCGCGTGACCGCTACGCGACCAATCACAAAGCAGTGACGTCACCTAAGGTATTTCAAGAGTATATCCCTATTTTTTATTTTAATTCTTTCTTTTACACATTGATATTAATCCCGATACCACAAAAGTATCGGATCTCGGTATCGGAATTCCGATACCCGCAAGTATCGGCCGATACCCAATACTTGCGGTATCGGAATGCTCAACACTAGTAACAAGAGAAAATGGACCATAAAATGTATTGTGCAATTTCTCCTGAGCATGCCAATACCCCATATGTGGGGGAAATCTGCTGTTTGGGCACACGGCAGGTCTCAGAAGGGAAGGAGTGCCATTTCACTTTTTTAATGTAAAATTTTCTGGCATAATTAGCGGACGACATGTCATGTTTGGAGAGCCCCCGGAAACCCCCAACAAGTGAACCCACAGGTGCTTCACAGAAGTTTATAACGTTAAGCCGTTAAAATAAAAAATCTAATATTTCCCTGATAAATCTTTTTTAGCTCCATATTTTGCATTTTCATAAAGTTAACAAGAGAAATTGCTCCATACAATTTGTTGTGCAATTTCTCCTAAGTGCACAGATGCCCATATGTGGAGGAAAACAAGTGTTTGGGTGCACAGCAGTACTTGGAAGGGAAGGAGCGCCTTTGACTTTTTGAATGTAAAATATGCTGGAATAATTAGCAGTTGTCATGTCACATTTGGAGAGCCCCTGATGTGCCTAAAGAGTGGAAACCCCCCACAAGTGACAACATTTTGGAAACTAGACCCCTTAGGGAACTTATCTAGATGTGTATTGAGCAAATTTAACCACTAGATGCTTCACAAAAGTTTATAACGTTAAGCTGTAAAAAAAAAGAAATCACATTTTTCACAGATAAATCTTTTTTAGCTCCATATTTTGCATTTTCATAAGGGTAACAGGAGAAATTGCTCTATGCAATTTGTTGTTCAATTTTTCCTGAATACAACATACCCCATATGTGGGAAATACAATTGTTTGGGCACACGACAGGGTTGGAAGGGAAGGGGCGCCATTTGACTGCAGAGCATCAGATTAGCATCTGACAGGCAGGGAAGGAGGCATGTCTGCGATCGTGTTGTCCTGATGGAAGGAAAAAGGGAGCCCCCTCCCTGCAACATGCCCCTCTATATCACTTTCACTACTGACAGCGGCATCAGAGAGGTTAAATGCCTGAGATGGTGCTAGTGCAGCGCCCCAGAGTCCTGGTCGTTGCAGTACTGACGCTCCGCCGCTAAGGGGAGTGATGGTATGTCTGATGGCACTTAAGGAGTTCACCTGACCAGGTATCACAGTCACACTTTACACTTCACATTCTAGCCACCAGGGGGAGCTAAGGGTGCTATGTATTAGGCCACTCCTCACAATCTGGTAAAACTGGGGGCTGGATAGGAAGTTAGTCAGAAGCTGACTGAGTTGGAATCAGGCAACATCCTGTGGCAGAGGGTGTTGCAGGGGAAGATTCAGGGGGGTCTCTGTCAGGGGTGGGATCCTGACAGAGGCCTAGCGAACAGAACAGAATGTTACGGAGCCGTGCCTGCACTCGAATGCGGCGGTATCCTAAGAAAGGAAAAGAAGCGAGGTTTACTGTGGAGAAGTGAGAAACGAGATCGCAGCAAAAAGGAGATAAAGCCAGTAGGAGTCGTGCCGTAAGATCGAGGCAACATCCTACTGAGGCGTGTAGCCGGTGGCCGGAACGTCGAGGAAGTATTGGGCTCCAAGCATTACTTCAAACCAACGGCAGGACAGTTAATTATAGGTTGGCTGTCTCACCTAAATCACCTAAGCAGACATAGGGGGCAACTGTGGGAGAGGGGCGTCACTAGGGTCCCGGAAGAACTCCAGGCCTACCCGTCATATGGGTGCATCCTAGACATATCATCTGGGGGACGGAGAAGAACATCAGAACAGATATAAGTTGTGAGAAAGAATATCAGAAACAGACACAACAGTTGTGAGGACTATTCCGTGGTGCTCAGCAGGGAGGTACTACAACACACAGGCGCTAGAAGGTAGGCACTGATTTCCACCTGCAAAGGGAACTCTGGATGTGCCTTCGGACCGGCCGGTCTCAGCCAGCCCTGTTAGCAGTACTCTGGATTGAGGATCCTGAAGCCTTCAGTAAAGAGGTAAAGAGACTGCAACCCTGTGTCCTCATTATTCATCGCGACCTGCACCACGCACCATCATCACACCTTTCATTGGACGCCCCTTAGCAGGGTCACGGACCGGGTTTAGCCACCGTGACAACCCCAGAACTGAGACCGAGAGGCCCAGTATCGAGTACCCCGCGGCCCTGCATCTGGGGGCGCTCCACTAACACCAGTCGTGGGCATTGCTGCGGGGTGTCAGCTGTCACACACAGCTGACACCCGCACGCGATCACCGCGGCACTCAGCATGAGGCCGCACAATCATGCCACTGTACTAGTACTGCTGTTTGTGGGAAAGCACTTTCCGCATAGCAGTACTAATACAATGCATGTCGGGAAGGGGTTAATAATAAAGACGTTAATTTAAAAACTGCATTTTATGTTTACTTGTGTTATCTTTGTCTAATATTTACATTTCTTTGTTGATCTGAAACATTTAAGTGTGACAAACATGCAAAAAATTAGGAAGGGAGCAAACACTTTTTCACACCACTATGTATGAAAGTATCCATATAAGTTGCCCGCCAGGGCCGTGGGGTACCCGGTTCCGGGTCCGGTGTTCATAGGGGGATGTCACGGTGGCGGTGACCTGGTCCGTGGCCCTGGGCGCCCATGTAAAAGGGAAAAGTCTTTAAAGGGATTTAATGAATAAAGTTTATGTTTGTGATGCCACCTGTGGTATTCGGTCAGTAGGGACTGATGCTGCTTTAAGGTGTCCTCTGGGGTGATGTTATGGCAGCTAGATGGTATACCTTCCCACAGGTGAAGTATATCCCCAGTGCTTCCGGTGTGTAGATGGAAGATGGTGAATGGTGCAGTAAAGAACGAGGACACAGGTTTGCAGTCTCTTTACCTGGTTTACTGAAGACTTCAGGCAGCCACAGTCCAGGGTACCAGATCACAGGGCAGGCAGGGTCCGGCCGGCTTGGAAGCGAATCCAGAGTCCCCTTTACCAGGTGGAGTTAAAAGCCTTCCTCTAGCGTGGTGGTGTTGTAGTCCCTTACTGCCTATGGCTTCAGATAAGGTCCTCACTGTTCTTCTCTCTGTCCCCCTTATAGGATAGGACAATACCTGCATGACAGGTAACTCGAGCTTTTTTACAGGGACTCTATCACGCCCCGGGCTCTATGTGTTACTGTGTCTCAGGTGTGTATGGTGGACAGGTAACTTGCAGTTTAGCTGTCCTGCCGGTCTCTGCTGTAAGTCGTAGAGTCCCTTACAACCTCAGTGTTCAGGCTACCGGTGATCTGCGCCTCAGAGGGAGGCAGCCTGCTCTTAGCTGTTCTCCTCTGATGTTACTCTCCTGTGCTTCGCTCTCCTTCATGCTCACGGAACAATGTTCGGCTTTCTGTATGTCTCTTTCTTTGGGAGCTGTAGTACTTTAGACTACACGGCCCCTTCGTACGTTCTTCCTGCTTCAGACTGCTCCAGTCTGCTTCCTGGCACTTTCTGTCTGAAACTGCAACTAACTTTCCCTCCAAACTCACATTTAGTGGCCAGTGTCAGGCAGCTGCTACAAAGGCAAATAAAATAATGGGATGCATTAAAAGAGGCATAGATGCTCATGAGGAGAACATAATTTTACCTCTATACAAGTCACTAGTTCGACCACACTTAGAATACTGTGTACAGTTCTGGTCTCCGGTGTATAAGAAAGACATAGCTGAACTAGAGCAGGTGCAGAGAAGAGCGACCAAGGTTATTAGAGGACTGGGGGGTCTGCAATACCAAGATAGGTTATTACACTTGGGGCTATTTAGTTTGGAAAAACGAAGGCTAAGGGGTGATCTTATTTTAACGTACATGTATATGAGGGGACAGTACAAAAACCTTTCTGATGATCTTTTTAATCACAGACCTGAGACAGGGACAAGGGGGAATCCTCTACGTCTGGAGGAAAGAAGGTTTAAGCATAATAACAGACGCGGATTCTTTACTGTAAGAGCAGTGAGACTATGGAACTCTCTGCCGTATGATGTTGTAATGAGTGATTCATTGCTTAAATTTAAGAGGGGACTGGATGCCTTTCTTGAAAAGTATAATGTTGCAGGTTATATATATTAGATTCCTTGATAGGGCGTTGATCCAGGGGACTAGTCTGATTGCCGTATGTGGAGTCGGGAAGGAATGTTTTTCCCCAATATGGAGCTTACTTTTTGCCACATGGGTTTTTTTTGCCTTCCTCTGGATCAACATGTTAGGGCATGTTAGGTTAGGCTATGGGTTGAACTAGATGGACTTAAAGTCTTCCTTCAACCTTAATAACTATGTTACTATGTTACAATATTTATGCATATGCAGGGGAGTCACCTAGTAAATAGGATCAAAAGTTCCCCCTTGTGGCCTGGAGTGTGAACATGTTGTGTGCATGGTGGTTACCTGATAAAAGATATCTTTCATCGCTTCCAAACGTAACATCACTCTCCCCGTGAGGAAAGCAATGCTACTGTGACGACCAGGACCCTGGGGCGCCACACATATACATTAGAAAAGATTTGGCAGAACCTTGCAATATAAGCAGAATTGCCCGACAGTTTAATGTGTATGGGGCATCCTGACTCTCCCCCTACAGGTGATCCTGGGGTAGAAAAGGATCTTGGAAATCAAATTTTCAATAGCCGATCCTATTGTTTCCTAAGAGATAAGCCGCTGCCAGAACAGTAAGTGTAAGGCCGGCGTCAGACGAGCCTATGGCATCTGATGTGAGAGCATCGGATGCGTGATGCTAATGACCCTCAGCTCCTGCTCTGATGCAAAGCGGGAGCCGAGTGTCATACATCTGTGCTCTGAGGCTCGCACAGAGAGAATCGGAGCACAGCTGCGGAGGAGGCGGAGAAATTAATTTCTCCATCTCCTGTATTGCTGGGGTCAGCGTATATCGCACATCACTCGGATGATATCAGAGTGATGTGCGTTGTCTCACTCGCACCCATAGACTTATATGGGTGCGAGTGAGCTGAGACTCAGCCGAGTGTCGGTGACAATGACAGTATGCTGCGATTTCACTTGCACACTGAAAACGGCGGAGAAAAAATACGGTGATGTGAGCTGCCCCATAGATGAATACTAGTCCGAGTGCTACGTATTCTAGGTAGTGTGACTCCAGCCTAGTAAGGGACACTATGGGGTGATTTCTTTTTCAATATACTATATGTATATAAATTGTAAGATAGCGCTGCCTGAGTGCATTGGGGGACACTCGCTTAGCAACGGGATTCAGTCACACAGGCACGATTTTCTCCATTAAGCAGTCCATGCGGTTTATTTGCACATCATAAACCACAATGTTATACATCACACGCATAGTTCATAGAACACGGTTTCCTTCATTAGACAGACACTATATCCGCCAGTCCTCTTCTGACCAGTTCCCGGGGTTGTCCATGTGCCATATCAATGTCTCTACTCACATAGCTTTACACAGCATTAGGTTGCTGTCACGATCCAAGTTTGGATCTGTAGCAGATCTGGTTTCCCTCTGATTTAAACCTTTTTTCCTTTCTGGTCATTGGGGGTTAATGCAGTTTTCCCCCTCGGTGGCCGCTGGTGTTATTGCATTGCATTGCTGCTGGGTCAGCTGATGTTTGTGACCACTCCCACCATCCTTTATAAGGTCACCAGGTGCATCAGCTGACTGTTGGTTATACAGTTCCTTTCAGGAGACCAACCTCGCAGTAGCAGCTCCCTGGTGTCAGCCAAGTCTGGTGTTTGGAGCTCAGTTGCTGTGCTATCTGTGGTGTGGAGTCTGCAGCGGCGTGCACAAGCTAAGTTCTGAGTTTTTGTTACTTTGTAGTTTGTGCATTCACCTTTTGGTATCGTGTTCCCCTCACTCTCATATTGTTTATTCTTGTTCATTTGCTTTGTGGTGCTGTTTACACTGTTCACCTCCTGGGGTGGTTTAGTTCAGGGTTTAACAGGAGACAGGGACAGGTCGGTGACTTGGGCCTCCCTACCTTCAAGGGTACCCCCAAGTTAAGGAAAGACAGGGCTTCCCCTAGCCTGAGGGGCAGTTCAGGGGCCCAGATTCCTCATCTCCTGTTTTCCTATTTCTGCCTCGTGACAGTTGCAGTCTCTAAACATGCCGAACCTCACTTCGGACAGTTACCGCGGGTGACAGCACAGTTCATAAACATCCATGGAACATCATAGGCACTAACAGTCTGTTCTCCTGGCAGATACTCATCTGCCCATAATGCCCTTTAGCTGGAGTTACCTTACAGGAGCTCCTGCTCCACATGCTGACTCCTCGTCAGTCCTCTTCCGCCGGGGAAGCTGCCTAACTGGGATCACCATCCAGGACAATGCCTTGCGAACCAGGCCATCCGACAGCTCCAGATCCACAGAAGGACGGTAGCTTCCCCAACACAGTAGTCATCACAGGCTCTGCATGACTATGGCCTCACCATGTGCTTTACAGGAATCCGATCCTACTCCCAGGATCTTCCAACACAGGTAACTCAGGTACGCGACCTCTCCATGTGCCTTTCAGGGATCTGGTCCACACACAGAGCCTCCCAACACACAGGCCTTCAGGTCCATGGCCTCTCCATGTGCTTTCCAGGAATCCAGTCCTACTCCAAGGACACTCCAACACACAGGCCATCCAGGACCTTACACTCTGAACATGTGACCAGACCTCAGTCACATTATATCTCAGTAGCCACTCCCACAGGTGGGAAGTGGGTGTGGTTAGCCAGACCTGCCCAGCTCTCCGACTAACCCTGTAAGCCTCCCTTTACAACTACACAAACACTTGTGGGACTACAGGTCCCAGAACAGCAACATTACTGGCTTAAAGCACAGGGGATCTCCTCTGCAACACATACCAACCATTTACAATAATGCCGGTCACTGCCTCACCATTACAGTTACGTCTGCGACTGCCATGCACTCCCATGGCCTCAATATGCCTCTGCAAAAGATGTTGGTTGTTCACAGTCAGCTATGTCTAAAATCTGGACCAAATATAAACAACATGGGAAGGTTGTTAAAGACAAACATACTGGTAGACCAAGGAAGACATCAAAGTGTCAAGACCAGAAACTTCAAGCAACATGTCTCCAAAACAGGAAATGCACAACAAAACAAATGAGGAACGAATGGGTGGAAACTGGAGTCAACGTCTGTGACCGAACTGTAAGAAACCGCCTAAAGGAAATGGGATTTACATACAGAAAAACTAAACAAAAGCCATCATTAACACCTAAACAGAAAAAAACAAGGTTACAATGGGTTAAGGAAAAGCAATCGTGGACTGTGGATGACTGGATGAAAGTCATATTCAGTAATGAATCACGAATCTGCATTGGGCAAGGTGATGATGCTGGAACTTTTGTTTGGTGCCGTTCCAATGAGATTTATAAAGATGACTGCCTGAAGAGAACATGCAAATTTCCACAGTCATTGATGATATGGGGCTGCATGTCAGGTAAAGGCACTGGGGAGATGGCTGTCATTACATCTTCAATAAATGCACAAGTTTATGCTGATATTTTGGACACTTTTCTTATCCCATCAATTGAAAGGATGTTTGGGGATGATGAAATCATTTTTCAAGATGATAATGCATCCTGCCATAGAGCAAAAACTGTGAAAACATTCCTTGAAAAAAGACACATAAGGTCAATGTCATGGCCTGCAAATAGTCCGGATCTCAACCCAATTGAAAATCTTTGGTGGAAGTTGGAGAAAATGGTCCATGACAAGGCTCCAACCTGCAAAGCTGATCTGGCAACAGCAATCAGAGAATGTTGGAGCCAGATTGATGAAGAGTTTGACACTCATTAAGTCCATGCCTCAGAGACTGCAAGCTGTTATAAAAGCCAGAGGTGGTGCAGCAAAATACTAGTGATGCGTTGGAGTGTTTTTTTTTGTTTGTTTGTATTTCATGATTCCATAATTTTGTCCTCAGAATTGAGTGATTATATAATTTTTCCCCTATGCTTGTTTAAAAAAAGTAACCATTACTGAATACCACATTTTTTGTTCTTGATTTCTTTTAGTGTTTCTTAAAGCCAGAAAGTTGCCATTTGAAATGAATTTAGTTTTGTGCCATGTCTGTGATCTGCTTTTTTTCTACAAAATTAAACAACTGAATGGTCATCCTCCAAGGCCGGTGATTCCATAATTTTTGCAAGGGATTGTATATTTACATTTCTTATTTCAGACAAAACAAAAGTAAATGCAAAAAAAAAGAGATTTATCTTTGTTTTCTCACTAATTGAACAGATGGTCGGCTACACCATACTGTTGGCAAAGCCAAATTTAAAAAAGATTTCCTTATTTTGACCAATTATGTTAGCCAAGTTAAAGCAAAATTTTAAAATGGTGTGTGAACCCAACAGGTTGGACTGAAGAGTTGACTTGGAAACTCTTTGCCATTAAATGCAAGTCTAAACCAATACCATCTTGCGGTGTTCTACCGCAATACAAAAATAAGGGAATATCTATTAGAATATGTTTTATTATTTTTGTGCCATTGAATGTACCCAAGAGCAAGAAATTCCTGCAATTATTCAGTTACTTATTCATGCCACATAGTGACATATAAGACGTGGTGGCGGCATCAAGAATGTTCTTCTTAAGCCCCCAAACATCTCCATTACACTCAATTATCTTGAGAACATTACTGTACATTCTACTAAACTGAGAGGAGACACATTTTGTGGCAATAACTCATATTAGAAATATGGGGCCCGGATATAATTAAAATTCTAGAAGCTTCTCCAGTCCATTTTTTATGTATTTGAGGAGCATAGCTGTGGGTTTATGTAAAGTTTGTTCAGTAATTCGTGAAGTAATAGATCTCTGTCTTTCACCAACCAAATGTGGTTTGGATGAAATTGACTTCAGTCCATCTTAAAGAATTATAACCCCCGTGATTCAACATTTTCAATAATTTTGTACAGGGATACATTGTATTTGGGAACATATGTCAAGTGTCCTCGTCCTTTTGGGTTGCAGTCAAGGTTTTGGAATCTTACTGGAAACAAGTCATCAGGTTTTTAGACCTCAAAGCAACGTAATCTTCAGCCTCTTTCTCTTTCTGTCTCCAACATCTTTGACCAGTCTTTCTTCTGTGTGACCTTCTCCCTGGGCTGACATCTCACAAAGGCGCCAACATCCCAGAAAGGCACATGCACAGTAACGTCTTGATAATGGTGCAAGAGCTGGAAAATCCATCTGTGTATTCCCAAGGACAGCACACACGCAGAAGGATATTTCACCTCTTGCAAAATCATTATGATGTTACTGCGCATGCACCACTCCCAGGAATGAAGGCAACTGCACCCAATCTGAAGCAGAGGAGCAGGTCACAGATATTTCACCTCTTGCAATATCATCAGTTACTGCGCATGCACCGGCCTCAGAATTTCAGAGCCTGATGTTGAACGGTGGAGCAGATCACAGAGAAGAGGGACCTGTCAATCATTGGCAGTAGGGTGGAGAAAGAGGAGGGAGATCTGCAAGTGTGGACCAAGTCACTGCACTTACAGGCTCATTTGCAAAATAATATGTGAATGGATTACGAGACAATGGAGACAAGTGTAGCGCCCCCACCGCCGCAGGGCCGAGGGGTACCCGGTACCGGGCCTCTGAGTCTCTGCTTCTGGGGTTGTCACGGCGGCTAGGCCCCGGTCCGTGACCCTGCCGTGGGGCGCACAGTGAATGCTAGGTGTGGATGTTGGTGGTGCAGTTGTGGGGTGCAGGTCGCGGTAAATAACGAGGACACCAGGTTGCAGTCTCTTTACCTCTTTACTGGAGATCTCTGAGTCCTCAGTCCAGAATATGGTTCGCCAGGCTGCGCAAGTCCGGCCGGTCCAATGGCACCTCCAGAGTTCACTTCACAGGTGGAAATCGGTGCCTTCCTTCATAGCGCTATGTGTTGTAGTCCTTCCCTGCTGTGCTTACGGAAAGTACCCCACAACTGTTGTGTCTGTTTCTCGTGTTCCCTCACAACTCGATTAAATGATGTTCTTCTAATCTTCCGTCCCTTCCTGATATTACAGTTAGAACGGCACCCGTTTGTCGGATAGGCCTGGAGTTCTTCCGGGACCCTAGAGACGCCCCTCTCCCGCAATTGCCTCCCAAGACTTCATAGGTGATTTAGGTGAGACAGCCCGCCTGAGACTGACTGTCCTGCCGCTGTTTAGAGTATTGCTTGAGGCTGGTTATTGTAATACTCCCTCGGCGTTCCGGCCACCGGTAGTGCGCCTCAGTAGGATGTTGCTCCGGTCTTACAGCACGACCCCTACTGGTATTCTCCTATCGCTTGATCTCGTTTCTCACTCAGCACAATCTATCTCGCTTCTAATCCTTTCTTGGGTCCCGCCGCTTCCCGGAGCTGGCGCGGACCCGTTACGTTCCTTTCAATGCCAAGCCTCTGTCAGGATCCCACCCCTGACAGAGACCCTACTGTCTCTTCCTCCACAACACCCTCTGCCACTAGGTGTTGCTTTGTCCAATCCAGTCAGCTTTCTCCTCTAACTTCCTGCCTGACCCCCAGTTTACCCACTATGGTGGGGAGTGGCCTAATGAATAGAACCCTTAGCTCCCCCCGGAGGCCCAGCTGTGAAATGTATTGGTGTCTGTGATACCTGATCAGATGAACTCCTTCAGTGCCATCGGACGCACCATGGCTCCCCATAGTGGCGGAGCCACAGTACTGCAACGACCAGGACTCTGGGGCGCTGCACTCCCCCCTGGTTAAACACAGTACTCCGGGACTGGGAAGAAAACAACAATACAGGTTAGCAAAAAGACATACAATTTTTGTTGAGTGCAAATAATAATAAGTATACTTGAACAAACTTCCCTTTATGGGAGGTGAGGACACTTGAACGTTACAAACATGGTTAACATTATAAATTACAGGCTATAAATAACTCCTGTTACCCAACCGGGTATTCTACTAAGTACAAAATTGTTGAACAATAATTTAACATTGCCTTTAAGGACTCACACTCTAAATCTACTAAAGACCTTCCTATAATCACATTATAAGGTATTTTAACTTTCCCATTCGCCTTCTTTAAATCTGCAGGACCGCCTGTCCCATCGGTACCAGACCTACTGCCTCTCCTTTCTGTTACAGGACCGCCCCGTTCAGCCAGGGCCTACTGCCTTTTCAACTACTATACACAGTATAGAACATAACATTACTTTCAGTTTAAGAGCACTAAGTCATCTCTACATGACTCCTATGAGGACTCAGGGTTTACCTTCTATCCTAACTATCCATCAACATTATCTAAACATTTTCTATCGAACATTAAGCCTTCTCATTATCTTTCTTCCTTTCTTGCATGCTGGACACCACATCTATCTCTACGGGCCCACTGAATCCTTCTTCTATCTTTCACCTTTTAATTCTCAGAGCACATCATCAGTATTTCTTCACATTTAACTAATTAAACACATATAACTTTTCTCGTACAACATTATCATCATTTTTCTCTTCATCAACGTTATTGCTACTTGTCTTAAGCAATATTACTATCAAAATGCGGCAAATGAACATCCCCTTTAAGAGGGGATCAAGTCTTTCTGAGGTAGTTCGTCTTCTCAGACTACCAGTCCATGCTCAGCAAAGGTTCCAGTGCGGTATCTTCGCAAAGAGTCTTTAAATAAAACCAGTAGGGAGCGCCTTTAATAAGGTGCAAACTATTTACAAAAAGTTCGGATCATGCACTGTTCATGATTTCACAGTTTTTGAAGTAACGTAGAAAAAATAGAAAATAACCAAAAACAAAAGGGATCCCATGTCCATAGAAGGATCCCCTTAAGAATTTACCCTGGACGGGTTTTAGCAATCATAAAAGGCAATAAAACAGTAACTATTTTATAAGTAAGAAAGTACAGTAGAATCTTACTGTGGTGGTCTCCGGTCTGGCATCACCAGGCCAACAGATCGCACTGGTGCGCCAGGAAGCGGTTCCGGTCCCAGCAGTGATAAAATCCCTCGCCGGGACGCCCTTCTCACGGGTAGGTGCACACGTTCCTCCGGAGCACGGCGAGGACGGGCTCCTCAAGATTCCGCGGGGCCGGGCTCTGCTGCTTTCCCCTTGGGATCATCTTCTTTCGGTGTTCCGGCAGCAGCCTGGAGGGCAATGCATCGTTGCACACCTCGCGCCATCCAGCCAGACTCTCCCGCAGCCCTCCTCCATCTGGTGTAAGTCACCGCATCGCCTGGCTCCAGGTCGCGGGGAAATCTTCCGCTGCAGGGCTCCACCTCCTCCCGATCCACGTGGATTTGTAGCGGCTCCCCGATCTCTTGGATAACCCCGCGTCCATACTGAGGGTTAAAGGCCACCACTACACCCCAGTGTGATGGCGGGATCTCCGGGGTGCTAATTAAATCAACCTGCTCTGCAGGCTGGGGCCGGCTCCGCCACGCTGCCATCAGACGCCGTAGATGTTCGGCGTCCGGCATGATCTTCAGGCCCGGCGTCTGTAGCGTACCTTCAGCCGCGGCCAGGTGGGAAGGAGCAGGGGACACTGGGGATAAACGGATCTCCGTGGGCTGGCCTAGCCGAGTGAGCACGCGGGCATCAGCCTCCAGCCTGCGGGCTAGCTGTCGGGCCTCGGCTGCAGCCACACATTCCTCAGATAGCGGCAAAGGGGGTCGGCTCATCGGTGACCCTGCGAGGGTCAGACCCCGCAGCGGTGGCGTTTCTGGGGCTATGTCATGTTGCGCAGCCTCAGGCCGGACCGGGTCAGCCCCGCGTGGTGCTCCTGGTGTCGCCATTTTTGCCTTTTCTCCAATGTCTTCTTCCCGCGGTCTCTTTCGTGGGCGGCCCCGTCCCCATGGTCTCCACCCTCCAACCAGGATCAGGAGGCGGACCTCGGCTGTTGACGGGCACGTCCTCAGGACACAGAAATACTTAGACTGGGCGGCCATTGCTGTTCGCGCTCTCCAGCTTGTCTACGCCTACTTCACGCCCTTTCTCTCTCCAGCGCTGCAATGGCGGCGGATTTTGGCGGGAACTTTTGGCGGCAAACGACACAGCACACAGTCTCTCAATAAAGTACAGTCCAAGCACGTCAAGTCACAGTCCCAAGGCACACATGACCTGATTCTTCAGGCTTAAGTAGATCCTGTTCGTGACGCCAAGTTGTAGCGCCCCCACCGCCGCAGGGCCGAGGGGTACCCGGTACCGGGCCTCTGAGTCTCTGCTTCTGGGGTTGTCACGGCGGCTAGGCCCCGGTCCGTGACCCTGCCGTGGGGCGCACAGTGAATGCTAGGTGTGGATGTTGGTGGTGCAGTTGTGGGGTGCAGGTCGCGGTAAATAACGAGGACACCAGGTTGCAGTCTCTTTACCTCTTTACTGGAGATCTCTGAGTCCTCAGTCCAGAATATGGTTCGCCAGGCTGCGCAAGTCCGGCCGGTCCAATGGCACCTCCAGAGTTCACTTCACAGGTGGAAATCGGTGCCTTCCTTCTTAGCGCTATGTGTTGTAGTCCTTCCCTGCTGTGCTTACGGAAAGTACCCCACAACTGTTGTGTCTGTTTCTCGTGTTCCCTCACAACTCGATTAAATGATGTTCTTCTAATCTTCCGTCCCTTCCTGATATTACAGTTAGAACGGCACCCGTTTGTCGGATAGGCCTGGAGTTCTTCCGGGACCCTAGAGACGCCCCTCTCCCGCAATTGCCTCCCAAGACTTCATAGGTGATTTAGGTGAGACAGCCCGCCTGAGACTGACTGTCCTGCCGCTGTTTCGAGTATTGCTTGAAGCTGGTTATTGTAATACTCCCTCGGCGTTCCGGCCACCGTTAGTGCACCTCAGTAGGATGTTGCTCCGGTCTTACAGCACGACCCCTACTGGTATTCTCCTATCGCTTGATCTCGTTTCTCACTCAGCACAATCTATCTCGCTTCTAATCCTTTCTTGGGTCCCGCCGCTTCCCGCAGCTGGCGCGGACCCGTTACGTTCCTTTCAATGCCAAGCCTCTGTCAGGATCCCACCCCTGACAGAGACCCTACTGTCTCTTCCTCCACAACACCCTCTGCCACTAGGTGTTGCTTCGTCCAATCCAGTCAGCTTTCTCCTCTAACTTCCTGCCTGACCCCCAGTTTACCCACTATGGTGGGGAGTAGCCTAATGAATAGAACCCTTAGCTCCCCCCGGAGGCCCAGCTGTGAAATGTATTGGTGTCTGTGATACCTGATCAGATGAACTCCTTCAGTGCCATCGGATGCACCATGGCTCCCCATAGTGGCGGAGCCACAGTACTGCAACGACCAGGACTCTGGGGCGCTGCACAAGGAGTTGTAATTAGTGATGGGCGAGAACTAAAATGCTCGGGTGCTTGTTGCTCGGGTCGAGCAAATTGGAATGCTGCGGTGCTCGTGGAGCGGCCCCCAGATGCAGGATGACGGGGTACTCGGATCCGGGTCTCTCGGTTCTGAGGATGTCACGGTGGCCTGACCCGGTCCGTGGTCCTGCTAAGGGGCGCCCAATAAAAGGTGTAGGTAGTGGTGTAGGTCGCAGTAAATAACGAGGACACAGGGTTGCAGTCTCTTTACCTCTTTACTGAAGGCTTCGGCATCCGCAATCCAGAGCACTGCTAACTGGGCTGGCTGAGACCGGCCGGTCCGAAGGCACATCCAGAGTTCCCTTTACAGGTGGAAATCAGTGTCCTTCCTACCAGCGCCTGTGTGTTGTAGTACCTCCCTGCTGAGCACCACGGGATAGTCCTCACAACTGTCGTGTATGTTTCTGTTCTTTCTCTCCGTCCCCCAGATGATATGGATAGGAAGAACCCGTATAACGGGGTAGGCCTGGAGTTATTTTATAGGGACCCTAGAGACGCCCCTCTCCCACAATTGCCTCCGTTGTCTTCGTTAGGTGTAAAGGTGAGACAGCCAACCTAAAGTTAACTGCCCGGCCGTAGTTCAAAGTAATGCGTGGAGTCTCTTACTTTCTCGGCGTTCCGGCCGCCGGCTACGCGCCTCAGAAGGATGTTGCTGATCTTGAGGCACGACTCCTTCTGGTTCTATCTCCTTTGTGCTGTGATCCCGTTTCTCACTTCTCCGCAATAAACCTCGCTTCGTGTCCTTTCTTAGGAGTCTGCCGCTATAAGGCACAGGCACGGCTCCGTAACGATCTGTCCTTTCCTAAGGCTCTGCCAGGATCCCACCCCTGACAGGTCCTCTCTGGAGCTCTTCCCAGCTACTTTCTCCCTAACTTCCTATCCAACCCCCAGTTTTACCCAAGTGTGAGGAGTGGCCTAGTAGATAGGGCCTTTTGCTCCCCCTAGCGGCCGGAGTGTGAAGTGTAATGTGTGTCTGTGATACCTGGTCAGGTGAACTTGCAGCGCCCCAGAGTCCTGGTCGTTGCAGTACTGTTGCTCCGCCGCTAAGGGGGGCTATGGTACGTCTGATGGCACTGAAGGATTTCATCTGACAAGGTATCACAGACACCAATACACTTCACAGTCTGGCCTCCAGGGGGAGCTAAGGGTTCTATGTATTAGGCCACTCCTCACAATCTGGTAAAACTGGGGGTTAGGCAGGAAGTTAGTGGAGAAAGCTGACTGGGAATCGAACAGGCAACACCCTGTGGCAGGGGGTGTTGCGGGGAGAGACTCAGAGGGGTCCCTGTCAGGGGTGGGATCCTGACAGAGGCCTAGCAACCAGAGAGAACGTTACGGGACCGCGCCTGCACGATATAGCGGCGGTACCCCAAGAAAGGACAAGAAGCGAGGTTTATTGTGCTGAGTGAGAAACGAGATCAACGCAACAAGGAGAATACCAGTAGGAGTCGTGCTGTAAGATCGAGGCAACATCCTACTGAGGCGCGTAGCCGGTGGCCGGAATGCCGAGGAAGTATCAGGCTCCAAGCTATACTTCAAACCTACGGCAGGAGAGTCAGCTATAGGCGGGCTGTCTCACACCAATCACCTATGAAGACATGGGGGGCACACTAGGAGAAGGGCGACACTAGGGTCCAGGAAGAGCTCCGAGCCTACTCGTCATACGGGTGCGTCCTAGCCATATCATCTGGGGGACGAAGAAGAACATCAGAATCCAGTTGTGAGGGAACACGAGAAACAGACACAACAGTTGTGGGGACTATCCCGGGAGCACAGCAGGGGAGGACCGCAACACACAAGCGCTAGAAGGTAGGCACAGATTTACACCTGCAAAGGGAACTCTGGAGGTGCCATCGGACCGGCCGGACTTGCGCAGCCTGGTTAACCGTAATCCGGACTGAGGATCCTGAAGCCTTCAGTAAAGAGGTAAAGAGACTGCAACCTGGTGTCCTCGTTATTTACTGTGACCAGCACTGCACCGCACTACCACCACCATCCACACCCTATTATTTGGGCACCCCTCAGCAGGGTCACGGACCGGGCCTAGCCACCGTGACAACCCCCAGAGCAGAGACCCAGAGGCCCGGTAGCGGGTATCCCCTCGGCCCTGCGGCAGTGGGGGCGCTACAAACTTGGCATCACGAACAGGATCTACTTAAGCCTGAAGAATCAGGTCATGTGTGCCTTGGGACTGTGATTTATTGTACTTGGACTGTGACTTATTGCAAAGACTGTGTATTGCCACTTGCCGCCAAAAGTTCCCGCCAAAACCGCCGCCATTACAGCGCTAAGGAGAGCGCAGGAGAAGAAGAGGGGCGTGAAGTGGGCGTAAACAAGCTGAAGAGCGCGAAAGACAATGGCTGCCCAGTCTAAGTATTTCTGTCCCTTGAGGACATGTCCGTCAGCAGCCGAGATCCGCCTCCTAATCCTTAATGGAGGGCGGAGGCAAAGAAAGCGAAACCGCCCACGGAGGAGAGAGCGGGAAAAGGATGAGGAAGAAGAAGCGAACCATGTGGAGGATGCCATGGCGAGCTGCCCGAAACCGGAGCGTGGGGTCGGAGCAGAGGACTCCCCCAGCTACGCGGAGGGACACCGTGACCAGGCCTCCACCACTGATACTGACTTCCTGCCGGCCGGAGTGGATGAGCTCAGCGACCAACTCCTGCGGACGCAGCTGAGCACTGAGGCCGGGTGGAAGAAGACCTTCATCGGGAGCCTCACCAGACGTCTGTCGGCAGCCTCATCTGGTCCGGAGCAAGAAAGAAGTTCCAGCGCTCCGAAGCCAGAAAGCAAGGCTCTGCCGGAAAGCGAAATGCTGCAAACGGAGATGACAACGCCGCAGCGCAAGGCCCTGCAACCAGCGTTCCAGATCCCAGCGGAGACGGAGCAGATCGGCACCGGAGGGACCGCATCTGAAGCAGGTATGAAGAACGACCCTGCCTCACCAGTAGAGGACCTGCTGATAGGCCCCGCCGCGTTACCCCCTCTCCCTGGGACCTATAGACTCCGGCGCTTTACACCCTGGGATCGGGCCATGGGTATGGAGCACTTCTTAAAGGCCCCGATCTCGCCGATCACCTTGCCGAGCAAGGTCTATGCGGAGCTACGGCCGCCAGAGCAAAAGTAAACCTCGATGCCATGGATATGTAAATAGTTAACTGCTTGTTTCCCTGCTTTTTGCTGCTTTAAACCCGATTAGGGTTATTCTTAAAGGGATCCCTTCGTTTACCCGGGATCCCTATTGCTTTTATTTGTGCTTTTATTTTTCTTTTGCTCCCTGTTCACCCATGTTATAAAGACTACCGAATCATGGACGGTGAATGATTCACAAACTGTTTTGTAAATAGTTTGCACCTTCTTAAAGGTGCCCTCTACTGGTTTTACACAAGGAAAGGACTCTTTGCGAAGACACTGGTTTTGGAACCAGCACCGGAGTCCTTACTGCGAACAGACTTGCAGCTTGAGAAGTTGCACTACCTCATGGAGACTTGGTCCCCTCTTAAAGGGAATGTTCACATATTGCCCTTATGAACAGTGTTGCCTTAAGATGGCTAAATGGCAATAATGTCTTGAAAGAAGAAGTTAAATGTAGCTAACTAGTTAACTGTGAGAGATGTTTAATGATGTTGATAGCAGAATGAGGACAGAAAGTGAACCCGTATGGGGTTAGTCAGTGAGTCCTCCTAGGAGCCATACAGAGATGGCTCAGTAATCCGAACTGAAAGATGGATGATAAGTTCTATACCGTGTATAGTAGTAGAAAGGCAGTAGGCCCGGGCGGAAAGGGGCGGTCCTGTAACAGAAAGGAGAGGCAGTAGGCCTGGAGCAGTTAGGACAGGTGGTCCTGCAGATGTAAAGAAGGAGAATGCAGAAAAGTTGATTAGCCTTATAATGTTTTATAAGAAGGTCTTTAGTGGATTCAGCGAGTACGTCCTTAAAGGCAATGTTAAATTATTGTTCAAAAATTTTGCACTTAGTAGAATACCCGGTTGGGTAAGAAGAGTATTTATAGTATGTTATTTAAAGTATTTAACCATGTTTGTAACGTTCAAGTGTCCTCACCTCCCATAAAGGGAAGCTTTGTTAAAAAGTTTACTTGTACTTGCATTTTCAAAATTGTATGTCTTTTTGCTGACATGTATTGTTGTTTTCTTCCCAGTCCAGGAGTACTGGATTTAACCGGGGGGGAGTGCAGCGCCCCAGAGTCCTGGTCGTTGCAGTACTGTTGCTCCGCCGCTAAGGGGGGCTATGGTACGTCTGATGGCACTGAAGGAGTTCATCTGACCAGGTATCACAGACACCAATACACTTCACAGTCTGGCCTCCAGGGGGAGCTAAGGGTTCTATGTATTAGGCCACTCCTCACAATCTGGTAAAACTGGGGGTTAGGCAGGAAGTTAGTGGAGAAAGCTGACTGGGAATCGAACAGGCAACACCCTGTGGCAGGGGGTGTTGCGAGGAGAGACTCAGAGGGGTCCCTGTCAGGGGTGGGATCCTGACAGAGGCCTAGCAACCAGAGAGAACGTTACGGGACCGCGCCTGCACGATATAGCGGCAGTACCCCAAGAAAGGACAAGAAGCGAGGTTTATTGTGCTGAGTGAGAAACGAGATCAATGCAACAAGGAGAATACCAGTAGGAGTCGTGCTGTAAGATCGAGGCAACATCCTACTGAGGCGCGTAGCCGGTGGCCGGAACGCCGAGGAAGTATCAGGCTCCAAGCAATACTTCAAACCTACGGCAGGACAGTCAACTATAGGCGGGCTGTCTCACACCAATCACCTATGAAGACATGGGGGGCACACTAGGAGAAGGGCGACACTAGGGTCCAGGAAGAGCTCCGAGCCTACTCGTCATACGGGTGCGTCCTAGCCATATCATCTGGGGGACGAAGAAGAACATCAGAATCCAGTTGTGAGGGAACACGAGAAACAGACACAACAGTTGTGGGGACTATCCCGGGAGCACAGCAGGGGAGGACCGCAACACACAAGCACTAGAAGGTAGGCACAGATTTCCACCTGCAAAGGGAACTCTGGAGGTGCCATCGGACCGGCCAGACTTGCGCAGCCTGGTTAACCGTAATCCGGACTGAGGATCCTGAAGCCTTCAGTAAAGAGGTAAAGAGACTGCAACCTGGTGTCCTCGTTATTTACTGTGACCAGCACTGCACCGCACTACCACCACCATCCACACCCTATTATTTGGGCGCCCCTCAGCAGGGTCACGGACCGGGCCTAGCCACCGTGACAACCCCCAGAGCAGAGGCCCGGTAGCGGGTATCCCCTCGGCCCTGCGGCAGTGGGGGCGCTACAAACTCCTTTAGTGCCATCAGACATACCATCACTCCCCTTAGTGGCGGAGTGACAGTACTGCAATGACCAGGACTCTGGGGCGCTGCACTCGAACCGAGCAACGAGCCCAATGTAAGTCTTTGGCAAACTTGAGCCTTTTTTTGGTGCCCCCCGGCAGTCTGCAGAAGGACTAGAAATTGCAGATATCGATGCTGATAGTGCTCAAATGACATGGGAACAGCATAAGGAAGACCCCTGGAAGCATTTCTGACTCCCAGGTCACTGTTGTGAATAATGTTGTCAGAGTCTTACGACACTTTTACAGACTCACAATAACACATACGAAAACAAACCAAAATGGATTTTCCTGGGAAATATGTTAAGGAACATCCTTTCAGGGGTACTGACTTGTATATAAGGCAAAATGAATAACCAAAACCAAAAATGCTCCTCCACACCTTGGACTATGTAGCGTTTTTGATGCGTTTTTGAACTTTAGCATTGCTTTCAAGCAAGACAAATGCATTCACTGGGAAATGTCATTTTAACATTTTACAACCTTATTTGGCCATGTGGTGTGTGACACATCATCAGACACATCCTGTGTCATTTATGAAGGAGGGACTCTGAAAGTCACAAAGCCTATTTTTATAGGGTCATCATGCGGCCTTTACTATTGTTAAAGGGCAAGCAATCAGCCCTCAGTATTCTTTGAGAGCCATCATCCGGCTATGCTTTGTTGTTCCCATTATTAACACTGGGTCTCCTATACTGTTATTGCATATGCAGTGAGTGTCAGGGCTGCCCAAAATATGGATGCACCTCAATACCCTGTAATAATTATAGGGGATAACTCAGGAGACTCTTTGCGTGGAACAAGACAACTACAGGACACAGTTTTATAAGTGGTAAAGTCTATATTATCACACGATGATTCAAACAGGTGCAGAGAGAAACTCAAGTCCACAACACTTGGTGCAAATATCAAATGCAGCTCAGCAGTCTATAGGAAACTTCAGAGGAAAATGCAATCACACAGAAAGTCTATGAAGCACAATTATTCTTGAGGATACTTGACACGAATAAGTCCTTGCTTAGTCCAAAACACAGATAGAAATGCTTATAAGGCAGTTCAAATAATATCTTAGCTCAACCAGGGAGGTCTGGGTAATAGTCTCAGGTTCTTGCAGAGCAGAAACAGCTTACATGTCCAGCAAATGCAGATGGAAGTAAACACAAGCAGCAGATGAAGGAGGATTACTGGAACTGGTGTATGCAGCAGGAACTCAGAGCAGAGTAGCAGGATCACCACACAGGTTCACAGGAGCAGGTATATAGCCAGGGAGTCACCAGAGGTTAGGAGCTGGGTGCAAGGCCGAATACTCTAGCACAGACTGAAGGCTGGGGTGGAGTTTTATAGCAGGAAGACACAGTGCACATGAGACCAAAGATGCCATCTTGGAAAAGAGCAGTAATGCACAAAAAGGTAATAAAAAAATGTTCAGGGTCCTGACATTACTCCCTGCTTAGAAGCGGCCTCAGGACGATCCTGGACCTGGTATCTCAGGGAATCTCTGATGAAAACGAGAAATCTTCTGTTGGGCATTGATGTTTTCCACAGGTTCCCAAGAGTCTTCCTCAGAGGGATATCCCTGCCGTCAGATATTGGAGCCGATTCCTGCGAATCCTGGAATCAACAATTTCCTCCACCACAAATTGTTCTTGCCCATCAATCACCACAGGCTGCAGAGGTGGCACAACACGTCACTGGAAGGTATTAGGAGATACAGGCTTTTGTAAAGATACATGAAAAACTGGGTATACCTTCATAGTCCTAGGAAGCTTCAGCCGGCAGGCCGCTGAGCTCACAATACCATTGATCTTGAAAGGGCCAATGACTTTCTGTCCAAGTTTTTGTGAAGGAACGTTTAACTTCAGATTCTTAGTTGCTAACCACACAGAATCTCCTACCTTGAACATGGGTGCAGGTTTACGGAATCTATCAGCCGATCTCTTATAACGTTCTTGAGCTGTGGTCAAGGATTCCTTCAGAACCTCCAGATTTTACCTCATCGCAGTCAGCCTTTCCTCCACTGCCGGAACCGGAGAATTAATTGGAGACCTAGGTAAGATAAACGGATGATAACCCAGATTGGCAAAGAAATGTGTAAATTTATTGGAGGTGCTCTGAGAATTGTTATATGAAAATTTGGCTAACGGCAGGAACTCCAACCAATCATCTTGGAGATGGCTGACATAGCATCTTAGATATTGTTCCAGCGTCTGGTTGGTACGCTCAGTCTGACCATTTGTCTGGGGATGGTAAGCGGAAGAGAGACAGACATTAATATTGAGTGCAGAGCAAAACCCCTTCCAGAATCTTGAAGTGAACTGCACTCCACGGTCAGAGATGATCTCATCCGGAACCCCAAGCAACCGAAAGACATTCTGTATAACCAAGTTCACTGTATCTTTAGCTGAGGGGAGGCCGGTGCTCGGAACAAAATGAGCAGCTTTAGTCAGGTGATCAACTACCACCATGATTGTATTCATGCCCCCCGATGTAGGCAGCTCCACAATAAAGTCCATTGATATAGACCCCCAAGGGCAGGACGGAACAGGTAATGGTTGTAGAAGACCCGTAGGTGCCACATGAGGAGTCTTGTAACGAGCACATACCTCACAAGAGAGAACATAGTCCTTGGTATCCTTTAGGCAAGTTGGCCACCAGAAGAATCGGCTCAGGAACTGTTGTGTCTTCTGTACCCCCCTGTGACCAGCCAACTTGGAGTCATGTACCAACTTGAGGATCTGCAGACGGATGACCTCAGGGACGTAGACACGTTGATCTCTGAACCACAGGCCACCCTTAAAGACAAGATTAATATCCACAGGTGGGTTGGCCAGAAATACATCACCGTCATAGGCCTCCCTGAACTCCGATGAAATTGGCATCAGATAGAATAGTCTTGGATGGGGCTCCAGGTATGGAATCCGCAGCATGGATTCGGGATAAAGCATCAGCCTTCCCATTACGAGAACCTGGACGGTACGAGATAACAAAGTTAAATTGATTTAAAAATAAGTTCCAACGAGCCTGATGAGGAGAAAGAAATCTAGCGGATCTAAGGAACTCTAAATTGCGATGGTCAGCTAGCACTATGATCTGTTGTGCAGCTCCTTGCAGATGATGCCTCCATTCTTTGAAAGCCGCAATAATAGCCAGCAATTCCTTGTCTCCCACGTCGTAATTCTTCTCTGCTGAGGTTAGTCTACGGGAAAAGAAAGCTCAAGGATGTAGCAGACCTTCTCTCCAGTTCTTTAGGAGAGAATAGCCCCCAAAGCATTATCAGAAGCATCCACCTCCACAATGAAAGAAAGTGTTGGATCTGGGTGTATCAACAGCAGTGCTGATGTGAAACATATCTTAAGCCGATCAAAAGCTTCTTGAGCCTGTGATGACCACTTAAAGGGCTTTTCCTTCTTTGTCAAGGAAGTAATGGGACGGACAATATCAGAAAAATTTCGAATGAAGCGTCTGTAGAAATATGCAAAACCAATAAAACTTTGGACCTCCTTAATGTTCTTGGGTACCGGCCAGTCAAGGATAGCCTGAATCTTACCAGATTAAATGTTCAGCCCCTGGGGAGAGATGATATAACCTAAGAACTATATCTCAGAACGATGGAACTCACATTTCTCCGGCTTAATATACAGATGGTTCTCTTTCAGACATCTTAAAACAGTTTTGACATGTTCTTCATGTTCCTGTAGAGAGTCAGAAAAGATTAGTATATCGTCCAAATAGATCACTACAAACTGGTCCAACAAATCTCTGAAAATGTCATTAGCAAGGTGTTGAAACGTTGCAGGGGTGTTACAAAGCCCGAAGAGCATCACAAGAGATTCAAAGTGTCCATACCGGCATCTGAATGCTGTCTTCCACTCATCCCCTGGACGAATACGCATCAAATTATAAGCCCCAACAAGATCCAGTTTAGAGAACATCTGTTGTGAATTCTGCTCTTGGGCTCCCTCCGGTGGTTGTTGGTGGTAGTGCAATTGTCTTGGGGTTGTAATCCGGGCAGGTGTTTCTGCTGATTGCAGCTCTATTAGGTATTTAGGTGTGCAGGATCCATGAGTCCATGCCAGTTGTCCATTGTACTTGGAGGGATTGCATCTCTCTCTGGCTCCTCATGCCCTGCTGCCAATTTAACTAAGATAAGTGTCTGTTTTTTTGTCTCTGTGCACTCATGCAGTGTGCTTTGTAATTCAGCGAAATTCATTGTGTTTTTGTCCAGCTTAAACTTTGTTTGGATTTTTCAGTCATGCTGGATTCTCAGGAGATGCAGATATACTTTCTATGTCTTTAGTTAGATGTAGAATATTTGTATTATCTGCTGTGGATATTTTTAGGATTTTAATACTGACCTCTTAGAATTCTGTCCTATCCTTTTCTATTTAGCTAGAAGTGCCTCTTTTGCTAAATCCTGTTTTTCTGCCTGCATGTGTTTTTCCTCTTATACTCACAGTCAATATTTGTGGGGGGCTGCCTATCCTTTGGGGTTCTGCTCTGAGGCAAGATAGAATTCCCATTTCCATCTATAGGGGTATTTAGTCCTCCAGCTGTTTCGAGGTGTCTAGGACGTGTTAGGTACATCCCACGGCTACTTCTAGTTGCGGTGTTAGTTTAGGGTTTGCGGTCAGTACAGGTACCACCTACTCCTGAGAAAGTCTCTCATGCGGCTCCAAGGTCACCGGATCATAACAGTACAACTGGCCAACAATGAGTTAAATGCATCTCAGAAGAAGGGAAGAAAGAGCCTTTTTTTTCTGTAGCCTGCTTTGTCTTTTCTTCCCTCTTTTCCTCTGGGTGACTGAGGAGTCTTGTGCTAGCATGGATGTTCAGGGATTAGTTTCTCGTATAGACCAGCTTGCTGCTAAGGTACAGGGTATTTCTGATTATATTGTTCAGACTCCGCTTTTAGAACCTAGGATTCCTACTCCTGATTTGTTTTTTAGGGACAGGTCCAAATTTTTGAGTTTTAAAAACAATTGTAAACTGTTTTTTGCTCTGAAGCCTCGTTCCTCTGGTGATCCCATTCAGCAGGCTAAAATTGTCATCTCCCTGCTGCGTGGCGACCCTCAGGATTGGGCATTTTCCCTGGAATCTGGGAATCCGGCCTTGCTTAATGTAGATGCCTTTTTTCAGGCTCTAGGATTATTATATGATGAACCAAATTCTGTGGATCAAGCGGAGAAGACCTTGTTGGCCCTGTCTCAGGGTCAAGATGCGGCAGAATTGTATTGTCAGAAATTTAGAAAATGGTCTGTGCTGACTAAATGGAATGAGGATGCTTTGGCGGCAATTTTCAGAAAGGGTCTATCTGAATCTGTTAAAGATGTTATGGTGGGGTTTCCCACGCCTGTTGGTCTGAGTGATTCTATGTCTCTGGCCATTCAGATTGATCGGCGCTTGCGGGAGCGCAGAACTGTGCGTGCTGTGGCGTTGTCCTCAGAGCAAAAGCCTGAGCCTATGCAGTGTGATAGGATTCTGTCTAGAACGGAACAACAAGGATTCAGACGTCAGAATAGGTTGTGTTTTTATTGTGGCGATGCTTCTCATGTCATTTCAGTCTGCCCAAAGCGTACAAAGAGAATCGCTAGTTCAGTTACCATCGGAACTGTACAACCTAAATTTCTGTTATCTGTGACCTTGATCTGCTCATTGTCGTCATTTTCTGTCATGGCGTTTGTGGATTCAGGCGCCACTTTGAACTTAATGGACTTTGAATTTGCCAGGCGTTGTGGTTTCCCCTTGCAGTCTTTGCAGAACCTTATTCCTTTAAGGGGCATTGATGCTACACCTTTGGCTAAAAATAAACCCCAGTTTTGGACACAGGTGACCATGTGCATGGGGCCAGCCCATCAGGAAGATTGTCGTTTTCTGGTGTTGCATAATTTGCATGATGCTATTGTGCTGGGTTTTCCATGGTTGCAGATACATAATCCTGTGTTGGATTGGAAGTCTATGTCTGTGACTAGTTGGGGTTGTCAGGGGGTTCATAATGACGTTCCTGTGATGTCAATCTCCTCTTCCTCCTCTTCTGAAGTTCCAGAGTTTTTGTCTGATTTTCAGGATGTATTCGATGAGCCCAAGTCCAGTTCCCTTCCACCGCATAGGGACTGTGATTGTGCTATTGACTTGATTCCAGGCTGTAAGTTTCCTAAGGGCCGACTTTTCAACCTGTCTGTGCCGGAACATACCGCCATGCGGAGTTATGTTAAGGAGTCTTTGGAGAAAGGGCATATTCGGCCATCTTCTTCACCGTTGGGAGCGGGATTTTTTTTTGTTGCTAAGAAGGATGGCTCCTTGAGACCCTGTATTGATTATCGCCTCTTGAATAAGATCACGGTCAAGTTTCAATACCCTTTACCTTTGCTTTCCGATTTGTTTGCCAGGATTAAGGGGGCTAGTTGGTTTACTAAAATTGACCTTCGGGGGGCATATAATCTTGTTCGTATTAAGCAAGGTGACGAATGGAAAACTGCGTTTAATACGCCCGAAGGCCATTTTGAATACCTTGTGATGCCATTCGGGCTCTCTAATGCTCCATCTGTTTTTCAGTCCTTTATGCATGATATCTTCCGGAATTATCTTGATAAATTCATGATTGTATATTTGGATGACATCTTAATTTTTTCCGATGATTGGGAGTCTCATGTGAAAAAGGTCAGGATTAGTGTTGAGCATTCCGATACCGCAAGTATCGGGTATCGGCCGATACTTGCGGGTATCGGAATTCCGATACCGAGATCCGATACTTTTGTGGTATCGGGAATCAGTATCGGGATTAATATCAATGTGTAAAAGAATTAAAATTAAAAATAGGGATATACTCACCTCTCCGACGCAGCCTGGACTTTACCGCCGTAACCGGGAGCCGTTGTACCTAAAAATGCGCGCTTGAAGGGCCTTAGATGACGTCACTAGGGTTGAGCGAAACGGGTCGATCATTTTCAAAAGTCGCCGACTTTTGGCTAAGTCGGCGTCTCATGAAACCCGATCCGACCCCTGTGCTTGTCGGCCATGCGGTACGCGACTTTCGCGCCAAAGTCGCGTTTCAATGACGCGAAAAGCGCCATTTCTCAGCCAATGAAGGTGAACGCAGAGTGTGGGCAGCGTGATGACATAGATCCTGGTCCCCACCATCTTAGAGAAGGGCATTGCAGTGATTGGCTTGCTGTCTGCGGCGTCACAGGGGCTATAAAGGGGCGTTCCCGCCGACCGCCATCTTACTGCTGCTGATCTGAGCTTAGGGACAGGTTGCTGCCGCTTCGTCAGAAGCAGGGAGAGCGTTAGGCAGGGTCCACTAACCACCAAACCGCTTGTGCTGCAGCGATTTCCACTGTCCAACACCACCTTCGGTGTGCAGGGACTGTGGAAGCTATTTTTTTTTTTTTTTCCCCTCAGCGCTGTAGCTCATTGGGCTGCCCTAGAAGGCTCCGTGATAGCTGTATTGCTGTGTGTACGCCACTGTGGAAACCAACTGCTTTTTTCAAAGCACATATCCTCTTGTTCCTTCCTTTCTGCACAGCTATCTTTTTTGTTTGTCCACACTTTTTATTTAATTTGTGCATCAGTCCACTCCGTATTGCTGCCTGCCATACCTGGCTTAGATTACTGCAGGGAGATAGTAATTGTAGGACAGTCCCTGTTTTTTTTTTTGTTTTTTTTGTGGGAGATTAAGATTGGCATTTCTGCTACAGTGCCATCCCTGTGTGTGCCATCTCTCACTGAGTGGGCCATAGAAAGCCTATTTATTTTTTCCGTGATTTGTGTTCTAAATTCTACCTCAACACAAAAACACTACATCAATCAGTGGGAGAAAAATATTGGCCTCAGTCAGGGCTTGTGTGCCACTGCTGTGTGTGCTATCTCTCATTCAGTGGGCTATAGAAAGCCTATTTATTTATTTTATTTTTTTTTAATATTATTTGGTTTCTAAAGTCTCCCTGAAAAAAAAAAAATACCTAAAAAAACAGTGGGAGAGTAATATTGCCCTTTCAGCTTGTGTGCCAGTCTTGACTCCTGGGTGTGCCACCTCTCTCTCATTCAGTGGGCCATAGAAAGCCTATTTATTTTTTCCGTGATTTGTGTTCTAAATTCTACCTCAACACAAAAACACTACATCAATCAGTGGGAGAAAAATATTGGCCTCAGTCAGGGCTTGTGTGCCACTGCTGTGTGTGCTATCTCTCATTCAGTGGGCTATAGAAAGCCTATTTATTATTTTTTTTTTTTTAATATTATTTGGTTTCTAAAGTCTCCCTGAAAAAAAAAAAAACCTAAAAAAACAGTGGGAGAGTAATATTGCCCTTTCAGCTTGTGTGCCAGTCTTGACTCCTGGGTGTGCCACCTCTCTCTCTCATTCAGTGGGCCATAGAAAGGCTATTTTTTTTTTTGGTTTTTTTAATATTATTTGGTTTCTAAAGTCTCCCTGAAAAAAAAAAAAAAAACATAAAAAAACAGTGGGAGAGTAATATTGCCCTTTCAGCTTGTGTGCCAGTCTTGACTCCTGGGTGTGCCACCTCTCTCCCTCTCATTCAGTGGGCCATAGAAAGCCTATTTATTTTTTTTTTTAAAATATTATTGGGTTTCTAAAGTCTCCCTTAAAAAACAAAAAATACATAAAAAAACAGTGGGAGAGTAATATTGCCCTTTCAGCTTGTGTGCCAGTCTTGACTCCTGGGTGTGCCACCTCTCTCTCATTCAGTGGGCCATAGAAATCATTTTTTTTTTTCCTTGATTTGTGTTCTAAAATCTACCTCAACACAAAAACACTACATCAATCAGTGGGAGAAAAATATTGGCCTCAGTCAGGGCTTGTGTGCCACTGCTGTGTGTGCTATCTCTCATTCAGTGGGCTATAGAAAGCCTATTTATTTATTTATTTTTTTTCTTATTATTTGGTTTCTAAAGTCTCCCTGAAAAAAAAAAAAAAAAAAAAAAACAGTGGGAGAGTAATATTGCCCTTTCAGCTTGTGTGCCAGTCTTGACTCCTGGGTGTGCCACCTCTCTCCCTCTCATTCAGTGGGCCATAGAAAGCCTATTTATTTTTTAAAAAAAATATTATTGGGTTTCTAAAGTCTCCCTTAAAAAACAAAAAATACATAAAAAAACAGTGGGAGAGTAATATTGCCCTTTCAGCTTGTGTGCCAGTCTTGACTCCTGGGTGTGCCACCTCTCTCTCTCATTCAGTGGGCCATAGAAAGGCTATTTTTTTTTTGGTTTTTTTAATATTATTTGGTTTCTAAAGTCTCCCTGAAAAAAAAAAAAAAAAAACATAAAAAATCAGTGGGAGAGTAATATTGCCCTTTCAGCTTGTGTGCCAGTCTTGACTCCTGGGTGTGCCACCTCTCTCCCTCTCATTCAGTGGGCCATAGAAAGCCTATTTATTTTTTTAAAAAAATATTATTGGGTTTCTAAAGTCTCCCTTAAAAAACAAAAAATACATAAAAAAACAGTGGGAGAGTAATATTGCCCTTTCAGCTTGTGTGCCAGTCTTGACTCCTGGGTGTGCCACCTCTGTCTCTCATTCAGTGGGCCATAGAAAGGCTTTTTTTTTTTTTGGTTTTTTTAATATTATTTGGTTTCTAAAGTCTCCCTGAAATAAAAAAAAAACTTAAAAAAACAGTGGGAGAGTAATATTGCCCTTTCAGCTTGTGCGCCAGTCTTGACTCCTGGGTGTGCCACCTCTCTCTCTCTAATTGTGGGCCATAGAAAGCCTTTTTTTTTTTTTTTTTTTAATATTATTTGGTTTCTAAAGTCTCCCTGAGAAAAAAAAAAAAATAAATTAGGTGGGAGATTAATATTGACATTAGTGCTTGAGTGACAGTCCTGCGTGTGTGTCATCTCTGTGATTTTGTGCCACAGAAAACAGAGTGTGTAACATTGTGCCTGATTTTCCTTGTGGTCTCACCAACCTGTTAAGGGATATTGAAATCATACTGAAGTTATAGCTCACCGTGTAAGTTGTTTGACAGCAACAAATAAAGTTACTTTGGTTAAGATTTTAAAACAATGAGGAAGTCTGGTGCAAGAGGTCGTCGTGGGCGTTCATTGTCAGCTGGTAATGATGGTAGTGGTAGTGGAGCATCAGGTGGTCGTGGGGATAAAAATATTCCACCTAAGTCTGGATCTGTGGAGCCAGTTTCGTCGTCAGGCTACACAAGGCCTCGAACGCTCTCTTTTCTGGGAGTAGGAAAACCGCTTTTAAAGGCGGAGCAGCAACAGCAAGTTTTGGCTTACATTGCAGACTCAGCCTCTAGCTCTTTTGCCTCCTCTTCCGAAACTGGTAAATGTAAAAGCAGCGCGTCGCTTGTGGATGTTCACGGTCAGGGACAAGTCGCTTCCTTGTCCTCCTCAGCAAAAACTACAACAAGAGAGAAGGATGCAGCAGGCGACACAACGGGTCACTCCATGGAGCTCTTTACACATACCGTCCCTGGCTTAGAAAGTGAAACATTTAACAGGCCATGCCCATTACAAGTATATTCTGACATGGAGTGCACTGATGCACAGCCACAGCCAGAGTACTATGCTGCTCCTTTGACTCAGACCACCACATTGCCCTCTCAGGGTACAGATCCACAATCAGACCCTGATGAGACTATGTTGCCCCGCCACGAACGCTATACCACCGACCGACACAGTGACACAGACGAAGTTGCACACGAGCTCGAAGAGGAGGTAATAGATGACCCAGTTATTGACCCCGATTGGCAGCCATTGGGGGAACAGGGTGCAGGCGGCAGTAGTTCAGAAGCGGAGGTGGAGGAGGGGCCGCAGCAGGCATCAACATCGCAACAGGTTCCATCTGCCGGGCCCGTATCTGGCCCAAAACGCGTGTCAAAGCCAAAACCTGTTGGAGGACAGCGTGGCCATCCGGTTAAAGCTCAGTCTGCAATCCCTGAAAAGGGATCCGAGTCTAGGAAGAGTGCAGTCTGGCATTTTTTTAAACAACATCCAACTGATCAGCGCAAAGTCATCTGTCAAAAATGTTCAACTAGCTTAAGCAGAGGTCAGAATCTGAAAAGTCTAAATACTAGTTGCATGCATAGACACTTAACCACCATGCATTTTCAAGCCTGGACTAACTACCAAACGTCCCTCAAGGTTGTAGCACCCTCGGCCAATGAAGCTAGTCAGCAACGCAACATCCCTTCCGTCACTGTAAGGCCACCATTTTCCGCACCACCGGCAGTATCTGTGCAGGTTTCTTTGCCAGCCAAAAGCAGTCAGGGTCAGGGAATCACCAGTTTTGTAGGAGGAAATATTGCATCTAGGGCACCGGCGGAAACAATACCGTCTCCAACCGTCTCTCAGTCTGCCATGTACACCGGCACACCCGAAAGTTCCACGATCTCCAGCTCTCCAGTCCAGCTCACCCTACATGAGACTCTGGTTAGAAAAAGGAAGTACTTATCCTCGCATCCGCGTACACAGTGTTTTAACGCCCACATAGCTAGACTAATCTCGTTAGAGATGATGCCCTACCGGTTAGTTGAAAGCGAAGCTTTCAAAGCCCTGATGGAGTACGCTGAACCACGATACGAGCTACCCAGTCGACACTTTTTTTCCAGAAAAGCCATCCCAGCCCTGCACCAGCATGTTAAACAGCGCATCGTCCATGCACTCAGGCAATCTGTGAGTACAAAGGTGCACCTGACTACAGATGCATGGACCAGTAGGCATGGCCAGGGACGTTATGTGTCCATCACGGCACACTGGGTGAATGTGGTGGATGCAGGGTCCACAGGCGACATCAATTTAGGGACAGTTGTGCCTAGCCCACGGTCTAGGAAACAGTTGGCTGTAGGCGTTCGCACCCCCTCCTCCTCCTCCTCCTCGTCCTCCTGCAGAAGCTACAGCTCTTCCACAGAACGCAGTCTGCCAACCACTCCATCGGCAGATGACACTGTTGCACACCAGTTGTCCCATTATGGGCCAGCTACTGCCAAGCGTCAGCAGGCTGTATTGGCTATGAAGTGCTTGGGCGACAACAGACACACCGCGGAAGTTCTGTCCGAGTTCTTGCAACAAGAAACGCAGTCGTGGCTGGGCACAGTAGATCTTGAGGCAGGCAAGGTAGTGAGTGATAACGGAAGGAATTTCATGGCTGCCATCTCCCTTTCCCAACTGAAACACATTCCTTGCCTGGCTCACACCTTAAACCTGGTGGTGCAGTGCTTATTGAAAACTTATCCTGGGTTCTCCGACCTGCTCCTCAAAGTGCGTGCACTTTGCTCACATATCCGACGTTCGCCTGTACATGCCAGCCGTATGCAGACCTATCAGCGGTCTTTGAACCTTCCCCAGCATCGCCTAATCATAGACGTTGCAACAAGGTGGAACTCAACACTGCACATGCTTCAGAGACTGTGCGAACAGAGGCGTGCTGTTATTTATTTGTGGGAGGATACACGGGCAGGCAGTAGGATGGCAGACATGGAGTTGTCAGGTGTGCAGTGGTCTAAGATACAAGACATGTGTCAAGTCCTTCAGTGTTTTGAGGAATGCACACGGCTGGTTAGTGCAGACAATGCCGTAATAAGCATGAGCATCCCCCTAATGCGTCTGCTGATGCAAAGTTTGACGCACATAAAGGAGCAGGCGTCTGCACCAGAGGAAGAGGAAAGCCTTGATGACAGTCAGCCATTGTCTGGTCAGGGCAGTGTACAGGACGAGGTAGCGGGCGAAGAGGAGGTGGAGGACGAGGAGGATGATGGGGATGAGTATATTTTTAATGCCGAACCTTTCCCGGGGGCACAGGAAATTGGTTGCGTGTCACGGCCGGGTTCTGGTTTTTTGAGGGACACAAGTGACGTAGATTTGCCTGCAACTGCCCCTCAACCAATCACAACCGGAGATTTGACAACTGGAACTTTGGCCCACATGGCGGATTATGCCTTACGTATCCTAAAAAGGGACACACGCATTACGAAAATGATGAACGATGACGATTACTGGTTGGCCTGCCTCCTTGATCCACGCTATAAAGGCAAATTGCAAAATATTATGCCACATGAGAACTTGGAACTAATATTAGCAACCAAACAATCAACTCTTGTTGACCGTTTGCTTCAGGCATTCCCAGCACACAGCTCACGTGATCGTTCTCACACGAGCTCCAGGGGGCAGCAGACTAGGAGTGTTAGGGGTGCACACATCAGAAGTGGCGTTGGACAGAGGGGTTTTCTGACCAGGTTGTGGAGTGATTTTGCTATGACCGCAGACAGGACAGGTACTGCTGCATCAATTGAAAGTGACAGGAGACAACATTTGTCCAGTATGGTTACTAACTATTTTTCATCCCTTATCGATGTTCTCCCTCAACCGTCATTCCCATTTGATTACTGGGCCTCCAAATTAGACACCTGGCCAGAATTGGCAGAATATGCATTGCAGGAGCTTGCTTGCCCGGCAGCAAGTGTCCTATCAGAAAGAGTATTCAGTGCTGCAGGTTCAATATTAACCGAAAAAAGGACTCGTCTGGCTACCCAAAATGTTGACGATCTAACATTCATTAAAATGAACCACAACTGGATTTCGAAATCTTTTGCCCCACCTTGCCCGGCCGACACCTAGCTTTCCTATGAAAAGCTCTTGCCTGTGAATTACTTTTCTAATGTCTAATTTGCTGCAGCTGATTGTACAGCATACGACATGTTTACACCTCCCTAAATGGCAAAACTCCCCACACGGGGCCGTGGTATCGCGACTTGGCGCAAGCACCCGTGAGACTGCTGTTTGTCTGAAGAGGTGGGTGTGCTCGCTTTTGGTTGACGGCATTGCTACTGGGTCCCTCATAGTACAATGTAGTGTCTCTGGCGGTGGTGGTGCGCACCCAACGTCAGACACACCGTTGTAACATGAGGGGCCCTGGGGCGGTCCCGCCGGCCTCAAGAGAGTTCCCCCCTACCCCAGCTCAAAATGTGCTCTACCACGTGCAAAATTATGTCGCACAGCTCCACCAATCTTTAGTCTATTCGCTGACATCATTCAATGTCTGGCACTGACAATACAAATTTGTAGACATCTATGATGCAACTTAAAGTAGTCTGTGTCTGTGTCCTATATTGGCACCATTAAATAGTTACTGCCAAATTACTATGTCAGAAACTCAGCAGATGAGCCCACCCCTGTACCTAAGTATGCCACCTTTTTTTTTGTTTTGGTTGTTTTGCGAAACATTAACATCTATTTATATTTTGGGAGTACTGGGACAGACACTCCTTGCACTACTCCTCCACTCACCACCAAGCTGCCCGTGTATCCATGTAACCGCTGTAAAACTGCCATGAGCCTATTGTTTGTTATTTTAGGCCTTTGAAGCCTGTCTGCGGTCCCTCCTTCCACTAGTCCTCCACTGACCAGACCACTGCTGCCCGTGTACCCCTGGAACCAATTATAAAGTGCCTACAGCCAGCCCATTTTTTTATGTTAGGCCTTTGAAGCCTGTCTGCGGTCCCTCCTTCCACTAGTCCTCCACTGGCCAGACCACTGCTGCCCGTGTACCCCTGGAACCAATTATAAAGTGCCTACAGCCAGCCCATTTTTTTATGTTAGGCCTTTGAAGCCTGTCTGCGGTCCCTCCTTCCACTAGTCCTCCACTGGCCAGACCACTGCTGCCCGTGTACCCCTGGAACCAATTATAAAGTGCCTACAGCCAGCCCATTTTTTTATGTTAGGCCTTTGAAGCCTGTCTGCGGTCCCTCCTTCCACTAGTCCTCCACTGGCCAGACCACTGCTGCCCGTGTACCCCTGGAACCAATTATAAAGTGCCTACAGCCAGCCCATTTTTTTATGTTAGGCCTTTGAAGCCTGTCTGCGGTCCCTCCTTCCACTAGTCCTCCACTGACCAGACCACTGCTGCCCGTGTACCCCTGGAACCAATTATAAAGTGCCTACAGCCAGCCCATTTTTTTATGTTAGGCCTTTGAAGCCTGTCTGCGGTCCCTCCTTCCACTAGTCCTCCACTGGCCAGACCACTGCTGCCCGTGTACCCCTGGAACCAATTATAAAGTGCCTACAGCCAGCCCATTTTTTATTTTAGGCCTTTGAAGCCTGTCTGCGGTCCCTCCTTCCACTAGTCCTCCACTGACCAGACCACTGCTGCCCGTGTACCCCTGGAACCAATTATAAAGTGCCTACAGCCAGCCCATTTTTTTATGTTAGGCCTTTGAAGCCTGTCTGCGGTCCCTCCTTCCACTAGTCCTCCACTGGCCAGACCACTGCTGCCCGTGTACCCCTGGAACCAATTATAAAGTGCCTACAGCCAGCCCATTTTTTTATGTTAGGCCTTTGAAGCCTGTCTGCGGTCCCTCCTTCCACTAGTCCTCCACTGACCAGACCACTGCTGCCCGTGTACCCCTGGAACCAATTATAAAGTGCCTACAGCCAGCCCATTTTTTTATGTTAGGCCTTTGAAGCCTGTCTGCGGTCCCTCCTTCCACTAGTCCTCCACTGGCCAGACCACTGCTGCCCGTGTACCCCTGGAACCAATTATAAAGTGCCTACAGCCAGCCCATTTTTTTATGTTAGGCCTTTGAAGCCTGTCTGCGGTCCCTCCTTCCACTAGTCCTCCACTGGCCAGACCACTGCTGCCCGTGTACCCCTGGAACCAATTATAAAGTGCCTACAGCCAGCCCATTTTTTTATTTTAGGCCTTTGAAGCCTGTCTGCGGTCCCTCCTTCCACTAGTCCTCCACTGGCCAGACCACTGCTGCCCGTGTACCCCTGGAACCAATTATAAAGTGCCTACAGCCAGCCCATTTTCTTATGTTAGGCCTTTGAAGCCTGTCTGCGGTCCCTACTTTAAATACTCCTCCACTCACCACCAAGCTGCCTGCCCGTGTATCCATGTAACCGCTGTAAAACTGCCATGAGCCTATTGTTTGTTATGTTAGGCCTTTGATAGCCTGTCTGCGGTCCCTACTTTAAATACTCCTCCACTCACCACCAAGCTGCCTGCCCGTCTATCCATGTAACCGCTGTAAAACTGCCATGAGCCTATTGTTTGTTATGTTAGGCCTTTGATAGCCTGTCTGCGGTCCTTACTTTAAATACTCCTCCACTCACCACCTAGCTGCCTGTGTATCCATGTAACCGATGTAAAACTGCCATGACTGCCTACTGTTTGTTATTTTAGGCCTTTGATAGCCTGTCTGCGGCCCCTACTTGCAATACTCCTCCACTGACCACAATGCTGCCTGGAGTGCCTGCCTGTGTATCCATGTAACCGATGTAAAACTGCCATGACTGCCTACTGTTTGTTATTTTAGGCCTTTGATAGCCTGTCTGCGGCCCCTACTTGCAATACTCCTCCACTGACCACAATGCTGCCTGGAGTGCCTGCCTGTGTATCCATGTAACCGATGTAAAACTGCCATGAGTGCCTACTGTTTGGTATTTTAGGCCTTTGATAGCCTGTCTGCAGCCCCTACTTGCAATACTCCTCCACTGACCACACCAATGCTGCCCGTGTACCCCTGGAACCTATTTAAAAGTTCATAGAGCCTAGTTATATATTTTATTTACTATTAATAAGGCCATGATGGACTACGCTGTACCACGCTACAAGCTAACCAGTCGACACTTCTTTTGCGAGAAAAGCCATCCCAACCCTCCACCAGCATGTAGAAGACCGCATTGTCCATGCACTCTGGCAATCTGTGAGTACAAAGATGCACCTGACAACAGACGCATGGACCTGTAGGCATGGCCACGGAAGATTACGTGTCCATTACGGCGCAATGGGTTAATGTGGTGGATGCATGGTCCACAGGGGACAGCCTACTAAGTCTGTCTGCAGTCCCTAATTCAAATTGTCCTCCACTGTCTAAATTGGAGCTTCCACCTTCTGGCTTTCGGCCTATAGTATCAGAAATTAAACTGCATTTGGCCTTCAACTTTGGTTAGGGCCTACTAACGGCTTCTGCCCCTCCCTGGTGTTGCCCTCAACTAAATAAAGCTGAGCTTCAACCTTCCGGCTCTCATTAAGTGGTTTTTAAAAAAAAAAATGGTGGTTAGGGCCTACTAACGGCTTCTGCCCCTCCCTGGTGTTGCCCTCAACTAAATAAAGCTGAGCTTCAACCTTCTGCTCCAAATTACCATTTTAAAAAATGCAATAGGCTTTTCCGGCCTACTAAAGGTGTCTGTCTGTGTGCCCCTGCCTGGTGTTGTCCTCAACTAAATAAAGCTGAGCTTCAACCTTCTGCTCCAAATTACCATTTTAAAAAATGCAATAGGCTTTTCCGGCCTACTAAAGGTGTCTGTCTGTGTGCCCCTGCCTGGTGTTGTCCTCAACTAAATAAAGCTGAGCTTCAACCTTCTGCTCCAAATTACCATTTTAAAAAATGCAATAGGCTTTTCCGGCCTACTAAAGGTGTCTGTCTGTGTGCCCCTGCCTGGTGTTGTCCTCAACTATATAAAGCTGAGCTTCAACCTTCCGGCTCTCATTAAGTGGTTTTTAAAAAAAAAAATGGTGGTTAGGGCCTACTAACGGCTTCTGCCCCTCCCTGGTGTTGTCCTCAACTAAATAAAGCTGAGCTTCAACCTTCTGCTCCAAATTACCATTTTAAAAAATGCAATAGGCTTTTCCGGCCTACTAAAGGTGTCTGTCTGTGTGCCCCTGCCTGGTGTTGTCCTCAACTAAATAAAGCTGAGCTTCAACCTTCTGCTCCAAATTACCATTTTAAAAAATGCAATAGGCTTTTCCGGCCTACTAAAGGTGTCTGTCTGTGTTCCCCTGCCTGGTGTTGTCCTCAACTAAATAAAGCTGAGCTTCAACCTTCTGCTCCAAATTACCATTTTAAAAAATGCAATAGGCTTTTCCGGCCTACTAAAGGTGTCTGTCTGTGTTCCCCTGCCTGGTGTTGTCCTCAACTAAATAAAGCTGAGCTTCAACCTTCTGCTCCAAATTACCATTTTAAAAAATGCAATAGGCTTTTCCGGCCTACTAAAGGTGTCTGTCTGTGTGCCCCTGCCTGGTGTTGCCCTCAACTAAATAAAGCTGAGCTTCAACCTTCTGCTCCAAATTACCATTTTAAAAAATGCAATAGGCTTTTCCGGCCTACTAAAGGTGTCTGTCTGTGTGCCCCTGCCTGGTGTTGTCCTCAACTAAATAAAGCTGAGCTTCAACCTTCTGCTCCAAATTACCATTTTAAAAAATGCAATAGGCTTTTCCGGCCTACTAAAGGTGTCTGTCTGTGTGCCCCTGCCTGGTGTTGTCCTCAACTAAATAAAGCTGAGCTTCAACCTTCTGCTCCAAATTACCATTTTAAAAAATGCAATAGGCTTTTCCGGCCTACTAAAGGTGTCTGTCTGTGTGCCCCTGCCTGGTGTTGTCCTCAACTAAATAAAGCTGAGCTTCAACCTTCTGCTCCAAATTACCATTTTAAAAAATGCAATAGGCTTTTCCGGCCTACTAAAGGTGTCTGTCTGTGTGCCCCTGCCTGGTGTTGTCCTCAACTAAATAAAGCTGAGCTTCAACCTTCTGCTCCAAATTACCATTTTAAAAAATGCAATAGGCTTTTCCGGCCTACTAAAGGTGTCTGCCCCTCCCTGGTGTTGTCCTCAACTGAACAAAGCTGAGCTTCCACATTCTGGCTTTCGCCCTATACTATCAGATATTAAACTGCATTTGGCCTACTAGTGTGGTTAGGCCCTTGAAACAGTGTCTGCTGCTCTTGGGTTTGCTACTCCACTGAACAAAGCAATGCCGCCTGTTTAGTCCTGTTACCAATTTTGAACTGCATTTAGCCTACTTTATTCTTTGGCCCTATATCTGTTTCCTCCTCATCCTGCCCATTGCCCAGCCACTGCTAAATGAGTCTGCTGGTACATTGACCTAGACCACTACATTCCCCTTGTACTCTACACAGCCAGAATCTGACCCTGCTGAAAGTAAGGTTCCCCTTCCCGCATGTTATACCACCTTACACAGGGACAAAGAGGAAGGTGCAGATGAAAGTGCAGGTTCCTTCATCAGGTGGGGGGGCATACTCGTTGGCGACGTCACTGGCACAGGGCCCCTCAGAGTACGCAAAAGTGTCGCTGCTGGTGGGAGGCGCCCCCGCCATGCAAACACACCGCCGTACTTTGAGGGGCCCTGTGCCAGTGCCAATGCGAACGAGTGGGCCCCCCCCTGCTTGCTCAGGATCACAGCACTTGCAACGTTTAAATACTTACCTTTCCCTGCAACACCGCCGTGACGTAGTCCGCATTTCCTGGGCCCACGAAAAACTTGAGCCAGCCCTACTCCCCCCACAACTTTCCCCCAATTCCCTATGCCCAACTATTATTATACAGTTAATTAAGATTGGCAAGCTTCAGAAACAAGAATGGATGTTTTTGGCATTAAAATGGGCACTGTAGGTGTTTTCCTGGCCTCCACTCACTGCCGACTATGCTTCCCCATTGACTTGCATTGGGTTTCGTGTTTCGGTCGATCCCCGACTTTTAGCGATAATCGGCCGACTGCACTCGACTCGACTCTGGACAAAATCGGGTTTCCCAAAACCCTACTCGATCTTAAAAAAATGAAAGTCGCTCAACCCTAGACGTCACAGCGCTCTGATTGGTCCGTAGCGGTCGCGTGACCGCTACGCGACCAATCACAAAGCCGTGACGTCACCTAAGGTCTTTCAAGCACTTGAAAGAATTTAGGTGACGTCACTGCTTTGTGATTGGTCGTATAGCGGTCACGCGACCGCTACGTGACCAATCAGAAGCTGCGGACGTCTTCTAAGGTATTTCAAGCGCTTGAAAGACCTTAGGTGATGTCACTGCTTTGTGATTGGTCGCGTAGCGGTCACGCGCCGTGACGTCATCTAAGGCCCTTCAAGCGCGCATTCTTAGGTACAACGGCTCCCGGTTACGGCGGTAAAGTCCAGGCTGCGTCGGAGAGGTGAGTATATCCCTATTTTTTATTTTAATTCTTTCTTTTACACATTGATATGGATCCCAGGGCCTGAAGGAGAGTTTCCTCTCCTTCAGACCCTGGGAACCATACAGGATACTGTCCGATACTTGGTGTCCCATTGACTTGTATTGGTATCGGGTATCGGTATCGGATTAGATCCGATACTTTGCCGGTATCGGCCGATACTTTCCGATACCGATACTTTCAAGTATCGGACGGTATCGCTCAACACTAGTCAGGATGGTATTTCAGATCCTTCGTGATAATACTTTGTTTGTGAAGGGGTCTAAGTGTCTCTTTGGAGTGCAGAAGGTTTCTTTTTTGGGCTTTATTTTTTCTCCCTCATCTATAGAGATGGATCCGGTTAAGGTTCAGGCCATTCATGATTGGATTCAACCCACATCTGTGAAGAGCCTTCAGAAATTTTTGGGCTTTGCTAATTTTTATCGCCGTTTCATTGCTAACTTCTCCAGTGTGGTTAAACCCCTGACCGATTTGACGAAGAAAGGCGCTGATGTGACGAATTGGTCCCCTGTGGCTGTCTCTGCCTTTCAGGAGCTTAAACGCCGATTTACTTCTGCCCCGGTGTTGCGTCAGCCAGATATTTCTCTTCCGTTTCAGGTTGAGGTTGACGCTTCTGAGATTGGGGCAGGGGCCGTTTTGTCTCAGAGGAATTCTGATGGTTCCTTGATGAAACCGTGTGCCTTCTTTTCCCGTAAGTTTTCGCCTGCTGAACGCAATTATGATGTCGGCAATCGGGAGTTGTTGGCTATGAAGTGGGCGTTTGAGGAATGGCGACATTGGCTTGAGCCAAGCACCGTATTGTGGTCTTGACCGATCATAAAAATCTGATTTACCTCGAATCTGCCAAGCGGCTGAATGCTAGACAGGCTCGATGGTCCCTGTTTTTCTCCCGTTTTGATTTCGTGGTCTCGTATCTTCCGGGTTCTAAGAATGTTAAGGCTGATGCCCTCTCTAGGAGTTTTTTGCCTGATTCTCCTGAGGTATTTGAGCCGGCCGGCATTCTGAAGGAAGGGGTGGTCCTTTCTGCCATTTCCCCTGATTTGCGACGGGTTCTGCAGGAATTTCAGGCTGACAACTGTTTGTTCCTGATAGATGGACTAGTAGAGTGATTTCTAAGGTTCACTGTTCTGTGTTTGCTGGTCATCCTGGTATTTTTGTTACCAGAGATTTGGTTGGTAGGTCCTTTTAGTGGCATTCTTTGTCGCGTGATGTGCGTTCTTTTGTGCAGTCCTGTGGGACTTGTGCGCGGGCCAAGCCTTGTTGTTCCCGTGCTAGTGGGTTGCTTTTGCCTTTGCCGGTCCCTGAGAGGCCCTGGACGCATATTTCTATCGATTTTATTTCAGATCTTCCGGTTTCCCAGAGGATGTCGGTTATCTGGGTGGTTTGTGACTGGTTTTCTAAGATGGTTCATTTGGTGCCTTTGCCTAAATTGCCTTCCTCTTCTGATTTGGTTCCGTTGTTTTTTCAGCATGTGGTTCGTTTGCATGGTATTCCGGAGAATATTGTGTCTGACAGAGGTTCCCAGTTTGTTTTTAGGTTTTGGCGGGCCTTTTGTGCTAGGCTGGGCATTGATTTGTCTTTTTCTTCCGCATTTCATCCTCAGACAAATGGCCAGACCGAGCGAACTAATCAGACTTTGGAAACTTATTTGAGATGCTTTGTGTCTGCTGACCAGGATGATTGGGTGGCTTTCTTGCCATTGGCCGAGTTTGCCCTTAATAATCAGGCTAGTTCGGCTACCTTGGTTTCGCCCTTCTTTTGTAATTTTGGTTTTCATCCTCGTTTTTCTTCGGGGCAAGTTGAACCTTCTGATTGTCCTGGTGTGGATTCTGTGGTTGACAGGTTGCAGCAGATTTGGGCTCATGTGGTGGACAATTTGGTGTTGTCTCAGGAAGAGGCTCAGCGTTTTGCTAACCATCGTCGGTGTGTTGGTTCCCGGCTTCGGGTTGGGGATTTGGTCTGGTTGTCTTCCCGTCATGTTCCTATGAAGGTTTCTTCCCCTAAGTTTAAGCCTCGGTTTATTGGTCCTTATAGGATTTCTGAGATTATCAATCCGGTGTCTTTTCGTTTGACCCTTCTGGCCTCTTTTGCCATCCATAATGTTTTCCATAGATCTTTATTTCGGAAATATGTGGTGCCCGTTGTTCCCTCGGTTGATCCTCCTGCTCCTGTGTTGGTTGATGGGGAGTTGGAGTATGTGGTTGAGAAGATTTTGGATTCTCGCTTTTCGAGGCGGAGGCTTCAGTACCTTGTCAAATGGAAGGGTTATGGCCAGGAGGATAATTCTTGGGTTTTTGCCTCTGATGTCCATGCTGCTAATTTGGTCCGTGCCTTTCATCTGGCTCGTCCTGATCGGCCTGGGGGCTCTGGTGAGGGTTCGGTGACCCCTCTTCAAGGGGGGTACTGTTGTGAATTCTGCTCTTGGGCTCCCTCCGGTGGTTGTTGGTGGTAGTGCAGTTGTCTTGGAGTTGTAATCCGGGCAGGTGTTTCTGCTGATTGCAGCTCTATTAGGTATTTAGGTGTGCAGGATCCATGAGTCCATGCCAGTTGTCCATTGTACTTGGAGGGATTGCATCTCTCTCTGGCTCCTCATGCCCTGCTGCCAATTCAACTAAGATAAGTGTCTGGCTTTTTGTATCTGTGCACTCATGCAGTGTGCTTTGCAATTCAATGAAATTCATTGTGTTTTTGTCCAGCTTAGACTTTGTTTGGATTTTTCAGTCATGCTGGATTCTCAGGAGATGCAGATATACTTTCTATGTCTTTAGTTAGATGTAGAATATTTGTATTATCTGCTGTGGATATTTTTAGGATTTTAATACTGACCGCTTAGAATTTGTCCTATCCTTTTCTATTTAGCTAGAAGTGCCTCTTTTGCTAAATCCTGTTTTTCTGCCTGCGTGTGTTTTTCCTCTTATACTCACAGTCAATATTTGTGGGGGGCTGCCTATCCTTTGGGGTTCTGCTCTGAGGCAAGATAGAATTCCCATTTCCATCTATAGGGGTATTTAGTCCTCTGGCTGTGTCGAGGTGTCTAGGACGTGTTAGGTACATCCCACGGCTACTTCTAATTGCGGTGTTAGTTTAGGGTTTGCGGTCAGTACAGGTACCACCTACTCCTGAGAAAGTCTCTCATGCGGCTCCAAGGTCACCGGATCATAACAACACCTTAGCATGGCGGACTCTTTCCAGTAATTCGGGAATCAGAGTCAAAGGGTAACGGTTTCATACGGTTACCTTATTGAGTTCCCGATAGTCAAAACAGGGTCTCAGGGTTCCATCCTTCTTCTTTACAAAAAAGATAGTTGCCCCTGCTGGTGAGGAAGAAGGATGTAAGAAGCCTTTGGCCAGATTTTCATCAATATACTCCTTTAAGGTTTGAAGCTCAGGTGCCGCCAAAGGGTATATGTTACCAAAAGGAATAGCTGCCCCAGGAAGCAACTCAATGGGACAGTCATAATGCCTGTGTGGAGGAAGCTGATCTGCATTCTTCTTGTCACAGATGTCAGAGAACTCTTTATATGCTGGAGGTAAAGAAAATACCTGTACATGTGGTTCCGTAGCCGTGGACTCAGGGACAGCTTCTGTTAATGCTGAGTTGCTCCTTGTTGGAAAGATAATCTCCGTGGTCTCCCAGTTGATAATTGGGTTCTGAGAATGCAACCAAGGAATGCCCAAAATCACAGGAAAATGAGGAGAAGAAATTAGCAAGAAAGAAAGTTGCTCCTGATGATTAGGCTCCAACAAAATTTCAAGGGGTACGGTCTCCTGATCCACAGGCCCAGAGATTAAAGGTGACCCATCCACTGTTTCCATGGTAATTGGAGAGGCTCTTTGCTGAATTTCAATACCATGTTCCTTGGCAAATACGATATCCATGAAATTGCCACCTGCACCAGAGTCAATCATAGCTGCACTGGAAATCCACTGTCCTGAACACAGGATCTTAATAGGGAGAGAACAGAGAGAGTTCTTTTCCTTAAGCTCCTTGGGGGGTGAAGTTATAGAAAGTGAATGGAATACAGCGTTTAAAGGCAGGCTACATTCAGAGATGTCAGATTCATCATCACAGTTGTCATACTCCCCTACTGCTGCTAGCACCTTGTTAGGCCATCTAGGACACTTAGGACAATTGATCAAGAAGTGGTCAGACTGGCCGCAGTAGAAACATAGACTTTCACGAAGGCGATGCTCCCGGCGCTCATTGATCTCGCGCCTCTGAACGGAATCAATTTGCATGGGCACCTCCTCCACCTCCCGAGATGTTTTACCTGCAGGCTCTTTGGAAGGAAGGGAAAAGTTAGAAATACGGTTATATGCAGCAAACTTCTGCCTACGCTCAGTAAGGCGAATGTGAATGCGCACACAATGCTGTATAAATGTATCTAGCTCTTGTGGTGACTCAGAGCAAGCTAGTTCATCTTTTACAATACTAGACAGACCCCTTTTAAAAATAGGCAATTGTGCATAACTGTCCCAATTGGTATCTACTGCTAATCTCCTGAATTCAGTAGCATACTCAATAACAGAACGTTTTGCCTGGTGTAAAGACAATAAAGCAGATTCAGCGGTTGCACGGCGATTAGGATCATCAAACATTAATGCCATAGTGGCCAAGAAATCATCCAAGTTATTTAACCGTGGGTCACGAGACTCAATCATCGGATTCGCCCAGGCGAGCTCTCGTGCGGTCAGCAGCATTATTACACACAATACTTTGGATCTATCATTAGGAAAATGGTCAGCATGCACATCAAAATATAGCATACATTGATTCACAAAGCCACGAAATTTGTCGCGATCACCATTAAATCTGAATGGGGGCAACATAGGTGGGCTAGCTGGTGGCGTTTGCCCAGAGGGAAAAGTCGATTGTGCAGCTATTTGCGTGCTTATGTCCTGAAAAGCCCATCCATACTGGGACTCTATGCCAGCAAGTTTGTTTTGCTGGGCTGCCATGCGGGTGCTTAAGTCCTGCAAAGTCTGTCCAAACACTTGTTGATTGTGTTCAAAGCTTCCAAACTTCTTTTGCAGACCTTCCACATCTTTCTGCAGTGATCTCATTATGGAAAACACCTGCTCTAGTCTGCTTTCTGCAGTCATTGTTCCAGCAGTCTCCTTTTTTTTTAGGCTAGAGTATCCTGTAATAATTATAGGGGATAACTCAGGAGACTCTTTGCGTGGAACAACACAACTACAGGGCACAGTTTTATAAGTGGTAAAGTCTATATTGTCACACGGTGATTCAAACAGGTGCAGAGAGAAACTCAAGTCCACAACACTTGGTGCAAATATCAAATGCAGCTCAGCAGTCTATCAGAAACTTCAGAGGAAAATGCAATCATGCAGAAAGTCTATGAAGCACAATTATTCTTGAGGATACTTGACACGAATAAGTCCTTGCTTAGTCCAAAACACAGATAGATATGCTTATAAGGCAGTTCAAACAATATCTTAGCTCAACCAGGGAGGTCTGGGTAATAGTCTCAGGTTCTTGCAGAGCAGAAACAGCTTACATGTCCAGCAAATGCAGATGGAAGTAAACACGAGCAGCAGATGAAGGAGGATTACTGGAACTGGTGTATGCAGCAGGAACTCAGAGCAGAGTAGCAGGATCGCCACACAGGTTCACAGGAACAGGTATATTGCCAGGGAGTCACCAGAGGTCAGGAGCTGGGTGCAAGGCAGAATACTCTAGCACAGACTGAAGGCTGGGGTGGAGTTTTATAGCAGGAAGACACAGTGCACATGAGACCAAAGACGCCATCTTGGAAAAGGGCAGTAGTGCACAAAAAGGTAATAAAAAAAATGTTCAGAGTCCTGACATACCCCTTTGAAGAGACATACAGGAGGGCCTCCTGAAAACAATGTTCCCATTATTAGGAAGTGGTTCTCCCAAACTATTTGCCTATGCAGTGAATGCAAGGCCTGTCCAAAATTTAGTGGCACTCCAATACCGCTTTGAAGAGACGTACAAGAGGGCCTCCTGAAAACATTATTCCCATTATTAGGATGTGGTTCTCCCATACTTTTTGCCTATGCAATGAATGCAAGAGCTGCCAAACATTTGGACACACCACAATGCCCCTTTGAAGAGACGTACAGCATGGTCTCTAAAAACAATGTTCCCATTATTAGGAAGGGGTTCTCCCTTACTGTTTGCCTATGTAGTGAATGCAAGGCCTGCCAAAAATTTAGATGCACCACAATACCCCTTTGAAGATATGTACAAGAGGGCTACATTAGGAAGTAGTTCTCCCATACTGTTTGCCTCTGCAGTGAATGCAAGAGTTGACAAACATTTGGGCGCACCATAATACCCCTTTGAAGAGATGTACAGGAGGGCCTCCTAAAAACAATGTTCCCATTATTAGGAAGTGGTTCTCCCATATTGTTTGCCTATGCAGTGAATACAAGGCCTGCCCAAAATTTAGACGCATCCCAATAACCCTTTGATGAGACGTACAAGAGGGCCTCCTGAAAACAATGTTCCCATTATTAGGAAGTGGGTCTCCCATACTGCTTGCCTATGCAGTGAATGCAAAGCCTGCCCAAAATTTAGACGCACTCCAATACTGCTTTGAAGAGATGTACAAGAGGGCCTCCTGAAAACAATGTTCCCATTATTAGGATGTGGTTCTCCCATACTATTTGCCTATGCAGTGAAAGCAAGAGCTGCCAAACATTTGGACGCACCGTAATACCCCTTTGAAGAGACGTACAGCAGGGCCTCCTAAAAACAATGTTCCCATTATTAGAAAGTGGTTCTCCCTTACTGTTTGCCTATGCAGTGAATGCAAGGCCTGCCCAAAATTTAGACGCACCACAATACCACTTTGAAGAGACGTACAAGAGGGCTTTATTAGGAAGTGGTTCTCCCATACTGTTTGCCTATGCAGTGAATGGAAGAGTTGCCAAACATTTGGACACACCATAATACCCCTTTGAAGAGACGTGCAGGAAGGCCTCCTAAAAACAATGTTCCCACCAGTAGTGTTGCTACCTTTGTGGCAGAAGGGGTGGTCGCCCAGGGCCCCGCGCTCTGAGGGGGCCCACCTGGAGCTAAGCTACTGTAACTGTATCGACGTGCGCCAGGAACTCCAAGGCATAGAGAGCCATCTCATGCCACATGTCTAGTTTGGATACCCAATAATTATAAGGCACAATGAAATCACAGAGAATGTTGGTACAGTCAGCACGGTACTCCCTCTCTTCCAAAACTTTGCACTCCTTGTGAGAGTACCCCGCGCCCCAGGGCCTGTGCGATGGGAGGGTCTGAGAAAACACTCCAAGAACTTTGCCAGTGTTCCCCTGCCTCTTCTGGATTGGAGTTGTGTCTCTCTCACCTGTACTCCTTGCTTGTCCGACGAACTATGACCTCTGCCACCAGCGTTTTCAGATGGGAATTATTTTAATAATTCCACAACAAGGGCCCTCTGGTATTGCCCCATTTTAGTAGACCTGTCCACCTCAGGAATAAGAGATAGAAAGTTCTCCTTGTAGCATGGGTCTAGAAGTGTCACCAACCAGTAATGACTGTCTCCCAAAATTTGTAGAAGGAGAAGGTCACAGGAAAGGCAGCATAACATAAAGTCAGCCATGGAGTTCCTGCCACTGCACAGGGGGAACCTCGAGTCATGTCCGCTGCAGTCTCCCATTCTTCTCCAGCCGCAGTGGAACCTGCTCAGCGGAGACATCGGTCCCAGCGCCTGGCCAGGAAAGATACTGCACGTTTGGTTACTACTGCCCTTCCAGGTTCAGGCATTATAACTAGAGCTGTTTGGCGGCGAGCAGGTGCTCCTGGGACTTAATCCTGCTTTTCCCCTCCTGAGCATGCCCAGGGGAAGACCTTTCATTGGAGGTTGGGGGTCATATGCTCAAGTCCTGTAGCAGCTCCTATTGGTCCACTAGGAAGGTCCTGAACTGCTACAGCTATTAAAGGTTCGCATAATTTGTATTTGGCAGTTGCCAGTGGATACTCTGCCACATTGTATATAAGAAGTGTGAGTCTGTTTAGCATTGGGGGCTGTACACTCAGGCAAAGAGCTAGCGTCAGTGGGGGCAATTTGCCTTGGCTTAGCATCTGGTTCCCTCATGTGTGTGGTTAGCACAGAAGAGTTCCAGAGCAAGCACAACTTTTAGTTAGGGATTTAGTTCATGTGTACAGTGCGACTCTGTGAGGCAACAGAGCTCGCTTTCATTTCACACGGGATGGAGTTTAACCCACGTGTGAGCTCAGCGTCCATCTGCCATTACTTGCAGCAGGTATCTCTGCATGGTGGACCCCAGGCTGCGAACGCACCTTGTATCTATCACCCTATTACTTGGTGCGTTCTGCTAGCCCTAACACCATGTGTGCCAGACTGCTAACAAGCAAGACTTCCGTGTCCTCACCAAGAGGACGACTGACCATGCTCTCCTCCTCCTCCTTCTCCTCCCTGTCCTCAGGCCATCCATGGTATGACAGTTGTGCAGGTAGTACCATCTATAGCACATGAAACTAGCTCATGTTCACCAAAGCATATTAGCTTCAGCACAGCTTGTTGCCGATTGGCTGAGGCAGTGCTGCAGTGCTTCCAGCTTGTGAGTGAAGCGGTCATTTCGGTGATGGAGGCTGTAGAGAAGGAGGAGGATGAGGAGGTACAGGTGCTATAGACTGTGGGGGCAACCCTGATTGACGAAGGGCCTGCAATCCTCGGCGTCAAGAGGATGTGTTCCATCCCAAGGTCCGACAGGGTCCTGGCTTCCACTATGTTAACCCAGTGTGCCGTCAGCAAGATGTAAAGTCCGTGCCCACAAGCACTTGTCCACGTGTCTGTGGGTAGGTGGACTTTCCCAGTAACTTCATTGTTGAGGGCATGGCTAATATTGTGGGACACGTGCTTGTGTAATGCGGAGACGGCAACTGGAAGAAATAGTGGCAGCTGGGGACCAAGTACCAAGGGACGGCCCCCACCATCAGGTTGTGGAAAGCTTCAATCTCCACGAGCCTAAAAGGCAACATTTTGAGCACAACATTCGCGAAATGTGTGAATTTAGTAGTGTGGCCTGTGAGGCATTGGCTGCGTATTTGTGCTTGCGTTCTAAAGACTGGGATATGGATAACTCATCGCTGTGCTGGGACAAGGACATGGACATGCTTGATGATGGTGCTATTTTCAGTGTGTGCAACGACAGGTGCAGGAAAGGAGGCATCTTCACATGCACTATGGACAGGGGATTGGCTTGCACGCACAACAGCGGAAGAATCAGTGGTGTCACCTGCAGACACTGTTCCTGGACCCTGGGTTTGGCCCTCAAAGTCGGGTGCTTTGCTGTCAAGTGCCTGATCATGCTTGTGGTGGTCAGGCTGGTAGTTTTGTTACCCCTGCTGATGCTGGCCTGGCAGGTGGTGCAAATGGCCTTTTTGGGGTTATCGGTAGAGTATTTAAAAAGCAACCAGACTCGGGAAGACCTAACAGTTGGACTGGCAACTTCCATTGTGTTGGTGTTATGTGGAATGGTTGCCCAACTTCTGTCTTGGTTAAATAGTAGTGTGCTGCTGAGATCCCCTAGTAATTGGGCCTGGAAGGTCGGGCAAGAAGATGTAGATGTTTGTTGTGGCACAATTTCAGCTTGCCCACGGCCTCTGCATGCACCATGACTATCACCATCACGTCCAGTTCCCCGTCATTTGCCATGTGCCTTGCCTATTTTAAATGGAGGATAATATTTCCCACGTTCACTACAAATGGCTGAATTTGGAGCAAACTTATATGTGATCCGTGTGGCGGACAAACCCTGGTTTAAAATATCTGGCCTGTTGGTAACTATTTTTTATCAGAAAACTTGTATCAATAACTTAGTGTAATACTATTGTAGGAACTCAAAGATTAGCATGGGGCAATGAACAGACAGAGATGGGTTTCTTTAGTGCAAATAGTCTATTTGTACAACAGCAATAACACCCAAAACAATATACTGATAACCCACAGTGTCCTGAAATGAAACGAGTCCTTGAAATATATACAGCAAATCGGCGGAGTTCTTAAGGCAGAGTCCTCAGCAAAGTGAGTGTGATAGGTGATGTGGTGCAGATCCAAACACTGTCGGCACAGAAAGAGTCAAATCCAGGTATGAAGTAAACACAGGGAAGTCCAGAACAAGTCCACAAGTTCATCCCAGGTGTGGCATGAACACAGGTAAGTCCAGAAACTAGTTCACAAGTTGATCCCAGATGTGGCATAAACACGAGTGAGTTCAGAAACAGGTTCAAAGTATTATACTGGTGTTGTTTCCAACAGCTCCCACCAGGGAGCATAAATGAAGGATTAAGTAGCAACACACAGTCCCGAAACAAGTCCTGAAACAAAGTTCCAAAACACAGTTCTTACCAGAAGGAGTGAACCGAGGTTTAAGTTCCAAGTCAGCAGACTAATGATAACCTAAAGAGTGTAGCTTACAAATGCAGGAAATGTCCAGAGCCAGAGGTAGAGACACACTCAGAACCAGCAGCTGAGCTGAAGGCGAACAGAATCAGAATACTTCAGCAAAGAGGCTGACACCTGACCCGGGTTTTAAACAAACAAACAGGAAGTAGGGCAGACAAAAACAGCAAACTCCATCTTAACAAAGGGCAAAATCATTCACAAGGTGACTTAGAAAACCCGGAATACTGACATTACTCCCCCCTAGAAACAGCCTCAGGATGAACCTGGACCAGGCTTGTCTGGGTATCTACGATGAAATTGAGCAACCTTCAGGGGAGCATTGATGTTACTTACTGGTTCCCAAGAATCGTTTTCAGGAGAGTAACCCTGCCATCTAACTAGATACTGAAGCCGGTTCCTATGAAGTCTTGAATCGTTAATGTCCTGTACCACAAATTGTTCTTGTGGAGGAGGAGGTATGATATGTCCCTGAAATGTGTTAAGAGAGACCGGTTTTAATAAAGAAACATGAAATACTGGGTGTACCTTTAGAGTTCGTGGCAGCTTCAGCCGACAAGCAACAGAGCTCACAATCCCGGTGATCTTGAATGGACCGATGAAATTCTGTCCCAGTTTCTGTGAAGGAACACCCAATTTTAGATTCTTGGTGGACAACCAAACCGAGTCTCCTACCTTATACATGGGTGCCGGTTTCCGGAATCTATCGGTCGACTTCTTGTAACGCTCCTGTGCCGCGGTTAGGGAGTCTTTCAAAACTTCAAGATTACTTTGCAACACCGCCACTCTGTCTTGAACTGCCAGTACCGAAGTAGCAACCGGAGACCTAGGCAAAATATTTGGATGATATCCCAGATTGGCGAAAAAAGGCGTTACCTTTGTGGAACTTCTCTGTGAGTTGTTATACGAAAATTCCGCTAGTGGAAGTAGCTTCAGCCAATCATCCTGCAAATGACTGATGTAACAGCGTAGATATTGCTCCAAGGTTTGATTGGTCCGTTCAGTCTGCCCGTTGGTCTGAGGGTGGTATGCAGAAGACAAGCAAACATTAATGTGGAGCGCAGAACAAAATCCTTTCCAAAACCTTGGGCTAAATTGTATTCCCCGGTCAGAGATGATCTCATCTGGTACCCCATGCAGCCGGAAAACGTTCTGGATAACCAGATCCACTGTCTCTGTAGCTGAGGGAAGACCGGTGCAAGGAATAAAATGAGCAGCCTTCGTTAAACGGTCCACTACCACCAAAATAGTATTTTTACCACCAGAGGTGGGTAACTCCACAATAAAGTCCATCGAAATAGACCTCCAAGGGCGAGATGGTACGGGTAGTGGCTTAAGAAGGCCAGTAGGTGAAACACGAGGAACCTCGTACCGGGCACAAACCTCACAAGAGCGGACATAGTCATTCACATCCTTCAAGCAGGTAGGCCACCAGAAAAATCGACTTAAAAATTCCTGCGTCTTCTGTACCCCCGATGACCAGCCAATACGGAGTCATGGACCAATTTGAGAATTCGAAGTCTCACAGCCTCAGGGACATAAATACAGCGCTCTCTAAGCCATACACCATTCTGAAAGACAAGATTCACATTGTCAGGTGGGGCAGCAAGAAATACGTCACCATCATAGGCCAGCTTGATTTCCTCCCACAAGTCCCGGTCCTGGAGCACTCCTATGAAATTGGCATCAGACAAGATGGTCTTAGACGGGGTCCCAGGCACGGAGTCCATCGTGTGGATTCGGGATAGTGCATAGGCTTTCCCATTACGTGAACCTGGGCGGTACGAGATGATAAAATCAAACTGGTTCAAGAACAAACTCCACCTAGCTTGTCGAGGAGAAAGACATCTGGCGGACTTAAGGAATTCCAGATTACAGTGATCTGTGAGCACCACTACCTGTTGAGTTGCTCCCTGCAAATGGTGTCTCCATTCCTTAAAGGCAGAAATGATTGCCAAAAGTTCCTTATCTGCAATATCATAGTTCAGTTCAGCAGATGATAACCTGCGAGAAAAGAAGGCACACGGGTGCAACAAACCTTTGTCTCCGGTTCGTTGTGAGAGGATTGCTCCCAGTGCACAGTCAGAAGCATCCACCTCCACGACAAAAGGCAGAGCAGGATCCAGGTGCGTCAATATCGGAGCCGTGGTAAAACAAACCTTGAGGCGATCAAAGGCTTCCAGGGCTTGCGAAGACCATACAAACTTCTTCCCCTTCTTAGTGAGGAGAGTGATGGGACGGACAATTTTTGAAAAATTCCGGATAAAACATCTATAAAAGTTGGCAAAACCAATGAATCGTTGTACCTCTGATGTTTCCTGGTACCGCCCAATCTATGATCGCCTGGATCTTGCTGGACTCCATATTCAATCCCTGGGGAGAAATAACATGTTAGGGCTAGCGGAACGCACCGAGTAAATATAGAGGTTTTATTATAATTGATGCGTTCGCAGCCCGGGGTCCACCATGCAGGGGAACCTGCTGCTAGCAAACGGCAAACTATATGGCGGTATGAGTTAACCCTGTTACTTCACAGAGTAGCCAAAACTCAAAGCACTGCGCCCTGTTTGACTTCACAGTGGCACAGGCTAACTACCCAACTGAGAGCAGTCAGTGGTCATGCATGCACACAAACTCCTCGCCGGAGGTGCCAGCATTCTAGGGGCTTATTTCAGCCAGGTCCCTGAATACATTCACACAAAATCTCCTCGCCGGAGGTGCCAGCATTCTAGGGGCTTATTTCAGCCGGGTCCCTGAACACAAACTCACATGACCACACTGGCGCAAAGCACATAACTTAGAACAATACTAGCGCATGGCCATGCGGCCATGCGAGCCTTAAATAGTTGCAGCACGTACAGGACCTTCCTAGAAGGACCAATGAGAGGCTGCCACAGAGCGTGAGCACCTAGAGGACCTTCCTGAAGGACCAATGGCCTTAGCTGCAGTATCTGATCATGTGACCCTCGATCTCCACTGAGAGATCTTACTCTGGGCATGCTCAGAACGAGAAAAGCAGGACTTAGTCCCAGAAGTGTCTGCTTGCCGCTGCCCAGCACTGACTTCAATGGCAGAAGCAGGAAAAGCAGCAGTAACTCTTTGTACAGAGTCAGACTGAGCGAGACGCTGGGACTGACATCTCCGCTGAGCAGGCTCCACTGCGGCAGGAGAAGAATGGGAGACCACAGCGGAGATGGCCTGAGATTCCCCCTCTGCAGAGGCGGGAACTCGACTCCTAACATAACATAGCCTAAAAATTGAATCTTGGAGAAATGAAATTCACACTTTTCGAGTTTGATGTACAAATGATTATCTCTCAAACGTCTGAGCACGGTCTTGACATGTTCCTGATGTTCCTGTAGTGAATCAGAGAAAATCAAGATGTCATCCAGGTAAATTACTACATAATGATCCAGTAAATCCCTAAAGATATCATAGGCTAAGTGTTGGAAAGCAGCAGGAGCGTTACAGAGTCCGAATGGCATCACTAAATATTCAAAATGTCCATACCGACATCTGAAAGCTGTCTTCCATTCGTCTCTGGGACATATATGGAGTAAATTATATGCCCTGTGAAGATCTAATTTGGTAAATATTTTAGCTTGGCGAACTCTCTCCAAAAATCCAGGAATTAAAGGCAACGGGTACCTGTTATGAATGGTTACCTTGTTTAGCTCCCGGTAGTCAATACAAGGTCTTACAGTGCCATCTTTCTTTTTTACAAAGAATATGGGGGCTCCCGCTGGTGAAGAGGATGGTCAGATAAACCCTTTGGCTAAATTTTCATCTATGTATTCTTGTAATGTTTTTAATTCTGGAACTGACAACTGGTAAACATGGCAGAAAGGAATCGCTGCCCCAGGAAGCAGCTCTATGGGGCAGTCATAAGGTCTATGTGGAGGGAGTTGGTCAGCCTTCCTTTTGTCACAAATGTCCGAGAATTCCTGGTAAACCAGAGGGAGAGTAGATACCTATTTCGTTTCCTCCAAATTCTGGGTAACTGGAGCCATTACCTGTGGACTGATGGTAGGGCTACACTTCGGAAGGAAGGATATCTCCTTGGTTTCCCAATTGATGCTTGGATTCTGTGACTGTAACCAGGGAATTCCTAAAATTACAGGAAAATGAGGAGAAGATATTAACATAAAGGAAAGCGTCTCCTGATGGTCTGGTTCCATCTTACACTTCAGAAGCACCGTCTCCTGGTCTACTGGTCCGGAAACTAATGGAGAACCATCCACCATTTCCATGGTGACTGGTGAGGCTCTTAGTTGTGTCTTAATACCATGTTCCCTGGCAAAAGAAGAATTCATGAAATTTCCACCTGCTCCAGAGTCCATCATAGCAGAACTTGGTATCCACTGTCCCTCCCACAGAATCTGAATAGGAAGAGAACAATGTGAGTATTTCTCCCCTTGATCTTCAGGGGAAGTCGGCATCACTGTTAGGGGAACCACAGCATCTATATGTAAACTGGTCTCCGAAACTTCTGACTCAGTGTCCGTATTTAGCATAATCAGTGGAACACAGCACCTCATGGGAAAAGCAGGGTCAACGTTACCCATATAAAGAGCGCACGTCTCAGCCAAGGAGTCCTTCTTGGTATGTAGTCGAAAGTATAAAAATATATAAAAGACAGCGCCTCACACGTTGGTGGAATAGATCACAGTTTATTCTGCCTTCTGTGGCGACGTTTCGATCCCAAAGATCTTTTTCAAGCACAGCACAATACAGTCTTAATCTCCCTTAAGTAGTGCAAAACACCACCCCCTCATTAGCACAACCCAATCGGCACTTATGAATACATAAACAATCAATTAAATATCAGAAAACACATAACACATATAAAAAACACTTCACAAAATGCTGGGCTGGGAAAGTGTCCCAAACTGACACAAAGCGCATCTCCTGATCACTCATCCATCTACAGACTGTTCTAATACAGACAAAGGCTCTCTAACATCTCCTACCACTGTAAACAAGTCCTTCACCAATCGTGTCACCGCATTTCTATTGTCATGGTGATGTTTGCTCATCAGCGTCATAAAGTCACACCTCCAGGTGGTTCAGACCAATCGCTATACATCCTGTAGTGCACATGCTCCGGCGTCTTCATCCCATAGGTTGTACTAAGCAGTGCTACGTCACAGCTGTGAGTCTCTTCTCCAATCGATTGCATGCTTCCTCCACAGCTCAGGAAACTGAATCACAGACTCTGCAACAACAATCCCCCAGGGGAACTCCACCCCCATTAACCCTGTGCATGTCCCAGCAAAAGCCACACTCGACTTCACCTGAACACAGAAGCAAAGCTGCATACATGGTCAGTAAAACTGCTATAACCCACCATATAAAAAGACGCTAAACGTAGCATAACGCAGCAGTGCTAAAGAGAGATACATAATGATTCAATTGCCTAAACATAGATCAGTGTCCGTATTGTCATAGTCCCCTACTGCCGCCAACACTTTGTTAGGTCGCCTGGGACATTTAGGACAATTAATAAGGAAATGATCCGATTGACCGCAATAAAAACATAAGCGCTCACGAAACCGATATTCACGGCGTTCGTTACTCTCACGTTTTTGTAGTGAGTCCACTTGCATAGGCACCTCCTCAGCTTCCCGCGGGTTCTTGCTGGTAGTTTCCCTAGACGGAAGAGTAAAATTAGTGATGTGATTTAAAGCCGCCCATTTCTCTTGTCTGCGTTCAGTTAGGTGGATATCAATACGCACACAGTGTTGTAAAAATAACTCAAACTCTTGTGGAGACTCTGAGCGAGCTAGCTCATCCTTGATTGTACTGGACAACCCTTTCCTGAAAATTGGTAATAAAGCATTATCATCCCAGTTGGTATCCACTACTAACCTCTTAAATTCAGTAATATACTCTATGATTGAACATTTCCCCTGGCGTAAGGAAAGCAAGGATTTTTCAGAGGAGGCACGGCGGTTGGGATCATCAAACATTTGCGCCATAGCTGCCAGAAAATCATCCAAATTATTTAGACGTACATCACGACTTTCAACCATAGGATTTGCCCAAGCCAGTGCCCGTGAAGTCAACAACATAATAATACATAGTACCTTAGATCTATCTTACTGATAGTAGGAGGCATGTACATCAAAAAATAATATGCATTGATTAACAAACCCGCGGAATTGACTTCGGTCACCATTAAACCGGAAAGAAGGCAATTTAGGCATACTGGTGGGTGGTGTATGCTGAACAGGTGGTGTATGCTGAGCAGGTGGTGTAACCTGAGCTTCTACCAGGGTACGTAAATAATGGAGAGCCTGACCAAACACCTGCGCATTGTGGTTAGCTGTTATGATCTGGTGGCCTAGGAACAGCATGGACGAGCTCTGGAGTAGGTGGCCTCTATACCGACCGCAGACCCTGAACTTAACACCGCAACTATAAGTAGCCGTGGGATGTTCCTGTCACTCCCTCGACACCTCGTCACAGCCGGAGGACTAATTACCCCTAAAGAAAGAAACAGGAAAACTATCTTGCCTCAGAGAAAATCCCCAAAGGAAAGACAGCCCCCCACAAATATTGACTGTGAGAGGAGAGGGAAATTACAAACGCAGACTGAAAACAGAATTTAGCAAAGGAGGCCACGCTACCTAGAAAGAAAAGACAGGACAGAGTACTGTGCGGTCAGTATTAAAATATTACAAAAATCCACCATAGAGAATACAAAAATCTCCACACCTAACTAAAGGCATGGAGGGTAACTCTGCAACTCCAGAGCTTCCAGCTTGGCTGAATAAATCCTTACACAGACAAAGCTGGACAAGAAAAAACATAGCAATTCACTGAACTATAAAGTCCACCGCATGTGGACTGCAAAAACAAAGCCAGGACTTATCTTTGATGATTTGGACAATCCAGCAGGAGAAACCAAGCAGAGATGTGAATCCTCCAGAAAAACAATGGACAACTGGCACTCACTAAAGGGTGAAGCCAGACTAAATAGCCCCGTCCAAAGTGGAAGCACCTGATGACTGCTGTGAAGGACAAACAGCAGCACTACCACTTATAACCACCGGAGGGAGCCCAAGAGCAGAACCCACAACAGAATTCACAACAGTACCCCCCCCCCCTTGAGGAGGGGTCACCGAACCCTCACCAGAGCCCCCAGGCCGATCCGGACGAGCCAAATGGAAGGCACGAACCAAATCGTCAGCATGAACATCGGAGGTAACAACCCAAGAATTATCCTCCTGGCTATAACCCTTCCACTTGACAAGATACTGAAGCCTCCGTCTTGAAAAACGAGAATCCAAGATCTTCTCCACAACATACTCCAACTCCCCATCAATCAACACCGGGGCAGGAGGAACAACAGAGGGAACCACGGGCACCACATATTTCCGCAACAAAGATCTATGAAAAACATTATGGATGGGAAAAGAGGCTGGAAGGGCCAAACGAAAAGACACTGGATTGATAATCTCAGAAATCCTATAAGGACCAATAAACCGAGGCTTGAACTTCGGGGAAGAAACCTTCATAGGAACATGACGAGAAGACAACCAGACCAAATCCCCAACCCGAAGCCGGGAACCCACACGCCGACAACGGTTGGCAAAACGCTGAGCCTCCTCCTGAGACAACACCAAATTGTCCACAACATGAGCCCAAATCTGCTGCAACCTGTCAACCACAGAGTCCACCCCAGGACAATCAGAAGACTCAACCTGCCCTGAAGAAAAACGAGGATGAAACCCAGAATTACAAAAGAATGGTGAAACCAAGGTAGCCAAACTAGCCCGATTATTAAGGGCAAAATCGGCCAATGGCAAGAAAGCCACCCAATCATCCTGATCGGCAGACACAAAGCATCTCAAATAAGTTTCCAAAGTCTGATTAGTTCGCTCGGTTTGGCCGTTTGTCTGAGGATGAAATGCGGAAGAAAAAGACAAATCAATGCCAAGCTTAGCACAAAAGGACCGCCAAAACCTAGAAACAAACTGGGAACCTCTATCGGACACAATATTCTCCGGAATGCCATGCAAATGAACCACATGCTGAAAAAACAACGGAACCAACTCAGAAGAGGAAGGCAATTTAGGCAAAGGTACCAAATGAACCATCTTAGAAAACCGGTCACAGACCACCCAGATAACAGACATCCTCTGGGAAACAGGAAGATCTGAAATAAAATCCATAGAAATATGCGTCCAAGGCCTCTCACGGACCGGCAAAGGCAAAAGCAACCCACTGGCGCGGGAGCAGCAAGGTTTGGCCCACGCACAAGTCCCACAGGACTGCACAAAAGAACGCACATCCCGTGACAAAGAAGGCCACCAAAAGGACCTACTAACCAAATCTCTGGTACCAAAAATCCCAGGATGGCCAGCCAACACAGAACAGTGAACCTCAGAAATCACTTTACTAGTGCATCTGTCGGGAACAAACAGTTTCCCCGCTGGACAGCGATCAGGTTTATCAGCCTGAAACTCCTGAAGAACCCATCGCAAATCAAGGGAGATGGCAGAAAGAATCACCCCCTCCTTCAGAATACCAACCGGCTCAAGAATCCCAGGGGAATCAGGCAAAAAACTCCTAGAGAGGGCATCAGCCTTAACATTCTTAGAACCCGGAAGATACAAGACAACAAAATCAAAACGGGAGAAAAACAAGGACCATCGGGCCTGTCTAGGATTCAGCCATTTGGCAGACTCGAGGTAAATCAGATTCTTATGATCGGTCAAGACCACAATACGGTGCTTGGCCCCCTCAAGCCAATGTCGCCACTCCTCAAATGCCCACTTCATAGCCAACAACTCACGATTGCCGAAATCATAATTGTGTTCCGCAGGCGAAAACTTTCGAGAAAAGAAGGCACACGGTTTCATCAAGGAACCATCAGAATTCCTCTGAGACAAAACGGCCCCTGCCCCAATCTCAGAAGCGTCAACCTCAACCTGAAAAGGAAGAGAAACATCCGGCTGACGCAACACAGGGGCAGAAGTAAATTGGCGCTTAAGCTCCTGAAAGGCAGAACAGCCTCAGAGGACCAATTAGCTACATCAGCGCCCTTCCTCGTCAAATCGGTCAGGGGTTAACCACACTGGAGAAGTTGGCAATGAAACGGCGATAAAAATTAGCAAAGCCCAAAAATTTGTGAAGGCTCTTCACGGATGTGGGCTGGATCCAATCATGAATGGCCTGAACCTTAACCGGATCCATTTCTATAGATGATGGAGAAAAAATGAAGCCCAAAAAAGAAACCTTCTGTACTCCAAAGAGGCACTTAGACCCCTTCACAAACAAGGCATTATCACGAAGGACCTGAAATACCATCCTGACTTGTTTCACATGAGACTCCCAATCATCTGAAAAAATCAAAATATCATCCAAATATACAATCATGAATTTATCAAGATAATTCCGAAAAATATCATGCATGAAGGACTGAAACACAGATGGGGCATTAGAGAGTCCGAATGGCATCACAAGATATTCAAAATGGCCCTCGGGCGTATTAAACGCAGTTTTCCATTCGTCACCCTGCTTAATACGAACAAGATTATATGCCCCTCGAAGGTCAATCTTAGTAAACCAACTAGCCCCCTTAATCCTGGCAAACAAATCAGAAAGCAAAGGCAAAGGGTATTGGAATTTGACCGTGATCTTATTCAAGAGGCGATAATCAATACAGGGTCTCAAGGAGCCATCCTTCTTGGCAACAAAAAAAAAACCTGCTCCCAATGGAGAAGAAGATGGCCGAATATGCCCCTTCTCCAAAGACTCCTTTACATAGCTCCGCATGGCGGCATGTTCAGGCACAGACAGGTTGAAAAGTCGGCCCTTAGGAAACTTAGAGCCTGGAATCAAGTCAATAGCACAATCACAGTCCCTATGCGGTGGAAGGGAACTGGACTTGGGCTCATCGAAAACATCCTGGAAATCTGACAGAAACTCAGGAATTTCAGAAGAGGGGGAGGAGGAAATGACATCAGAGGAACGTCATCATGAACCCCCTGACAACCCCAACTAGTCACAGACATAGATTTCCAATCCAACACCGGATTATGTACCTGTAACCATGGAAACCCCAGCACAATAGCATCATGCAAATTATGCAACACCAGGAAACGACAATCTTCCTGATGGGCTGGCGCCATGCACATGGTTAACTGTGTCCAAAACTGAGGTTTATTTTTAGCCAATGGTGTAGCATCAATACCCCTCAAAGGGATAGGACTCCGCAAAGGCTGTAAGGGAAAACCACAACATCTGGCAAATTCTAAGTCCATCAAATTTAAAGCGGCGCCTGAATCCACAAATGCCATGACAGAGAATGACGATAATGAGCAGATCAGGGTCACAGATAACAGAAATTTAGGTTGTACAGTACTGATGGTAACGGAATTAGCAATTCTCTTGGCACGCTTAGGGCAATCAGAAATAACATGAGCAGAATCACCACAGTAAAAGCACAACCTATTCTGACGTCTGAATCCTTGGCGTTCAGCTCTAGACACAGTCCTATCACACTGCATTGGCTCAGGACTCCGCTCGGAAGACAATGCCATAGTGTGCACAACTCTGCTCTCACGCAAGCGCCGATCAATTTGAATGGCCAGAGACATAGAATCACTCAGACCTGCAGGCGTGGGGAAGCCCAACATAACATCTTTAACAGATTCAGAAAGACCCTTTCTGAAAATTGCCGCCAAAGCATCCTCATTCCACTTAGAAAGCACAGACCATTTTCTAAATTTCTGGCAATATGATTCTGCCGCTTCTTGACCCTGACACAGGGCCAACAAGGTTTTCTCAGCATGATCCACAGAATTAGGTTCATCATACAATAACCCAAGCGCCTGAAAAAAGCTGTCTACATTAAGCAAGGCTGGATTCCCAGGTTCCAGGGCAAATGCCCAATCCTGAGGGTCGCCACGCAACAGAGATATGACAATTTTTACCTGCTGGATGGGATCACCAGAGGAACAGGGCTTCAGAGCAAAAAACAGTTTACAGTTATTTTTAAAGCTCAAAAATTTGGACCTGTCCCCAAAAAACAGATCGGGGGTAGGAATTCTAGGCTCTAAAACAGGAGTCTGCACGATATAATCAGAAATACCCTGTACTCTAGCAGCAAGTTGATCCACCCGAGAAGCAAGTCCCTGAACATCCATGTCAGCGCCTAACTCTTGAGCCACCCAGAGGTGAAGAGGGAAAAAAAAACACAACAGAGTACAGAAAAAAAAATGGCTCAGCACTTTCTTTCCCTTCTTTTGAGATGCGGTTAACTCATTGTTGGCCAGTTGTACTGTTATGATCTGGTGGCCTAGGAGCAGCATGGACGAGCTCTGGAGTAGGTGGCCTCTATACTGACCGCAGACCCTGAACTTAACACCGCAACTATAAGTAGCCGTGGGATGTTCCTGTCACTCCCTCGACACCTCGTCACAGCCGGAGGACTAATTACCCCTAAAGAAAGAAACAGGAAAACTATCTTGCCTCAGAGAAAATCCCCAAAGGAAAGACAGCCCCCCACAAATATTGACTGTGAGAGGAGAGGGAAATTACAAACGCAGACTGAAAACAGAATTTAGCAAAGGAGGCCACGCTACCTAGAAAGAAAAGACAGGACAGAGTACTGTGCGGTCAGTATTAAAATACTACAAAAATCCACCACAGAGAATACAAAAATCTCCACACCTAACTAAAGGCATGGAGGGTAACTCTGCGACTCCAGAGCTTCCAGCTTGGCTGAATAAATCCTTACACAGACAAAGCTGGACAAGAAAAAACATAGCAATTCACTGAACTATAAAGTCCACCGCATGTGGACTGCAAAAACAAAGCCAGGACTTATCTTTGATGATTTGGACAATCCAGCAGGAGAAACCAAGCAGAGATGTGAATCCTCCAGAAAAACAATGGACAACTGGCACTCACTAAAGGGTGAAGCCAGACTAAATAGCCCCGTCCAAAGTGGAAGCACCTGATGACTGCTGTGAAGGACAAACAGCAGCACTACCACTTATAACCACCGGAGGGAGCCCAAGAGCAGAACCCACAACAGAATTCACAACAGTTAGCCCGGGAGTCCGTGTCTCTAATCTTATTTTGTATAACCGCCACCTCCTGCTGCAAGGAGTTAGTCATAGCAAACATCTTGTCTACCCGTGTCTCTGTCATTGCCTCAGCAGAATCCTTTTTTTAGGCTGGAGTATCCTGTAATACTATTGTAGGAACTCAAGGATTCTGATAGCATGGGGCAATGAACAGACAGAGATGGGTTTCTTTAGTGCAAATAGTGTATTTGTACAACAGCAATAACACCCAAAACAATACCGTATATACTCGAGTATAAGCCGAGATTTTCAGCCCAAATTTTTGGGCTAAAAGTGCCCCTCTCGGCTTATACTCGAGTCACGGTCGGCGGGTGAGGGGGAGAGGGCGCTGAGGCATACTTACCTGCTTCTGGGGCTCCTGGCACTCCCCCTGCCCGTCCCACGGTCTCCGGGTGCCGCAGCTCTTCCTCTGTCAGCGGTCACGTGGGACCGCTCATTAGAGAAATGAATAGGCGGCTCCGCCCCTATGGGAGTGGATCCCATAGGGGCGGAGCAGCCTATTCATTTCTCTAATCAGCGGTGCCGGTGACCGCTGACAGAGGAAGAGGCTGCGGCACCGAAGACCAGCTGTCCGGGGGAAGGAGCGGGATGCCGGGAGCAGGTAAGTATGTCATATTCACCTGTCCGCGTTCCACACGCCGGGCGCCGCCCTGTCTTCCCGGCGTCTCTCTCTCCGCACTGACTGCAGGTCAGAGGGCACGATGACGCATATAGTGTGCGCGCCGCCCTCTGCCTGATCAGTCAGTGCAGAGAGATGCCGGGACGGGACGATGAGGAGCTGAAAGCAAGAGAGGTGAGTATGTCTTTTATTATTTTTATTGCAGCAGCAGCAGCAGCAGCACAGCTTTCCATGGCACATCTATGGGGCAGTAAGGAACGGTGCAGAGCACTATATGGCACAGCTATGGGGCAATAAGGAACGGTGCAGAGCACTATATGGCACAGCTATGGGGCAGTAAGGAACGGTGCAGAGCACTATATGGCACAGCTATGGGGCAATTATGAATGGTGCAGAGCACTATATGGCACAGCTATGGGGCAATAATGAACGGTGCAGAGCACTATATGGCACAGCTTTCTATGGTACAGCTATGGGGCAATAATGAACGGTGCAGAGCACTATATGGCACAGCTTTCTATGGTACAGCTATGGGGCAATAATGAACGGTGCAGAGCACTATATGGCACAGATTTCTATGTTACAGCTGTGGAGCAATAATGAATGGTGCAGAACACTATATGGCACAGCTATAGGGCCATAATGAACGGTATGGAGCACAGCTATGGGGCAATTATGAGCGGTGCAGAGCACTATATGGCACAGCTATGGGGCAGTAAGGAATGGTGCAGAGCACTATATGGCACAGCTATGGGGCAGTAAGGAACGGTGCAGAGCACTATATGGCACATCTATGGGGCAGTAAGGAACGGTGCAGAGCACTATATGGCACAGCTATGGGGCAATAAGGAACGGTGCAGAGCACTATATGGCACAGCTATGGGGCAGTAAGGAACGGTGTAGAGCACTATATGGCACAGCTATGGGGCAGTAAGGAACGGTGCAGAGCACTATATGGCACAGCTATGGGGCAGTAAGGAACGGTGCAGAGCACTATATGGCACAGCTATGGGGCAGCAAGGAACGGTGCAGAGCACTATATGGCACAGCTATGGGGCAATAAGGAACGGTGCAGAGCACTATATGGCACAGCTATGGGGCAGTAAGGAACGGTGCAGAGCACTATATGGCACAGCTATGGGGCAATAAGGAACGGTGCAGAGCACTATATGGCACAGCTATGGGGCAGTAAGGAACGGTGCAGAGCACTATATGGCACAGCTATGGGGCAGTAAGGAATGGTGCAGAGCACTATATGGCACAGCTATGGGGCAATAAGGAACGGTGCAGAGCACTATATGGCACAGCTATGGGGCAGTAAGGAACGGTGCAGAGCACTATATGGCACAGCTATGGTGCAATAAGGAACGGTGCAGAGCACTATATGGCACAGCTATGGGGCAACAAGGAACGGTGCAGAGCACTATATGGCACAGCTATGGGGCAGTAAGGAACGGTGCAGAGCACTATATGGCACAGCTTTCTATGGTACAGCTATGGGGCAATAAGAAACGGTGCAGAGCACTATATGGCACAGCTATGGGGCAATTATGAACGGTGCAGAGCACTATATGGCACAGCTTTCTATGGTACAGCTATGGGGCAATAATGAACGGTGCAGAGCACTATATGGCACAGCTTTCTATGGTACAGCTATGGGGCAATAATGAACGGTGCAGAGCACTATCTGGCACAGCTTTCTATGGTACAGCTATGGAGCAATAATGAACGGTGCAGAGCACTATATGGCACAGCTTTCTATGGTACAGCTGTGGAGCAATAATGAACGGTGCAGAGCACTATATGGCACAGCTATAGGGCCATAATGAACGGTATGGAGCATCTATTTTTATTTTTGAAATTCACCGGTAGCTGCTGCATTTTCCACCCTAGGCTTATACTCGAGTCAATAAGTTTTCCCAGTTTTTTGTGGCAAAATTAGGGGGGTCGGCTTATACTCGGGTCGGCTTATACTCGAGTATATACGGTATACTGATAACCCACAGTGTCCTGAAATGAAACGAGTCCTTGAAATATATACAGCAAATCGGCAGAGTTCTTAAGGCAGAGTCCTCAGCAAGGTGAGTGTGATAGGTGACGTGGTGCAGAACCAAACACTGTCAGCACAGAAAGAGTCAAATCCAGGTATGAAGTAAACACAGGGAAGTCCAGAACAAGTCCACAAGTTCATCCCAGGTGTGGAATGAACACAAAAGCCCATAAGGCACATCCTAGAGAGTGCAAAAAGGATAAATACCCGTTGTTCGGTACTAACAGGGGAGAGATATCCCCATATGCCAAGTGGATGGACCAGGACCAAGGCCCCACGTGTATCGCCCTCACTGATAGGGCTTCATCAGGGGAAGTGGGGTGTGCACGTAGGCCCCTGCTTAAATGCTAAAAGAGTATATGCGAAACTGATAGCAGGGATGATGAACAACGGAAACACTTGGACCAGAAGCCGTAAAATAAACCAGCAGCGCATGCGCGGACAAAATCGCGGTAAGTGCGACCGCGCTTGTGCAGGACGATGTGAAAGACCCACATCTGAGAGAAGGAAGCAATGAGGCACCAGATCGTGCATGCGCGGCCTGAACCGCAGACCGCCCAGCTGCGCCTGCGCAGGCCGGAACGCAGGAGCGTGTACCCAGGCAAGGAAAGTATAGACGAACCCCGCGCGTGCACCACTAGATATATGCTACGCACATATGCACGTACACAAACCTGAGCAACGTATGAATGCGGCTGGCCAATAAGAATATATACAGACAGCTCCAAAGGAGTAGCTGGGAAGAAACAATGGACAATTATAAATATATGGGCTAAGAAAAGAGGGCAGGGAGAAAAGAAGGGGGGAATGGGGGAATGCCCAATAATGTAAGGGCATATAAAGTGACATTGGTCGATTGCCGCTATGCGGGGCCCGGAAACCCGGGACCCACAAGTGCCAACCGGCATCAAAAAAGGCATAAATAAAAGGGTAATAAAAATATACATACACAGGCAGGCACATGCACATTGCAGACAACCCCCGGGGGTGCATTCAAACAAAAGTCCTCTCATAAGTAAAAATACATGGAGTGTCATAGTGAATATGTCTTGCAAAATAACTTTATTAAATTTATGCACAGATACAATCAATCATCAATATAGTACAGACATTAGCAAATACCACCAATAAGAACACTCAAATACCATTGCGAACCACCAGATTTGGGGGTCATCATCCGCCGATATAGAAACAGTTCAAGAACTTTCGCAAGTACTAACATCCTCAACGGTGGTGGAGGAGGTGATGCATTAAATGACACTTTACAGGTTATCAATCTCTCCGATCATGTGCCCACATCTACTGAGCTTACGGTCCTGCAGAGGGGTCTTAATTTTTCTCCTACACACCCTGTCAATAAATTCACTTTAATAAAGGATCTATACTTATTTTGCAGGCATCTTGTTCTTTGAGTATTACATAACAAGTCCCAGGAAATCAAGGATTTGGACCAATCTGATCAGCAGGTTTTGCAGGATTTGATCCAATTACTCCAGGAGAATCTACTGTGGGTAAGCACCGATTCCCTTACAAGAATAGGTCTTGTGTGGCCCCCCCTTTTGCCCTTGTAACAGCCTTCAGGGTATTTTTTGAACTGGTCAAAAAGGATATTATATCTATGGCCCCATGGCCGTTGGTCCCTGAGAATTTGAGTGGGGAAGAAAAACGGGCGCTGAACAGTTTGAAAAACAAAAAACAATGAGGCCTTCCTGATTAAAGAGGCTGACAAGGGGGGCAATGTAGTTTTGTGGCCACATGCCCTCTGTCTGGAGGAGGCGTATCGACAATTGAGTAATGGGAGGTTTTACAGAAAGCTGCCCTCGGATCCCTCAGCAGTGTTTGCCGCCAGGTTCCGGAATCTTTTGGAAAAGGCTAGAGATCTAGGTATTATCAACCATCAGGAATTTCAATTCTTGTGGGTTGAATGCCCTGTCACGGCGACGTTTTATATGCTGCCTAAGGTTCACAAAAATCTCCTTAGGCCTCCGGGTCGGCCGATTGTGGCCAGCTTTGGTAGCCTCTGTGAGAAGGCGTGCATATACGTTGATTATTTTCTGCAGCCTTTGGTCAAGAACTTGCCCTCTTTTGTGAAGGATTCCTCACATTTTATCAGAATCTGCCGGGGCCTTACATTGCCATCTGAGGTCTTACTAGTGATCTGTGATGTTGAGTCACTATATTCTAACATTAGCCATGAGGATGGTATTGCTGCAGTGCTGTATTTTTTGGATCAGGTGGGGCATTCAGACCAGATGCATGATTCCCTGGTGGTCGATCTGTTGGACTTCATTCTTAAGCACAACTTTTTTCTGTTTGACAGAGCCTACTATTTGCAGACCTCTGGGGTGGCCATGGGGGCCAGATGTGCCCCGGCTCTGGCAAACCTCTTTTTAGGATAGTGGGAGGCTACGGTGGTCAATTCGTCGATGGCTTTCAAAAACAATATATGTCGCTGGTCACGATATATAGATGACGAGTTTTTCATCTGGATTGGGACCACAGAGGATTGTTGCAGGTTCATTGAATCTTTAAGTGATAACACGCATAACATCTTGCTTACCTACTCCATGTCATCCTCTATAGTGACCTTTTTGGATCTACAATTGACAGTTGCCAATGGCTCTATATCTACAAAAAGTGTGCCAAAGAGAAGTTAGTGGGGGCACCACGGTCGGTGGGACTCAAACCAAGGCCTAAACAAATGCCAAATATGTACTAAGAGAAAAAAGGTAGGCCTTATGAATGGGAGTCACCACCAAATCAGTATCAAAAAACAGCTTTATTAAACATGTATGCAAGAGACAAAACACACTAAAAACATTTAAAATAACAAAGGGATATAGGATACCCCCATACTTTCAAAGAGCCCAAAATAAGGCAGAAGAACCACACCTGCCCAAACAGAGTATAATACACATGTCTAATAGCTGAATATAGCCTAAATAACAGTGTGATAACACAGCAAAAGTAGCCCGACCAGCCCCATACAATTGTTCATGTGAAAGAACATAATAATACCCTCGGGGTAAATATGGCCTAACAAGCACCATGTGGTAAATGTGCCATAGTTGCCTCAAATGAAGCGATTATATAGAGACCATAAAACCAGCCATGTCGGCGGATAAAGGCAATGTGATAAAGGCGAATATGGAACAACATCTAATATACTAACCAATAACCACCACACATGCAACAGACCACCTAGAGTACGTAAACCAAAGGTGGCATGTGAGGATAACCACGTCCCATGGGTACCGATATCAGGCACCGATTACTTCGCATTTAAGCAAGAGGCAGGACTTACAGGCATCACCCCTGACGAAGCCACCAGCGTGTGGCGACACGCGTTGGGTGCCTGCTGTCCGCACCTTTTTCTCTTTCAGGGTACACATGCCTTATTGATTGTGCCTGACTTTGCCTGATATCGGTACCCATGGGACGTGGTTATCCTCACATCCCACCCATGTCTGTATATATTCTTATTGGCCAGCCGCATTCATACGTTGCTCAGGTTTGTGTACGCGCATATGCGTGTAGCATATATCTAGTGGCGCATACGCAGGGTTCGTCTCTACTTTCCTTGCCCGGGTACGCACTCCTGCGTTCCGGCCTGCGCAGGCGCGGCTGGGCGATCTGTGGTTCAGGCTGCGCATGCGCGATCTGGCGCCTCATTGCTTCCTTCTCTCAGATGTGGGTCTTTCACATCGTCCTGCACAAGCGCGGTCGTACTTACCGCGATTTTGTCCGCGCATGCGCGGCTGGTTCGTTTTACGGCTTCCGGTCCAGGTGTTTCCGTTGTTCATCAGCCCTGCTATCAGGTTCGCATATACCCTTTTAGTATTTAAGCAGCGGCCTACATGCACACCCCACTTCCCCTGACGAAGCCCTATCAGTGAGGGCAATACGCGTGGGGCCTTGGTCCTGGTCCATCCACTTGGCATATGGGGATATCTCTCCCCTGTTAGTACCGAACAACGGGTATTTATCCTTTTTGCACTCTCTAGGATGTGCCTTATGGGCTTTTGTGTTATTTGTTCACAAATGCTTACCGGTTAGGGCCTATAAGTCCTGAGAAATGAATGTTTGCTCCACACATCCTTTTAGGATATTCTGGCGGGGATAATTCTTTGGCAGGGTATCAGGCTTAGAATTAGCAGTCCAATGAGCCAATAGATGTGTAGGTGGTTGTTCGGACTTTGTACTTTATATGTTTCATTTTGTGGATTTCATTGTTTATGGACTAGGTTCTCTGTTGGTGTTGTATTTTAAATATGTTTTAACATGTATGTGGTGTGCTAATAAAAATCCTCTGTTTTGGATATCTGTACATATTGCGTGGTGTGCATCTTTACAGTGGCACTTCTTTCAATTATAGGATTCGACTTTTACCACTGTTTTGCACCCCGTATGATATATGTCTATGCCATAGTTGTGCGCTTGGTGCTTTTTTCTCTTTACAGTCGATATGTGATCCGTGTGGCAGACAAACCCCAGTTTAAAATAGCTGGATTTTTAGCGCTGTAATATGGAAAGGATCTGGCTGTATTCTGCAGTGCCAACAAGCAAATGGAGCAGAAGAAAAGTGTTCTCTGGATTGCTTTTAAAGCAAATAATCAGGATTAAGATAAAAAAATACATATTCCTGTCCCTTAATACCTGGGGCTATGTCTACAAATATCTGTAATAGGCAGCAGCAGACAGAACTGGAATGGACCCTCTTGCTATCTGCACTGAATTTTGCCACATACACCGCCTGCCTGCCTAGCTCTGATATCTATGTAGTTTTATTAGTCCTCAGAAGGACTGTTAGTTGAGATGGATGTGTGTATTAGTTATGGTATACCCACACTAAGTATGAAGCAAACAAATCTCTTCCTGGCTCAGCAACATCTCTCCCTACACTGCCTGATTCCGGAGCAGACTGGGACGAGCACGGTGGCGCCAGGTCTGATATAGATCTCATGACACTGTGCGGCCAGCCAATCACTGTAATGCCACAACCAGCATGGCTGTCATTGGCTCTCTAAAGAACGCCAAACATGCAGGGCAGAGACCCGAGCTCACGCAGTGAGACGCTTGGGCGAACACCGAGTAGTGGCGAGCATGCTCGCGCATCACTAGTTGTAATAAAAAGGTATGGAAGTAATCAGCACTATAGGTCCTTTACTGTAATAACGTTACATTGAGGTATAAAAACCTGCTTAGAATGTCTCATTAAACAGCTTTTTACTATGTTGCAACTTATTATGAAGGTGTTTTGAATTTTTTTTAATATGATCCTCTTCCTTCAGTTTCCAACACTGTTCACAGAACATATTACTCCACTCATCCTGCAATTCATGGGTAATGTCATAATTAGTGTTGAGCATTCCGATACCGCAAGTATCGGAATTCCGATACCGGGATTCCGATACTTGCCGCGTATCGGATACCGGAATCGGAAGTTCCAAGATTCAAAATGCAGAAATTCAGCCAATGAGAATGATTCCAAGTGTGGGCACATCCTGTTTAGCATGGAGGGCATGAAACTACTGGCAAGGCTGTGATTGGCTGCTGAAATGATGTCATGATGCAGTTTAAAAGTCGCTGGCGCCATTTTGCGATCACTCTGCTGTGAATTCAGTTAGTGACAGGACGCTGTTTGCTGACTGAGGGACAGTTTAGAGATAGCGATTTGCTTCTTTGTGCTTTCCAAAGGCTAATTTAGCAACCGCTGTGTTCACCTACTATTCACCTTGCTTTTGCCTTGTAGCGCTGTTTTCACAGCGATCTGCAAGGTCTGTGTGTGTGTGTGTGTGTGTGAGTGCAGCCCACTCTCTAGTCTGAGTGCAGCCACATAGGCCATCCATAGCTGGTTGTATTCAGTTCAGGGAGGGTGGTTCATTGCCTCATACTGTTCTTTTTTTTTTTTTTTTTCAAGTAGTGTAGTCTGCTGCTAATTTATTCAAAAAAATCCTATTAGTGTCTTTCCACCCGTCTCCAGCTAATTTGTGGAAAAACACTACATAGGATAACGTAGAGGAGGGTTTTTGGGCCTTGCAGCGCCGTTTACGGCTGTCTGCACGGTCTCCGTGTGACAGCAGCTCGCCCTGTAGTCTGTGAGCAGCCATAGCCTGGTTGTCTCCAGCTCAGGGTTGTTCACTGCGTCATACCGCCAAATCAATTTTCATTTTGTTTTAAGTAGTGCAGGCTGCTGCACATTTTTTCAAAAAATTCCTATTAGTGTCTTTCCACCCGTCTCCAGCTAATTTGTGGAAAAACACTACATAGGATAACGTAGAGGAGGGTTTTTGGGCCTTGCAGCGCCGTTTACGTCTGTCTGCACGGTCTCCGTGTGACTGCAGCTCTATCTGTTGTCAGTTCAGCCCCCCAAAAATAAATAAATAATAAAGTTCACCAAACACACCAGTGACACCACTTTACATTTGTGTAGGCCACATTAGCTCATATTAAAGTCTAGTCCACACTTTAGAAAATTAGTGTTTCTTATACCTGTTAGGAGGAGTTGTTCAGGAATAAGCACACAAAGCCGTTAGTACTTTTCTGCTTATCTTTATCAGTCAACCAAGATGAAGAAGGCAGTGAGTAAGGCACGTGGGCGTGGGCGTGGGCGCGGAGCAGGGAGGGGACGTGGGGATTCTGTGCCTGCTGCGGGCACCGGTGACTCATCAGCACCCACTTTCACCAGGCAACAGTCGTTCATGCGCAGCTTTGTGTCAGAGCGCCGTACACCGCTGCTGCGTGAAGAACAAATTGAAGCCGTTGTTGGATGGATGGCAGCTAATGCATCAACTTCAATTAGTGCCACATCCTCTCAGACACAGAGCACTGGAGAGCAGCCATCTGTCTCTTCACCACCTGCCAAATTGCCCAGGCAGACAGAGAGCCCAGGACAGGAGCCGTCTCTACTTCTGTTCTCTGAATCTCTTGGCTTGGAAACAGGGGGCCAGCCAAGCAGCATTGGAGAAATGGAAGAAGAGGCAGGGTGCAGTGATGCCCAACAGCTTTTTCTCTCTTCCTCTGAAGAGGCGGGTGGGCCAGTGGCTCCGGTCACCACATCGCAGGCCGCATCAGCTGATGATGACACTCAGGTGCCACTTACTGGTGCGTGCTCTGCTGCTGAGACTACCCAGGAGGAGCAGTTGGGGGCAGAGGGTAGTGTAGATGATGAGGTCCTTGACCCATCTTGGCGTGAGGGACAGGAAGGTGGTGGGAGCAGCTCTGAGGAAGAGATTCCCCGTACGGCCCAAAGAGGGAGAGGGAGGGGGAAGACTGCGGATCCTGCAGCCTCCGCTTTGGCACCCGTTAGGAGCATGTCTCTTCCAAAAGCCAAAAAGGGCACTCCCAAGACTTGCAGTGCCTGGTCCTTTTTTGACACAGTTGCAGATGACATTTGCTATGTCAGATGCAAGGTGTGTCATCAAAAAGTCAAAAGAGGTCGAAATGTCAGCAACCTCAATACCTCCAACATGTGGAAACATGTGCGCAACAGGCACCCGGCGGAGTTAGAAAAACACACTGAAGAGCTAGGCCAACCAACAGTGGCAGCTACCACCTCTTCAGCTCGTGTTGCCTCTTCCTCTAGCTCACACGCAGCTGTTTCGGCTTCCTCCCAGGATCGCCGTGGAAGAACCTCTGGCCCTGTTGTCCAGAGACCCGCTGTAATTCCACCCGCAGCACCACTTTCCCAGTCATCCACACACTCCCAGCCCAGTCTACAGCCATCGGTAGTACAGGCATGGGAGAAAAGGCGGCCTTTCTCGTCAAACCACCCACGAGCACAGGCTCTGACTGCAGGCATTGCCAAACTTCTGTCACTGGAAATGCTGTCATTCAGGCTGGTGGAGACTGACAGCTTCCGTGACTTGATGTCATTGGCAGTCCCACAGTACAATGTGCCCAGCCGCTTTTACTTCAGCAGGCAAGCCGTCCCTGCCCTGCACAAGCATGTGGAGGGACACATAAAACACGCGCTACTGAACGCCGTCAGTAGCAAGGTCCACCTCACCACCGATGCGTGGACCAGTCAACATGGACAGGGGCGATACCTTTCCCTCACTGCCCATTGGGTTAATGTCGTTGAGCCGGGTACAGACCGTGCGAGTGGCGCAGGACGTGTCCTGCCCACTCCAAGGATTGCAGGAATCCATTCTGTACGCATTGACTCCTCCTCTTACACCAGTTCCTCAGAATCATCGCTGCAGGAGCCGTCACAGTCCACCTCCACATGGACCCGTGATGAACGTGTACCTGTTACGACCGACATGAGCACAGCCGTGGCCAAACGTCAACAGGCCGTCTTGAAATTAATTTTTTTGGGGAATCGTAGCCACACAGCGCAGGAGCTCTGGAATGCCATCAAGCAGGAGAGCGATGTGTGGTTTGTGCCAGCGAATCTCCAGCCAGGCATGGTAGTGTGTGATAATGGCCGAAATCTGGTGGCAGCTCTGGGCCTCGGCAACCTCACTCACATCCCATGTCCGGCACATGTGCTCAATTTGGTCGTGCAGAGCTTTTTGAGGGACTATCCGGATCTTGATGCACTGCTGCACAAGGTCCGCCTAGAGTGTGCTCACTTGCGGCGTTCCAGCACGGCAAAAGCGCGCATTGCGGCTCTGCAGCGCCGACACCGCCTGCCGGAACATCGCATCATATGTGACCTACCTACCAGGTGGAATTCAACGTTACATATGTTGGAGCGGTTGTGTGAGCAGCAGCAAGCTGTAATGGAGTACCAGCTGCTTCAGGCGCAAAGAAGTCGCAGTCAGCGCCGTACAGACTTCACAACCACAGAGTGGGCCACTATGAATGACGTCTGCCAGGTTTTGCGTTCCTTTGATTATTCCACGCGGATGGCAAGTGCAGATGATGCACTAGTCAGCATGACTGTCCCCCTTATCTGCCTGCTTGAAAAATCACTGCAAGCGCTAAGGGATGATGTTGTGGAAGAGGTGGAGGATGAGGATTCACCATTTCCATCATCTTCTGGACAGTCAGCGCCACGTGGTTCCTCACAAACGCGTAGGCAGGGGACAGTTTGTGAGGAGGATGAGGAGGAGTCAATGGAGGAGGAAGACATCCATCCAGAGGAGGGAGTTACCGAATTGTCCAGTACTCAGTGTGTACAGCGAGGGTGGGGTGATGACGAGCGGGCAGAGATCACGCCTCCAGCAGGGGACAGCATTTCTTGGGCAGTTGGCAGTCTGCAGCACATGGTGGATTACATGCTGCAGTGCCTGAGAAACGACCGCCGCATCGCCCACATTCTCAACATGTCTGATTATTGGGTGTTCACCCTCCTCGATCCTCGCTACCGGGACAACGTAGAAAGCCTCATCACACCGTTGAACCGGGAGCGAAAAATGCGGGAGTACCAAGACACACTGGTCAATTCCATCATCTTCTCCATTCCAACTGAGAGAAGTGCTGCTAGTGCATTCCAAAGCAGCTCAGTGCGTCCAGGCAGTGGTGGAGGCTCTGCACAAAGAGGGAGCAGAAGCAGTGCCTCTGCCCAAGGCAAGACCAGTATGGCCCAACTGTGGCACAGTTTTCTGTGCCCCCCACAAAAGTCTACACCATCACAGACGGCTCCAGTCAGCAGGAGGCAACGGTTCCGTCAGATGGTGACAGACTACATGTCTTGCCCTCTTGCTGTACTCCCAGACGGCTCTTCCCCTTTGAAGTTTTGGGTCTCAAAGCTGGATACATGGCCAGAGCTAAGCCAGTATGCATTGGAGGTGCTGTCTTGCCCTGCGGCCAGTGTATTATCGGAACGTGTCTTTAGTGCTGCAGGTGGTGTACTAACTGACCGTCGCATGCGACTATCCTCCGATAACGTTGACCGGCTTACTTTCCTGAAAATGAACAAGGCCTGGATCTCGCAGGAATTTGCCACTCCTCCTCCTGATTAAATAATTAGGTCACTGTATACGTTATCCAGGTCTCCTGTTGTGTTCATCTTTCTACCACCTGAACTTAAATTCCTGGGCTCCAACACCGCCAGTTGGGGCTCAGAAGTGCCGTCTGCACAGTCAAAACATACGACCCAGTGTTATTGGGTTTCAGTAACATCAGCTGATCCCCAGCTGTGTAGCCGGCAATGTGTCATGCGACCGCCACGCTGACACAACAACTGAAATGTAAGGGAATCTGTTCCCCCCCCCCAAGGCGTTTGTTACTGAAAGAGCCACCTTGTGCAGCAGTAATGCTGCACAAGGAAAAGGTAGCTATTTTGGTTTAGCTCCTTGCACACGCAGAACTTAACACTTATAAAATGTGTCCACTGATACCGTAAAACCGTCCCGGAGGTGGGACTTTCCTTCCTAATATGACGCAGTACAGCCGTCATTCCTCCCCCCCCCGGCGCCGCGCCCCGGCTCCTCAGCGTTGTTTGATTCCGTCCCGGAGCCTGCGCTGTTATGTTATCCCGTGGCCAGGCACACTTAGCGCTGCCCGTCTTCTGGCATCATTTGGTGTCAGGATGGCTGCGCCTGTGCGGCCGCGCTGGCCGAGAGCCCGCCTCGCAGTGTCTTCTGATTTAATCCCACTGGGGGCCTGGGATCCATGGACATGCGCAGTGCATATCTGAACCTCCACCTCTCACTCATCTCCCTATGGCTTCTTCAGACTGTTCGGTGTCAGCTGGTCCCTAATAGCATGCCACGGCCGTGACACCGCACAGTCTTAAGAAGCCATAGGGAGGGGAGTGAGAGGCGAGGATATGCACTGCGCATGGCCATGGATCCCAGGCCCCCAGTGGGATAAAATCAGAAGACACTGCGAGGCGGGCTCTCGGCCAGCGCGGCCGCACAGGCGCAGCCAGCCTGACACCAAATGATGTCAGAAGATGGGCAGCGCTAAGTGTGCCTGGCCAAGGGATAACATAACAGCGCAGTCCCACCTCCGGGACGGTTTCATGGTTTCAGGGGACACATTTTATAAGTGTTTAGTTCTGTGTTTGCAAGGAGCATGATGAAAAGAGCCACCTTTTCCTTTTGCATCTTTTGTGCTGCACAAGCTGGCTCTTTCAGCTACAAACGCCTTGGGGGGGGGGTTAAAGGTTCCCTTTCGACTTTCTCAGGCTTCGGCCTACATTGTGTTCCTCTGCTTTTCCACCTGTCCCTGGGCTCCAACACCGCCAGTTGCCGTCCAGAAGTGCTGTACGCACAGTCAACAGTCCCTCCTCTGTTATTGGGGTTCAGTAACGTCAGCTGTTCCCCTGCTGTGTGTGTGGCAATCCCTCCTACCTCCTCCTACCTCCTCCTCCTCCACCTGTCCCTGGGCTCCAACACCGCCAGTTGCCGTCCAGAAGTGCTGTACGCACAGTCAACAGTCCCTCCTCTGTTATTGGGGTTCAGTAACGTCAGCTGTTCCCCTGCTGTGTGTGTGGCAATCCCTCCTACCTCCTCCTACCTCCTCCTCCTCCACCTGTCCCTGGGCTCCAACACCGCCAGTTGCCGTCCAGAAGTGCTGTACGCACAGTCAACAGTCCCTCCTCTGTTATTGGGGTTCAGTAACGTCAGCTGTTCCCCAGCTGTGTGTGTGGCAATCCCTCCTACCTCCTCCTCCTCCACCTGTCCCTGGGCTCCAACACCGCCAGTTGCCGTCCAGAAGTGCTGTACGCACAGTCAACAGTCCCTCCTCTGTTATTGGGGTTCAGTAACGTCAGCTGTTCCCCTGCTGTGTGTGTGGCAATCCCTCCTACCTCCTCCTACCTCCTCCTCCTCCACCTGTCCCTGGGCTCCAACACCGCCAGTTGCCGTCCAGAAGTGCTGTACGCACAGTCAACAGTCCCTCCTCTGTTATTGGGGTTCAGTAACGTCAGCTGTTCCCCAGCTGTGTGTGTGGCAATCCCTCCTACCTCCTCCTACCTCCTCCTCCTCCACCTGTCCCTGGGCTCCAACACCGCCAGTTGCCGTCCAAAAATGCTGTACGCACAGTCCCAACAGTCGCTCCTCTGTTATTGGGGTTCAGTAACGTCAGCTGTTCCCCAGCTGTGTGTGTGGCAATCCCTCCTACCTCCTCCTACCTCCTCCTCCTCCACCTGTCCCTGGGCTCCAACACCGCCAGTTGCCGTCCAGAAGTGCTGTACGCACAGTCAACAGTCCCTCCTCTGTTATTGGGGTTCAGTAACGTCAGCTGTTCCCCTGCTGTGTGTGTGGCAATCCCTCCTACCTCCTCCTACCTCCTCCTCCTCCACCTGTCCCTGGGCTCCAACACCGCCAGTTGCCGTCCAGAAGTGCTGTACGCACAGTCAACAGTCCCTCCTCTGTTATTGGGGTTCAGTAACGTCAGCTGTTCCCCAGCTGTGTGTGTGGCAATCCCTCCTACCTCCTCCTACCTCCTCCTCCTCCACCTGTCCCTGGGCTCCAACACCGCCAGTTGCCGTCCAGAAGTGCTGTACGCACAGTCCCAACAGTCGCTCCTCTGTTATTGGGGTTCAGTAACGTCAGCTGTTCCCCAGCTGTGTGTGTGGCAATCGCTCCTACCTCCTCCTACCTCCTCCTCCTCCACCTGTCCCTGGGCTCCAACACCGCCAGTTGCCGTCCAGAAGTGCTGTACGCACAGTCAACAGTCCCTCCTCTGTTATTGGGGTTCAGTAACGTCAGCTGTTCCCCTGCTGTGTGTGTGGCAATCCCTCCTACCTCCTCCTACCTCCTCCTCCTCCACCTGTCCCTGGGCTCCAACACCGCCAGTTGCCGTCCAGAAGTGCTGTACGCACAGTCAACAGTCCCTCCTCTGTTATTGGGGTTCAGTAACGTCAGCTGTTCCCCAGCTGTGTGTGTGGCAATCCCTCCTACCTCCTCCTACCTCCTCCTCCTCCACCTGTCCCTGGGCTCCAACACCGCCAGTTGCCGTCCAGAAGTGCTGTACGCACAGTCCCAACAGTCGCTCCTCTGTTATTGGGGTTCAGTAACGTCAGCTGTTCCCCAGCTGTGTGTGTGGCAATCCCTCCTACCTCCTCCTACCTCCTCCTCCTCCACCTGTCCCTGGGCTCCAACACCGCCAGTTGCCGTCCAGAAGTGCTGTACGCACAGTCAACAGTCCCTCCTCTGTTATTGGGGTTCAGTAACGTCAGCTGTTCCCCTGCTGTGTGTGTGGCAATCCCTCCTACCTCCTCCTACCTCCTCCTCCTCCACCTGTCCCTGGGCTCCAACACCGCCAGTTGCCGTCCAGAAGTGCTGTACGCACAGTCAACAGTCCCTCCTCTGTTATTGGGGTTCAGTAATGTCAGCTGTTCCCCAGCTGTGTGTGTGGCAATCCCTCCTACCTCCCCCACCTCCTCCTCCTCCACCTGTCCCTGGGCTCCAACACCGCTAGTTGCCGTCCAGAAGTGCTGTCCGCACAGAGCCAAACACCTCGCCAATGTGTTAGTGGGGTTCAGCACCGCCAGCTGTTCTCCTGCTGTGCAGCCGGCAACGTGTACTGCGACCGCCACGCAGGCACAACAAGTTAAATTTAAAGGAACCTGTCCCCCCCCCCCAGGCGTTTGTTACTGAAGGAGCCACCTTGTGCAGCAGTAATGATGCAAAGGGAAAAAGTGCCTCTTTTCGTGGTGCTCCTTGCACATGCTGATCCTAACACTTATGAAAAGTGTCCCTCCTACCGTGATACCGTCCGGTTGGTGGAACTTTCCTTTGTGATGTGACGCAGCACAGCCGTCATTCTTACCCCCTTGGCGCCGTGCGCCGCCTCCTCAGCATTGTTTGAATCAGTCCCGGAGCCTGCGCTCTTAGGTTAGCCCTTGGCCATGCACACATTTTGCGCTGCCCGTCTTCTGACATCATTTGGTGTCAGGCTGGCTGCGCCTGTGCGGCCGCGCTGGCCGAGAGCCCGCCTCGTACTGTCTTCTGATTTAATCCCACTGGGGGCCTGAGATCCATGGACATGCGCAGTGCATATCTGAACCTCCACCTCTCACTCATCTCCCTACGGCTTCTTCAAACTGTGCGGTGTCAGCTGGTCCCTAATAGCATGCCACGGCCGTGACACCGCACAGTCAGAAGAAGCCGTAGGGAGATGAGTGAGAGGTGGAGGTTCAGATATGCACTGCGCATGTCCATGGATCTCAGGCCCCCAGTGGGATTAAATCAGAAGACAGTACGAGGCGGGCTCTCGGCCAGCGCGGCCGCACAGGCGCAGCCAGCCTGACACCAAATGATGTCAGAAGACGGGCAGCGCAAAATGTGTGCATGGCCAAGGGCTAACCTAAGAGCGCAGGCTCCGGGACTGATTCAAACAACGCTGAGGAGGCGGCGCACGGCGCCAAGGGGGTAAGAATGACGGCTGTGCTGCGTCACATCACAAAGGAAAGTTCCACCTACCGGACGGTATCACGGTAGGAGGGGACACTTTTTATAAGTGTTAGGTTCAGCATGTGCAAGGACCATAATTAAAAGAGCTAAGTTTACCTTTTCCAGCATTAGTGCTGTACACGATGGCTCTTTCAGCTACAAACGCCTGGGGGGGGGGTTAAAGTTTCCCTTTCAACTTGCTCCAGTGCAGGCTTCGGCCTACACTCTGCTCCCTCTCCTCCTCCTGCTGACCCTGGGCTCTAACACCGCCAGTTGGGGCCCAGATGTGCTAGCTGCACAGAGCCAAACACCAGCCAATGTGTCAGTGGGGTTCAGCACCGCCAGCTGTTCCCCTGCTGTGTAGCCGGCAACGTGTCCTGCAACAGCCACGCAGACACAAGAACTGAAATTGAAGGAAACCTGTCCCCCCTCCCCCAGGCGTTTTTACGTTTTACAGCCACCTTGTACGACAGTAATGCTGCATGTGTGCAAGGTGGCTCAGAAACTTAATCTCCTTGCCCATGTTGAAGTGAACACGTCTAAAAATGAGTCCTCTGCGACCATTAAAACGTCCCTCAGGTGTGATTTTCCTTTGTATTGACACGCAACAAGCTCCTTGGTAGCGCTGCCCGTCTTCTGATATCATTGTTTGGCTGCCTGCGCCTCTGCGGCCGCCTTGCCCCACACAACGCCCCTCGGTGTCTTATTTATTTGGACTGCGAGGGTGTGATTGATGGGCATGAACGGTGCATTTCTTTGCCTGTCCCTCATCTCCTTCCGCCTTCCTCAGACTGTGCGGCTTCATGGCCGCGGCATGCGATAATGGATCAGCTGACGCCACACAGTCTGAAGCGGGTGTAAGGACCCGAGTGTGAGAGGCGAACATATGTACTGCACCAGGCCATGAATCCCAGCCCCGCAGTGTTTTAACTATGTCAAGACACTGCGGGGCTGGGATTCATGGGCATCGCGAACCGCACCGGCCGACATCAAATGATGTCAGAGGACGGGCAGCACTAACAGCGCAAGGCCAAGGGATAACACGACAGCGCAGACTCCTGTGCAACAAATAACGATGCTCAGGAGGCCGCGCAAAGCACCAAGGTGGCATTTTTGCCAGCTGTACTGCGTCTCTTTACGAAGGGAACTCACGCCTCAAAATCAGTTTGACTGTGTAAGGGCCTAAATGTTATACGTGTTCCTTTCAGCGTGTGCAAGGAGCAAAATTAAAAGAGCAACCTTTGACTTGTGCAGCACTACTGCTGCATAAGCTGTGGCTCTTCTACTTTGTAACCCCTGAGGGGGGGTTAAAGGTTACTTTTGAAATTGGTTCAAGTAGGCTTCGGCCTACACTCTGCTCCCCCTGCAGAGCCCGGGCTCCAACACCGCCAGTTGGGGCCCGGTACTGCTAGCTGCACAGAGCCAAACACCAGCCACTGTGTCAGTGGGGTTCAGCACCGCCAGCTGTTCCCCTGCTGTGCAGCCGGCAACGTGTCCTGCAACTGCCACGCAGGCACAACAGACCCAAAGCTGCCGCCAGTGCAGGCTTCGGCCTACACTCTGCTCCATCTCCTCCTCCTGCTGACCCCAGGCTCTAACACCGCCAGTTGGGGCCCGGTACTGCTAGCTGCACAGAGAAAAACACCAGCCAATGTGTCAGTGGGGTTCAGCACCGCCAGCTGTTCCCCTGCTGTGCAGCCGGCATCGTGTCCTGCAAAAGCCACGCAGACACAAGAACTGAAATTGAAGGGAACCTGTCCCCCCTCCCCCAGGCGTTTGTACGTTTTTAAGGCCACCTTGTACAGCGGTAATGCTGCATGTGTGCAAGGTGGCTCATAAACGTATTCTCCTCGCACATGTGGAACTGAAAACACGTCTGAAATGTGTCCTCTGTGTGACCATTTAACCGTCCCGGGGGTGTGACTTTCCTTTGTAATGACACGCTGCAACCCCCTTGGTAGCGCTGCCCGTCTTCTGGCATCATTGTTTGGCTGCCTGCGCCTCTGCGGCCGCCCTGACCCACACAACGCCCCTCGGTGTCTTATTTCTTGGGACTGCGAGGGTGTGATTGATGGGCATGAGCAGTGCATCACTTCGCCTGTCCCTCATCTCCTTCCGCCTTCTTCAGACTGTGCGGCTTCATGGCCGTGGCATGCGATAAGGGATCAGCTGACGCCGCACAGTCTGCAGCGGGTGTAAGGACCCGAGTGCGAGAGGCGAACATATGTGCTGCGCCAGGCCATGAATCACAGCCCCGCAGTGTTTTAACAATGTTAAGACACCGCGGGGCTGGGATTCATGGTCATCGCGAACCGCAGCGGCCGACATTAAATGAGGTCAGAAGATGGGCAGCGCTAACAGCGCTAGGCCAGGGGATAACACGACAGCGCAGACTCCTGTACAGCAAATAACAACGCTCAGGAGGCTGCACCCAGCACCAAGGTGGGATTCTTGACATCTGTGCTGCGTCTCATTACAAAGGGAACTCGCGCCTCCAACACAGTTTGACTGTATAAAGGGCTAAATGTTATACATGTTTCATTCAGCGTGTGCAAGGAGCAAAATTAAAAGAGCAACCTTTGACTTGTGCAGCACTACTGCTGCATAAGCTGTGGCTCTTCTACTTTGTAACCCCTGAGGGGGGGTTAAAGGTTACCTTTGAAATTGGTTCAAGTAGGCTTCGGCCTACACTCTGCTCCCCCTGCAGAGCCCGGGCTCCAACACCGCCAGTTGGGGCCCGGTACTGCTAGCTGCACAGAGCCAAACACCAGCCAATGTGTCAGTGGGGTTCAGCACCGCCAGCTGTTCCCCTGCTGTGCAGCCGGCAACGTGTCCTGCAACTGCCACGCAGGCACAACAGACCCAAAGCTGCCGCCAGTGCAGGCTTCGGCCTACACTCTGCTCCATCTCCTCCTCCTGCTGACCCCGGGCTCTAACACCGCCAGTTGGGGCCCGGTACTGCTAGCTGCACAGAGAAAAACACCAGCCAATGTGTCAGTGGGGTTCAGCACCGCCAGCTGTTCCCCTGCTGTGCAGCCGGCATCGTGTCCTGCAAAAGCCACGCAGACACAAGAACTGAAATTGAAGGGAACCTGTCCCCCCTCCCCCAGGCGTTTGTACGTTTTTAAGGCCACCTTGTACAGCGGTAATGCTGCATGTGTGCAAGGTGGCTCATAAATGTATTCTCCTCGCACATGTGGAACTGAAAACACGTCTGAAATGTGTCCTCTGTGTGACCATTTAACCGTCCCGCGGGTGTGACTTTCCTTTGTAATGACACGCTGCAACCCCCTTGGTAGCGCTGCCCGTCTTCTGGCATCATTGTTTGGCTGCCTGCGCCTCTGCGGCCGCCCTGACCCACACAACGCCCCATCGGTGTCTTATTTCTTGGGACTGCGAGGGTGTGATTGATGGGCATGAGCAGTGCATCACTTCGCCTGTCCCTCATCTCCTTCCGCCTTCTTCAGACTGTGCGGCTTCATGGCCGTGGCATGCGATAAGGGATCAGCTGACGCCGCACAGTCTGCAGCGGGTGTAAGGACCCGAGTGTGAGAGGCGAACATATGTGCTGCGCCAGGCCATGAATCACAGCCCCGCAGTGTTTTAACAATGTTAAGACACCGCGGGGCTGGGATTCATGGTCATCGCGAACTGCAGCGGCCGACATTAAATGAGGTCAGAAGATGGGCAGCGCTAACAGCGCTAGGCCAGGGGATAACACGACAGCGCAGACTCCCGTACAGCAAATAACAACGCTCAGGAGGCTGCACCCAGCACCAAGGTGGGATTCTTGACATCTGTGCTGCGTCTCATTACAAAGGGAACTCGCGCCTCCAACACAGTTTGACTGTATAAAGGGCTAAATGTTATACGTGTTTCATTCAGCGTGTGCAAGGAGCAAAATTAAAAGAGCAACCTTTGACTTGTGCAGCACTACTGCTGCATAAGCTGTGGCTCTTCTACTTTGTAACCCCTGAGGGGGGGTTAAAGGTTACCTTTGAAATTGGTTCAAGTAGTCTTCGGCCTACACTCTGCTCCCCCTGCAGAGCCCGGGCTCCAACACCGCCAGTTGGGGCCCGGTACTGCTAGCTGCACAGAGCCAAACACCAGCCAATGTGTCAGTGGGGTTCAGCACCGCCAGCTGTTCCCCTGCTGTGCAGCTGGCAACGTGTCCTGCAACTGCCACGCAGGCACAACAGACCCAAAGCTGCCGCCAGTGCAGGCTTCGGCCTACACTCTGCTCCATCTCCTCCTCCTGCTGACCCCGGGCTCTAACACCGCCAGTTGGGGCCCGGTACTGCTAGCTGCACAGAGATGCACAGAGCCAAACACCAGCCAATGTGTCAGTGGGGTTCAGCACCGCCAGCTGTTCCCCTGCTGTGCAGCCGGCAACGTGTCCTGCAACTGCCACGCAGGCACAACAGACCCAAAGCTGCCGCCAGTGCAGGCTTCGGCCTACACTCTGCTCCATCTCCTCCTCCTGCTGACCCCGGGCTCTAACACCGCCAGTTGGGGCCCGGTACTGCTAGCTGCACAGAGAAAAACACCAGCCAATGTGTCAGTGGGGTTCAGCACCGCCAGCTGTTCCCCTGCTGTGCAGCCGGCATCGTGTCCTGCAAAAGCCACGCAGACACAAGATCTGAAATTGAAGGGAACCTGTCCCCCCTCCCCCAGGCGTTTGTACGTTTTTAAGGCCACCTTGTACAGCGGTAATGCTGCATGTGTGCAAGGTGGCTCATAAACGTATTCTCCTCGCACATGTGGAACTGAAAACACGTCTGAAATGTGTCCTCTGTGTGACCATTTAACCGTCCCGGGGGTGTGACTTTCCTTTGTAATGACACGCTGCAACCCCCTTGGTAGCGCTGCCCGTCTTCTGGCATCATTGTTTGGCTGCCTGCGCCTCTGCGGCCGCCCTGACCCACACAACGCCCCTCGGTGTCTTATTTCTTGGGACTGCGAGGGTGTGATTGATGGGCATGAGCAGTGCATCACTTCGCCTGTCCCTCATCTCCTTCCGCCTTCTTCAGACTGTGCGGCTTCATGGCCGTGGCATGCGATAAGGGATCAGCTGACGCCGCACAGTCTGCAGCGGGTGTAAGGACCCGAGTGCGAGAGGCGAACATATGTGCTGCGCCAGGCCATGAATCACAGCCCCGCAGTGTTTTAACAATGTTAAGACACCGCGGGGCTGGGATTCATGGTCATCGCGAACCGCAGCGGCCGACATTAAATGAGGTCAGAAGATGGGCAGCGCTAACAGCGCTAGGCCAGGGGATAACACGACAGCGCAGACTCCTGTACAGCAAATAACAACGCTCAGGAGGCTGCACCCAGCACCAAGGTGGGATTCTTGACATCTGTGCTGCGTCTCATTACAAAGGGAACTCGCGCCTCCAACACAGTTTGACTGTATAAAGGGCTAAATGTTATACGTGTTTCATTCAGCGTGTGCAAGGAGCAAAATTAAAAGAGCAACCTTTGACTTGTGCAGCACTACTGCTGCATAAGCTGTGGCTCTTCTACTTTGTAACCTGTAATGAATCCCCAATGGCTAGGGATAGCAAAGGACAAGCAAAGTACAAATAGATAACGGACGAGCTCTAGGGTGATGGAACCTGGGCTGACCGCTGCCCTACGCCTGACAAACGCAACTAGAGATAGCCAGGGAGCGTGCCTACGTTGGTTCTAGACGCCACGCACCAGCCTAAGAGCTAACTAGTACTGCAGAGAAAATAAAGACCTCACTTGCCTCCAGAGGAATGAACCCCCAAAAGATATAGTTGCCCCCTCACATGTATTGGTGAAATGAGAGGAAGGCACACACATAGAGATGATATATATAGTTTTAGCAAATAGAGGCCCGCTGTAAACTAGAAAGCAGAACGATACAAAAGGGGACTGAGCGGTCAGCAAAAAACCCTAATCAAAAAAACCATCCTGAGATTACAAGAACCCATGTGCCAACTCATGGCACATGGGGAGAACCTCAGTCCACTAGAGCTACCAGCTAGCATAGAGACATAATAAGCAAGCTGGACAAAAAACCAAACAACTGAAAATCAGCACTTAGCTTATCCTGAAAGATCTGGGAGCAGGTAGGCAGGAACCAAACAGAGCACATCAGAATACATTGATAGCCGGCAAGGGAATGACAGAAAGGCCAGGTAAAATAGGAAACACCCAGCCTCTGATGAACAGGTGGAAACCAAAGGCCGCAACCCACCAAAGTCACCCAGTACCAGCAGTAACCACCAGAGGGAGCCCACAAACAGAATCCACAACAGTAACCCCTGAGGGGGGGTTAAAGGTTACCTTTGAAATTGGTTCAAGTAGGCTTCGGCCTACACTCTGCTCCCCCTGCAGAGCCCGGGCTCCAACACCGCCAGTTGGGGCCCGGTACTGCTAGCTGCACAGAGCCAAACACCAGCCAATGTGTCAGTGGGGTTCAGCACCGCCAGCTGTTCCCCTGCTGTGCAGCCGGCAACGTGTCCTGCAACTGCCACGCAGGCACAACAGACCCAAAGCTGCCGCCAGTGCAGGCTTCGGCCTACACTCTGCTCCATCTCCTCCTCCTGCTGACCCCGGGCTCTAACACCGCCAGTTGGGGCCCGGTACTGCTAGCTGCACAGAGAAAAACACCAGCCAATGTGTCAGTGGGGTTCAGCACCGCCAGCTGTTCCCCTGCTGTGCAGCCGGCATCGTGTCCTGCAAAAGCCACGCAGACACTTGCTCTTGTACCTTCTGCTCCCCATCCTGGTTCCAGTACCGTCAGCTGGTTCCGGGCAGAGCCTTTGGCTTAGGTGCCTCCCTCTGGGTATCCGAGTTCCACCAACGTCAGGTGGTCCTTGGTAGTGCTTTCAGGCACGGGTACCTCCTGCTTAGTAACCGGGTTCCAGTAACGTCAGCTGGTCTTCGGTAGTTCCATTGGCTCTTGGACCTTCGGCTACCCATCCGGGTTCCAGCACCGTCAGCTGGTTCTCGGCAGTGTCTTTTGCTCTTGTACCTTCTGCTCCCCATCCTGGTTCCAGTACCGTCAGCTGGTTCCGGGCAGAGCCTTTGGCTTAGGTGCCTCCCTCTGGGTATCCGAGTTCCACCAACGTCAGGTGGTCCTTGGTAGTGCTTTCAGGCACGGGTACCTCCTGCTTAGTAACCGGGTTCCAGTAACGTCAGCTGGTCCTCGGTAGTTCCATTGGCTCTTGGACCTTCGGGTAGCCATCCGAGTTCCAGTTCCATCAGCTGGTTCTCGGCATTTTCTCAGCCTTCTTGTACCTTCTGCTACATTTCCAAGTTCAAGAGACTAAACACGATGACCCGGAAGACCACCCCTAAGATGACGACGACACCAGAGACGACAACCACCATGATGACGACGACCCTGGAGACGATGACCCTGAAGACCACCCCGATGACGACGACCCCGGAGACGACGACCCTGAAGACCACCCCGATGACGACGACCCCGGAGACGACGACCCTGGAGACGACGACGACCTGGAAGACCGAGAAGCAGAAGAACAAGAGGCTGCAGAACAAAGAGCAGAAGAACATTAAGCATAACACTAAATATCAGAGCAAAAAATATTATCTAAATTATAAGCAGAAGAAGACTAAGCAGTGTATGGGGGTGAGTCCGTTCCTCCTCGTGGTGCCCCTGGATAAAGCCTGATGCTGCAGGCCAAACTGAACGCGGACAAATGTAACTGTTTTGTGACAGGCAGAACGGAAGGTGTAATCTTCAAACTTTTATAGATAACAACTACGGGAATGCCTGTCACAAATAAGAATATGATGAAGAAGTAGAATATGATGAAGATAATAGTAAAATAAAAAGAATATGAACAATGTAACCAAAAAAATAATAGGTAGAAGATGAAGAAGAAGATGAATAAGGTGAAGAAGTTGATGTCAAAGAAGCTGATGATGAGGATAATGAAGAAGAAAGTGTGGGAGAAGTAAAAAAGAAGGTGAAGGGCGTGGAAGTAGTGAAACATCAATATCTGACAAAATAAAAAAAAAATTAACATAGTCAAAATCTTTCTACCGCCGAACGTCATAAAAAAAACAAAATCCTGCTATTCTATTACATTGGGCTAAACCTCTGTGCCTTTAATGTCTCCGCCACGTCCCCCAATACATCCTACATTATTCTTAGTTGTTTTCCTTCATGTAGAATGAACCTACAAGTTTATAAAGGGTTTATTTTAATTCCGATATTTTCGTCCCATTGACTTGCATTGGGATCGGGTATCGGTATCGGATTAGATCCGATATTTTGACGGTATCGGCCGATACTTTCCGATACCGATACTTTCCGATATCGGAAAGTATCGCTCAACACTAGTCATAATTAAAATGGTTATCCACTTTATCCTTGTTTTAATTAATGTGCTGAAGACATGATTTTGTGGCACTTACCAATATATAAGTATTACAGGTTTTCTTCCCTCACTTATGTATCGGAAGAGAGCCGTCAATCAAATGGTGTAGGGAGGAGATAAGTCAGCTGTGGACCTGCATCGGACTAGTCATGATGTCTATACCTAAAGCCGCCAACCAACTGATAAGATTAATTCAATAATTTAATGGAAATATATCATCAGGAAAATAAATTATTGTTTAAATGAAGTATTTAAGTTTTTTTTAACAGTTGTTTAAATGTTAACAGTCTGATTCTTTTACTTTAAATGCAATAATATTAGCTTTATTTTGGCAATTTTATAAGCAGTTTATATTGTTTCAATTAAGGCCAGTATCTTAATAGTTATTCGTTTACTCCCAGGAAATGCCAGCGACAGCATACCGAGCCAAGAGTTCACAAGAGCTTGTCATATTTCCAAACAAGTGCTCTGAGTGTTCTACTTAGATTGTGGGCTTTGTTGTTAATATGACATGAAGTGGTTGTCTCACGTTGTGCCACAATCTTACTATGTTGATAAACTTTATGTGTACAATGAGAAACATATACAGATGTAATAGAGCTGGTTATCAATATAGCAGTGCAGAGTATGTGACATCACCAATCACCATGCATTATGCCAAGCCTTAAAGAGGATTTGTAACCATGTCAAAGTGGCAAATTTTTGCCTTTATTTGATTCCCGCTGCTCCCCTGAGTATTCCGCAGTTTTTCTTTTCCGTAATCTGCCATACAGTTCTAGAGAAATTAGCCTTTAACTCCTTAGTGACAGAGCCAATTTAGTACTTAATGACTGAGCCAATTTTTACAATTCTGATGACTGTCCCTTTAAGAGGTTATAACACTGGAACACTTTAAAGAATCCCGCTGATTCTGGGATAGTTTTTTCATGACATATTGTACTTCATGCTAGTGGTAACATTTCGTCGATATTACTTGCGATTATTTATGAAAAAAATGGAAATATGGTGAAAATGTTTAAAATTTTGCAATTTTCAAACATTGAATTTTTATGCCCTTAAATCAGAGAGATATGTCACACAAAATAGTTAATAAATAACATTTCCCACATGTATACTTTACATCAGCACAATTTTGGAAACAAATTTTTTTTTTTTAGGAAGTTATAAGGGTTAAAAGTTGACCAGCGATTTCTCATTTTTACAAAACCTTTTTTTTTTTTAGAGACCATCTCACATTTAAAGTCACTTTGAGGGGTGTATATGACAGAAAATACCCAAACATGACATCATTCTAAAAACTACACCCCTCAAGGTGCTCAAGACCACATTCAAGATGTTTATTAACCCTTTACGTGCTTCACAGGACCTGAAACAATGTGGAAGGAAAAAATTAACATTTAACTTTTTTTGCAAACATTTTAATTCAGAACCAATTTTTTTTATTTTCACAAGTGTAAAAAGAGAAAATGAACCACAAAATTTGATGTGCAATTTGTCATGAATACGCCGATACCCCATATGTGGGGGTAAACAACTGTTTAGGCGCACAGCAGAGCTTGGAAGAGAAGGAGCGCCGTTTGACTTTTTCAATGCAGAATTGGCTGGAATTGAGATCGGACGTCATGTCGCGTTTGGAGAGCCCCTGATGTGCCTAAGCAGTAGAAACCCCCCACAAGTGACACCATTTTGGAAACTAGATTCCTTAAAGAACTTATCTAGATGTGTGGTGAGCACTTTAAACCCCCAGGTGCTTCACAGAAGTTTATAACGTAGAGCTGTGAAAATAAAAAATATTTTTTTCTCCACAAAAATGATTTTTTTAGCCCCTAATTTTTTATTTTCCCAAGGGTAACAGGAGAAATTGGACCCCAAAAGTTGTTGTCCAATTTGTCCTGAGTACGCTGATACCCCACGTGTGTGGGGGACCACTGTTTGGGCACACATCGGGGCTCGAAAGAGAAGTAGTGACATTTTAAAATGCAGACTTTGATGGAATGGTCTGTGGGCGTCATGTTGCATTTGCAGAGCCCCTGATTTACCTAAACAGTAGAAACCCCCCACAAGTGACCCCATTTGGAAACTAAACCCCCCAAAGAGCTTATCTAGATGTGTGGTGAGCACTATGAACCCTCAACTGCTTCGCCGAAGTTTATAATGTAGAGCCATGAAAATAAAAAATCATATTTTTTCCACAAAAATGATCTTTTCACCCCCCAAATTTTTACTTTCACAAGGGTAACAGGAGAAATTGGACCCCAAAATTTATTGCACAATTTATCCTGAGTACGCTGATATCCCATATGTTGGGGGGACCACTGATTGGGCACACGTCGTGGCTCGGAAGGGAAGGAGCGCCGTTTTGGAATGCAGACTTTGATAGAATGGTCTGCGGGCATTATGTTGCGTTTGCAGAGCCTCTGATGTACCTAAACAATAGAAACCCCCTAGAAGTGACCCCATTTTGGAAACTAGACCCCCTAAGGAACTTATCTAGATGTGTGGTGAGTATTTTGAATGCCCAAGTGCTTCACACAAGTTTGACGAAGAGCCGTGAAAATAAAAAATCATTTTTTTTCCACAAAAATGATTTTTAGCCCCCAATTTTTTTTATTTTCGCAATGGTAACAGGAGAAACTGGACCCCAAACGTTGTTGTCCAACTAGTACTTAGTAATCTGATGTCCCATATGTGGGGGTAAACCACTGTTTGGGCGCACGGCAGAGCTCAGAATGGAGAGAACTCCATTTGACTTTTTGAGCGCAAAATTGGCTGTCTCGTTTGGAGACCCCCTGATGTACCTAAACAGTTGAAACCCCCCCAATTCTAACTCCAACCCTAACCCCAACACACCCCTAACCCTAATCCCAATCCATAATCCTAATCACAACCCTAACCCCAAAACACCCCTAACCCTAATTCCAACCCTAACCATAACCCTAATCAAAACCCTAAACCCAACACACCCCTAATCCTAATCTCAACCCTAACCTCAAACCTAACCCTAATCCCAATACACCCCTAATCCCAACCCTAACCTTAATGCCAACTCTAATTCAAACCCTAATTCCAACCCTAATCCCAACTCTAACCTTAACTTTAGCCCCAACCCTTGCCCTAACCCTAACTTTAGCCCCCACCCTAACCCTAACTTTAGCCCCAACCCTAACGCTAGCCCCAACCCTAACCCTAACCCCAACATTAGCCCCAATTCTAACCCTAGCCCTAACCCTAAATTTAGCCCCAACCCTAACTTTAACCCTAGCCCTAACTTAAGCCCAAACCCTATCCCTAACTTTAGCCCCAACCCTAACCCTAACCCTAGCCCTAACCTTAGCCCTAACCCTAGCCCTAACCCTGATTGGAAAATGGAAATACATATATATTTTTTATTTTGTTATTTTTCCTAACTAAGGGGGGTAATAAAGGGGGGGTTATTTACAATTTTTTTTATTTTGATCACTGTGATAGAATCTCACAGTGACCAAAATAAAACAAGAGGAAGAATCTTCCTCTGCCGGCCGGCAGATCACGGCGGGCGCACTGCGCATGCACCCGCCATTTTCTTCCCGGAGGAAGATGCCGGCGGCTAGAAGAAGAAGCAGGAGGACCCAGGGACACCGGTGAGTATAACAGGGTCCCAGATCCCCCTATTTCTCTGACCTCTGATGTGCGATCACATCAGAGGACAGAGAATAACACACCAATTTTTTTTTTGCGGTTGCCGGTAAACGGTTATTTACCGGCGATCACAAAACAGGGGTCTGTAAAAACCGACCCCGATCATGTTCTTTGGGGTCTCGGCTACCCCCGGCAGCCGAGACCCCAAAGATCTTCTGAGTGCCGGCCGGCCAGCGCACTGCGCATGCGCCCGCCATTTTTTTGCCGGAAGAAGATAGCGGTGCCCATGGGGAACCACGAGGAGCACCGGGGGAGACGGGTGAGTATCGGGGGTCGATTGGGGACCCCATTTCTCTGTCCTCTGATGTGCGATCACATCAGAGGACAGAGAAATTAAATGGCAAATCGCTTTTTTTTTTTTGCGACTGCCAGTAAACAGTTAATTACCGGCGATCGCAACTCGTGGGTCGGTAAAAACCGACCCGAATCATGTTCTCTGGGGTCTCGTCTACCCCCGGCAACCGAGACCCCAGAGAAAATCCGACTCTGGGGGGCGCTATACACTTGGTTTAAGTACCACGTGGTGGTACACGTGGTTTAAGTACCACGTGGTAGTACACGTGGTTTAAGTACCTTTAACTGCTGCCGTTAAAAGGCGTATCGGCGGTCGTTAAGGGGTTAAATGTTTTAGTGTTATTGTTAACGGTTTTCGCTAAGGAGGCGTGACTCACAGGAACCTCTGGGGTGTGTCTTTGGGCTGCTCTCCATTATAACAATGTTAGCAATGCCCCCTAGGAGCATAAAAAATAGCAGTGAATATTAAAGTCCCATATCTTTGGAACTGATTTAAAAAAAAAAGAAAAGAATGTAATATCCAGGGGGAGGGCAGGGATAAAATAAGAGCACAAACTTGATACGGTTATATGGTCACAGGTCCTTGTTAATGTTTTTTTCATTAGTTTTTATAATACACAAAGCAAAGGATTTCCTGACAAATTTCTGCAGCAAAAATGTATAAACAACAATAGCGAAATACAAAAAACAAATATATTAAAATATGATCTATTGTAGATAATAATAGATTAAAAAAGTAGATTTTACATTTAGCAGAAAGAAAGTGTTTATATGAGTCCTCTAATAAAGTCTAGTATTTTGGAATCCAGGTCATCTTGGAACCATCCTGTGTCTGAATCCCCTTTACTTCTGACCTGATAATCCAGCCCGGGGCACCTTGTTTCTTACTACTCACTTAGCGGAAGACAGTATGGCATGAAAAGGGAATTCTCAAGTATTCTAACTTTGCTTAGTCATCCTATTAGAGAAATTTGGGAAAAATATGTGAATATGTAGATGCACATGCTATGTCGCAGAGACTTCTATAGTTTCAAAATCTTGAAATTTCTCTTTAAAGGGGTTGGCCTCTTCTTTACAAGTTAAACTTAATAGGTCCAAGGTGGTCTAAAAAAAATATATAAAAAACTATGGTCACATCCCAGATCTGAGCCATTTCTCCACACATGAATCTCCAGTTTTTTTTTTTGTTTGTTTGTTTTTGTAATTTCTTTATTTTTAATGGAGTGGAAGAAGGGTGATTAATTTTTTAATATTTTTTAAATATTTTTTAAAATTATTTTTCCTTTCTATTTTTTTAGCTTCCTAAGGGGATTTGAACATTTGATCTTCTCATCACATTCTCTTTATAAATGCTTGTTACTGTTTCATGGCAAAATATGAATGCAGAAAATAAAAGTGAAATTGTAATTCAAACGCAACAGGACAGATGTCAGTTATATTACTGTATATACTGCAATAAAGTATATGCTACAATACCATGGCAGGCTCCTATACTTTGCATGTATATCAACTTAATCTCCACTTCATTTCTTTTGCTTTTACGTTGGATTTTTGCACTTCGTGGCAGGGTGTTCACAAGTCAGGACCAGGTCCTTGTCTGCCCTTATTCACACTAAAGTCAGTTCTGACCCATGGTAAGGTTTTAATGTAAGACAGTGTAGGACCATCCCTAACAGGGTCACCTTGTCGCTGATGGGATGGCTTTTATGCCTTTTTTTTCCATTAAAAACAGTGTTTACTAAGAACCCTATGTTATTTATATGCACTATTGCTTTTACTTATTTAGTTACAGCAGGGTATATGCTCATTTTATTTCTATCTTAGGTATCACCATGGCACTGCAATACATGGTGTAAATCCTGGTCTCCTTTGAAGCTCAGCTTCAGAGGAAGACTAAGATGGCAGTGACGGAGACCTTCAGAAAGCCCCCAGTTGTCATAAATTGACCAGTGCTGACACACACTTGCATAGGCTGTGACACCATTAAAATCCTGCTTTCAGAGATTGACAGAGCCAATTATATAATTAACAGCCACAGGAAAATCTCAGCTATTTAATATAGCGGGCATCAGCCACATGTGAAGAGATCTCATCTACTGAGCCCCCTCCACACATGGTCACCCCAACTCAGAATGTACAGATACATGCATAGGCTTGAAGGGGTTCAAAACAAAGGAAAAACAGTCATAAGCAATTAGGCCTGATAAACGTACATCAGAGAAGAACAATAAATGTCTGCTTATTGTTCACCTCAAAATGCCATTTTAATGTAGTAAAATAAATTATCTATATCTGTTATACATAAAAATAACATACTGTCACTGATACTGTCACTGTCAGTCGGTAAGAAATGATTGAATATTTTAAGATTGGAATTCACTATGTTCAATTATTTTTTCCCAAAAAATGTGACACACAGCAAAACGATTGGCAGTGAATTACAATACTTCAAATTCTTCAATGTCCTAAAAAGATATGCATAACACTGAGGTATCCTAGGAAGCATTCAACACCTTTAAAGTTCTTTAGCTCAAACGCAACCTTAGTAATGTTAGTGACCTTACTATAGAAATAGATAACCTGGCCCATGTAAGAACACTATGCACTGACAGACTTTACATGTTTTTCTTTTAAATAAAGAATAGTCCAAACATTATCCCTCATAGTCATTTGTGATTAGGCAGAATGTTTTGTGCAGAACACTGACTCATACTGATGATGTCTCTGTCAGAGGTAAAACCATCCTGCTGTGACTGAGATGAATGTGCCATATATATTACATAATGCTCTCTGCTTTTTCCAAACTAATACTCTTGTGGGAGACAAGAAAGCAATTTTGTCTTGCATTTTGTAGTACTACTGACCACATGGCTGGAGCCAGTGGTGCTTTGCCATATATTTTGTAAAACACAATAATTAACTTTTGGCAATCATTTCAACTCTAATTATTCAACTCTTCCCAAAAAGTAGATAACACGAAATTCTAGGTAGGTGCACATACAGAAAGAAAAACGTGACAGAAAGCTGAAATATGGATACTGGGAATTAACCAAATTGTCTAGAGTAGTGCAATCCAGAGAACTGACATAGCATGAGAGAAGTATTGGAGATGGGAGTGGGAGATTCAGATTATAGAGAATGTCAGTCTTAGGTCAATATTGCAATGGAGAACATGGGTAGGGTGGTAGACAGAGATGAGGGAAGAGATATAGAACGGTTCAGAATTATGGAGCTCTTTGTGAATGAGAATGGTAAGTTTATATTGAACTCTGTAGTGGATAGGTAACCAGTGCAATGACTGGCACAGGGTGGAAGCATCTGTGTAGTGTCTGGACAGAAATATGACCCTGACTACTCCATTCAGCATAAATTGGAGAGGGGAGAGTTTAGTAAGAGGGAGACTGATTAGTATAGAGTTGCAGTGGTCAAGACGGTTATGAACAAGAGCAACAGTAAGAGTTTTTGCAATAACATGTTGAATTCTTGGGATGTTTATGAGCAGCAGGTGTCTAGATCGAGCAAGTGATCAGATATAAGGAGTAAAGGATTCATTTGAGTCAAATATTATCCCAAGGCAGTTAGCTTGCTACTTGGTAGTTATGGTGGCGCCACTCACAGAAATGCCAATTTCAGGTTTAGGTAAGTTAGTAAAGTGAGAAAACACAAAGAGTTCAGTTTTCGAATGATTCCGTTTTAGAAACAGTAAGATCATGATGTTGGAGACAGTGGACAGACAATCACTGACAATTTGTGGTAATGTTGGGGTAATATCAGGAGAATATGTGTTAAATTGAGTGCCATCAGCATAGAGATGGTACTGAAGACCAAATCTGCTGATGGTGTGTGCAGGTGAAAGGTGAGAAGAGGAGGGCACCTGGAACTACACATTGAGGAACCTCAATAGCTAGGGGAAAAGGAGGTGGACAAGTTACAGCAAATTATACAATGAAGGAGCAGTTAAAGAGGTAGGAGGAGAATCAATATGAAGCATTATCTTTAAGAACAAGAGAGCAAAGCATATTGAGGAAGAGTTGGTGATCCACAGTGCCAAATTCTGCTAAGAGAGAGATCCAAAAGAATCAACAGTCAGTAATGGCCATTATATTTATCTGTTAGTAGATCATTAAAGACTTCAGTATGGGACGTTTCTGTAAAAGTGTAAACAGTGGAATCTGGATTGTAAGGCCATGTGCACACGTTCAGTATTTTTCGCGGTTTTTTCGCTATAAAAACGTGATAAAAACGCGAAAAAACGCTAACATATGCCTCCTATTATTTTCAGTGTATTCCGCATTTTTTGTGCAAATGTAGCCTTTTTTTCCGCGAAAAAATCGCATCGCGGAAAAAAAAGCAACATGTTCATTAAAATGCGGAATTGCAGGGGATTCCGCACACCTAGGAGTCCATTGATCTGCTTACTTCCAGCACGGGGCTGTGCACACCATGCGGGAAGTAAGCAGATTATGTGCGGTTGGTACCCAGGGTGGAGGAGAGGAGACTCTCCTCCACGGACTGGGCACCATATAATTGGTAAAAAAAAAAGAATTAAAATAAAAAATAGTCCTATACTCACCTTCGATGTCTTCCCGCCTCACCGCTGCATGCTGCCGTTCGGTTCCTATAGCTGGTGTGCAGTGAAGGACCTGCCGATGACGTCACTTTCTTGTGATTGGTCGTGAGCGGTCATGTGACCGTGACGTCATGGAAGGTCCTGCGCGCACACGCCAGCTATAGGAAGAGGAACGGACGCCGCCGAGGAGATGTCTGGGTGAGTATAAGCATTTTTTTATTTTTTTAATTATTTTTAAACATTCTATCTTTTACTATAGATGCGGCATAAGCAGCATCTATAGTAAAAAGTTGGTCACACTTGTCAAACAGTATGTCTTTTTGCTGTTTTTTTCTGTATTTTTGGAAGATCTCTGAATCCTCTTTTTGTGCTATTGCTGCCCATATAACACTGCACAAAGGTTGATGGCCCCATAAGATGCTCCATAGAATATTATGCCCCATATAATGCTGCACAAAGGTTGATGGTCCCATAAGATGCTCCATAGAATATTATGCCCCATATGCTGCTCCATAAAGGTTGATGGCTCCATAAGATGCTCCATAGAATATTATGCCTGATATAATGCTGCACAAAGGTTGATGGCCCCATAAGATGCTCCATAGAATATTACACCCCATATAATGCTGCACAAAGGTTGATTGGCCCCATGAGATGCTCCATAGAATATTATGCCCCATATAATGCTGCACAAAGGTTGATGGCCCCATAAGATGCTCCATAAAATATTATGCCCCATATAATGTTGCACAAAGGTTAATGGCCCCATAAGATGCTCCATAGCATATCATGCCCCATATAACACTGCACAAAGGTTGATGGCCCCATAAGATGCTCCATAGAATATTATGCCCCATATGCCGCTCCATAAAGGTTGATGGTCCCATAAGATGCTCCATAAAATATTATGCCCCATATAATTTTGCACAAAGGTTAATGGCCCCATAAGATGCTCCATAGCATATCATGCCCCATATAACACTGCACAAAGGTTGATGGCCTCATAAGATGCTCCATAGAATATTATACCCCACATAATGCTGCACAGACGTTCATGGCCCCATAAGATGCTCCATAGCATATTATGCCCCATATACTGCTCCACAAAGGTTGATGGCCCCTTAAGATGCTCCATAGAATAATATGCCCCGTGCTGGAGGCGCCGAGTGCTGGAGGCCTGAGCAGGCAAGGACACCACTGGCTTAGGACACCGACACTTGCGATATTCATCTGTCCCCGTTCCACCACCACCCGCCACTGTGTCTTCCGGGTCGCTGCAGTGACTGTTCAGGCAGAGGGCGCACACTAACCACGTCATCGCGCCCTCTGACCTGAACATCACAGCCAGAGGACGCGGAAGACACAGCGCGGCAGTGGAACGGGGACAGGCGAATATCGCATGGCTCCCCCTCCCCCATCATACTCACCCCCTCCTGGTGCAGTCTATTTGTATGTCCCAGCTTCTCCGATGGTCTCCCGCGTGGTACCGCTCATTAAAGATGCGCTCCACTCCTATTGGATCCATAGTCATTCCATCCATAGTCATTACTTTAATGAGCGGTACCACGTGACCGCTGATCTCAGGAAAAGCTGCAGGCACCAGAGACCATCAGAGAAGCAGGGAAGTGCAGGTGAGTATGATGTGACAGCCGCCACTCCTGCCGCTCCCCCTCCCCCGCCGACCCCCTGGGCCAATGACTCGATGTAAGCTGAGAGGGGCACTTTTAGCCTAAAAAATGGGCTGAAAATCTCGGCTTATACTCGAGTATATACAGTAATTTTTTTCAATATTAAGTATTAGTGCCATGTGTATTACACTGGTCAATGCAATTTTTCTCACAAAAGGTTTTAAAACATATTTTAAGTCAATTTTGGTTGCTGATTACAAATATGAACTCCGTTTTTGGCTATCATATCAGGATTTCGAGATTTTCAATTTTTTATGAAAATTACTCCTATCTAATGTTTTATGATAAAAACACATGATTTTCGATACTACATTGTATATTTTTAATCAAGGAATAACAAAGATTACAAAGTCTATGTACAGCAAATCAAATATACTTACAGAATTAAACTACAAAATATAAAAACACATATATATGGCACACAGATGAATGGCAAATGGCAGTTATTTGAACTTTCTTTTCTTGGCTGATCTGTGATGTACAGCTTCTGGGTTGTCTCTCATCAAGCTCCAGCAATAGTCATATGTGAGTCCCACCGGCCTTGATACCGTTCTTCCATTGTTTCAATGTCCTGATGAAAACTCTCCCCTTGTTCCTCGCTCACATTCCCAAGGTTCTCTGGAAAAAAGTCCAAATGGCTGTGTAAATAGTGAATCTTGATACTCATTCTCCATCCAAGATTTCGCAGACTCATTAGTAGCTCTTCCACAATCTCTTCATAGTTGTCTGCTTTCTTATTCCCTAGAATATTCTGCACCACATTACAAAATGCATTCCAAGCTCTTTCTTCTGTCTCATTCATTGATGTGATAACATTTGGGTCTCTCATAAGTGTACTTATTTGAGGTCCATCAAATATTCCAGCCTTTTTCTTCTCTTCACTAAGACCAGGAAAAGTTGAACATATATAGTTAAAGCATTCTCCACTGTGATTGAGAGCTTTGACGAACTGCTTCATCAATCCAAGTTTTATGTGTAAGGGAGGAAAGACAATGTTCTTCCTATCCACTAGAGGATCACGGATGACATTCTTATCGCCAGATGCCAAACTCTGTCGCTGAGGCCATTCAGTTTTCACCCAATGCTGTGCTGTAGCGCTACTGTCCCAGTAGCACAGAAAACAAGGGTGTTATCATAACAAATGGGAATTATGCATGTTCAAAGAAAACAAAGATATTCTCACATTTATTGGGAGACTAAATGAAAACTAAATTTACCTTAGTGAACCGTATAAACTGGCACTTTTCATACACTACTTATATTTATCATGGAATTCTTGAAAATGGGCCATATACCTGTAGCGCAAAAACGTGATGTGATAGAGAAATTATAAGATCAGATTTGAATTCAGCACCATCAAATTAGTCTAAAACTGTTCTTAAAGTCCATGCCAGAATTTATTTTTTTTGTAGACCAGTGTTATTATTATTATTATTATAATAATTATTATTATTATTATTATATACATTTTTATAGCACCATTTATTCCATGGAGCTTTACATGTGAACGGGGCAAAATTTGAAATTTCCACACTTACAGCCTTCGCTATTATCAATATGGTTATTAGTGGTTATGTGAGGAATGTTCTGCTACAAAATGCACTTGGGAAAATCATCAAGATCTGCTGCTGGCAGCTCCCTGTGGAATTGACAACCAATGTTGTCCCAGATGTGATCAGTAGGAAACAGGTCTGGGGAGGCTGAAGGCCATGGTACAATGTTTAGGCCACAGAGGCTGCTAACAGTAACACATGTAAAATGCAGATTAGTTTTATGGTTTTGAGAAAATGTTCCTTGGATACTACGGAAAACTTTGGTTTTACAATTGATCCTTTTTGTACTGCAAGTAAAATTGGCAAACACATGATGACGAGCCTAAAGCATCAAATAATGTCTCCACGAACCATCAGAAGACATATGAACAACATTGTGTTGACTTCACCCCACCGCTCTCAAAGTCTATTATGATGCAGAGCAAGACAACAATGGAGGCTTGGATGGAGGTCTAGCCTCTTCAGCAATGAGTTCCTCTTATTTTTTTAGAAGCGATAATAGGAAGAGATTGGTCTAGAGACCACATGGGAAATTCCATGAAGAGGCTTTCACAAAGAAACATCACACAAGTCTTACTGCCAGGATTTTGGAGTGTGATTGGGGTGGCATCATGTATGTAGGCTGGACCCCTCTAGTTTTATAATAACAATAATAATTTAATAATAATTTTATTTCTATAGTGCCAACATATTCTGCAGCACTTTACATTTTAGAGGGTACTTGTAAAGACAATAAAGACATTACAGCATAAAAATAATCACATAAACAACAGATACCAAGAGGAATGAAGGCCCTGCTCACAAGCTTACAATCTATGAGGAAATAGGGGGGACACGAAAGGTGGATGATAACAATTGCTTTCATTGTTCTGACCAGCCATAATGTAAGAAATTGGGTGTTCATGTAATGCTGCATTTGGTTGTGGAGCTAGTGGTATGGGAATTTCTTTAACGTGTCCCAGGAGACATTTTTCAAAATGACAATACCAAGCCACGTGTTTCTCATGCACTGTGAGCAGCCAGTCTGCAGCATTTCCAGATTTGTCTCTGGAATGCCCTACCAGGGCAGCGGGGTACTCAGTACCGGGTCCGGTTGCTCTTAAAGGGGATGTCACGGTGGCTGTGACCCGGTCCATGGCCCTGGGTGCCCAATTAAAGGGAAAGGTCTTTAAGGGGATTTGGGAATAAAGTCTATTGTTCGTGACGCCACCTGTGGTGTTCGGTCAGTGGGGACTGACGCTGCTTAAAGGGGTCCTCTGGAGTGATGGTATGCAGCAAGATGGTGATGCTTCCCATAGGTGAAGCAGGGTCCCCAGGGCTTCCCAAGTGTAGGGCACCGATGGTGTGGTGGATGGCATAGCAAAGAACGAGGACACAGGTTTGCAGTCTTTACCTGATTTACTGATAGTAGTAGTCCTCAGTCCAGGGTACCAAGTGCAGGGTAGCTGTGGTCCAGCCGGCTTGGAGGCAATAGGAGATCCCTCTTCCAGGTGAGGTCCGTAAGCCTTTCCTACTTGCGCTATTTAGTTGATTAGGTCCCTGCCGCTTGAAGCTTATTGCAAGTCCCCTCTCTCCTGTCCTAAGACAGATGTCTGTATGATAGGCAGTTCAAGCCTGTTTATAGGGTCTCTATCATGACCTGGGCTCTAAGGTTACTGCTTCACCTCAGACTTGATGCAGGCAATTGACATACAGTCCTATGCCCTCCGGTTCTGCTGTGCGTCCTGGAGAACAACACTACCTCGGGCTCCCGGTACCCAGCTTCTGCTCTCTGGCTCCTAGGGTGCCCTTCCGCTGTTCCCCTGCTGAGCTTCTTCCTCCTCTGTGCTTCTTCCCTCTAAGCTCCTCCACTATTCAACGCTCCTTCAGATTCTCCCTCTTTCCAGGGGTGGCAGCTCCCTCGTGGCTGCTCAGCCCCTACGTCTGCTCCAGACGTCTTTCTGCTCTCACTCTCTCCTCTCTCAGTCTGACTGGCTTCTCCTCCAGACCAGGATGCATAAAGTGTCAGGAAGCTCCCCTGAATCCGGGTCCTGAGCTCCCCCACCTGGCCTAGATTCAGATGTGTGGAATGTGAGTGCCTTACATGATAGAGAGAATCTCCCTTGCCTCCAAGCATGACATCACCCTCCCCGAAAGGAAGAACCGGCTACCTGGGGTGTTGCATCTCCCATTGAGCACATCTGGGACATCATTGGTTGGAAACTACATGGAGCTGCCAGCATCAGATCTTAATGATTTGCTCAAGTGCATTCAGTGTGGCAGAACCTTCCTCAGACGATCATTACAAACTTCATTGATAGCAGCCAAGGCTGTAAGTTTGGGTATTTCTGCACATGGCACTCATACTTCAGACCGAATAAATCGAGATGTTTTAAAAATTTTGCTTCCATTTTTTCATCATTTGCAGATCAGTAACATGTCCATCCATACTGTGATTTTTGTAAGTCCATGGCTTTTTCTTCATTGTGTAACAATTTCACTGTTGAGAAGTGTATGTTTGGCATGTCTCTTTAATCATGTTAAACACACTTTTCTCCATTGCTGGCTTACAGTCTCACCAAAGTTATGGACCAAAAATAGTCCACAATAAAATGTATTTAACACATTTTTCAATTGTTGTTTGTATTGTTGGCAATACATTTGTTTGGTACAAAGTTGTCAAAATTCATTTTTTTCTAAACTTGATATTAGGTTTACTTACGGCATTGTTATAGAGTGGTTGGGACCACACAGTAGCAGGTGCAGACATCACAAATCATAAGCATGCACTCTTGGGACTGAAATCTGCAAGTTACATCTACACTCACTGGCCACTTTATTAGGTACACCATGCTAGTAACGGGTTGGACCCCTTTTGCCTTCAGAACTGCCTCAATTCTTCGTGGCATAGATTCAACAAGGTGCTGGAAGCATTCCTCAGAGATTTTGGTCCATATTGACATGATGGCATCACACAGTTGCCGCAGATTTGTCGGCTGCACATCCCTGATGCGAATCTCCCGTTCCACCACATCCCAAAGATTTCATGTTGTTTATGCCAAATTCTGACCCTACCATCCGAATGTCGCAGCAGAAATCGAGACTCATCAGACCAAGCAACGTTTTTCCAATCTTCTACTGTCCAATTTCGATGAGCTTGTGCAAATTGTAGCCTCAGTTTCCTGTTCTTAGCTGAAAGGAGTGGTACCCGGTGTGGTCTTCTGCTGCTGTAGCCCATCTGCCTCAAAGTTCGACGCACTGTGCGTTCAGAGATGCTCTTAGGCCTACCTTGGTTGTAACGGGTGGCGATTTGAGTCACTGTTGCCTTTCTATCAGCTCGAACCAGTCTGCCCTGTTATGGTTCTCAATGGCAAGAGAACATAGCCCAGCAAACATAAGAACTAGCTCTTGGAAGGATGGAAACTAAACTGACCATGAACTAAACCTGCCGCACAACTAACAGTAGCCGGGTAGCGTAGCCTGCGTTTTATCCCTAGACGCCCAGCGCCGGCCGGAGGACTAACTAATCCTGGCAGAGGAAAATATAGTCCTGGCTCACCTCTAGAGAAATTTCCCCGAAAGGCAGACAGAGGCCCCCACAAATATTGGCGGTGATTTTAGATGAAATGACAAACGTAGTATGAAAATAGGTTTGGCAAAATTGAGGTCCGCTTACTAGATAGCAGGAAGACAGAAAGGGCACTTTCATGGTCAGCTGAAAACCCTATCAAAATACCATCCTGAAATTACTTTAAGACTCTAGTATTAACTCATAACATCAGAGTGGCAATTTCAGATCACAAGAGCTTTCCAGACACAGAAACGAAACTACAGCTGTGAACTGGAACAAAATGCAAAAACAAACAAGGACTAAGTCCAACTTAGCTGGGAGTTGTCTAGCAGCAGGAACATGCACAGAAAGGCTTCTGATTACAATGTTGACCGGCATGGAAGTGACAGAGGAGCAAGGCTAAATAGCGACTCCCACATCCTGATGGAAACAGGTGAACAGAGAGGATGATGCACACCAGTTCAATTCCACCAGTGGCCACCGGGGGAGCCCAAAATCCAATTTCACAACAGTACCCCCCCCTCAAGGAGGGGGCACCGAACCCTCACCAGAACCACCAGGGCGATCAGGATGAGCCCTATGAAAGGCACGGACCAAATCGGAGGCATGAACATCAGAGGCAGTCACCCAAGAATTATCCTCCTGACCGTATCCCTTCCATTTGACCAGATACTGGAGTTTCCGTCTGGAAACACGGGAGTCCAAGATTTTTTCCACAACGTACTCCAACTCGCCCTCAACCAACACCGGAGCAGGAGGCTCAACGGAAGGCACAACCGGTACCTCATACCTGCGCAATAATGACCGATGAAAAACATTATGAATAGAAAAAGATGCAGGGAGGTCCAAACGGAAGGACACAGGGTTAAGAATCTCCAATATCTTGTACGGGCCGATGAACCGAGGCTTAAACTTGGGAGAAGAAACCCTCATAGGGACAAAACGAGAAGACAACCACACCAAGTCCCCAACACAAAGCCGAGGACCAACCCGACGCCGGCGGTTGGCAAAAAGCTGAGTCTTCTCCTGGGACAACTTCAAATTGTCCACTACCTGCCCCCAAATCTGATGCAACCTCTCCACCACAGCATCCACTCCAGGACAATCCGAAGATTCCACCTGACCAGAAGAAAATCGAGGATGAAACCCCGAATTACAGAAAAAGGGAGACACCAAGGTGGCAGAACTGGCCCGATTATTGAGGGCAAACTCCGCTAAAGGCAAAAAAGCAACCCAATCATCCTGATCTGCAGACACAAAACACCTCAAATATGTCTCCAAGGTCTGATTCGTCCGCTCGGTCTGGCCATTATTCTGAGGATGGAAAGCAGACGAGAAAGACAAATCTATGCCCATCCTAGCACAGAATGCTCGCCAAAATCTAGACACGAATTGGGTACCTCTGTCAGAAACGATATTCTCCGGAATACCATGCAAACGGACCACATTTTGAAAAAACAGAGGAACCAACTCGGAAGAAGAAGGCAACTTAGGCAGGGGAACCAAATGGACCATCTTAGAGAAACGATCACACACCACCCAGATGACAGACATCTTCTGAGAAACAGGAAGATCTGAAATAAAATCCATCGAGATGTGCGTCCAGGGCCTCTTCGGGATAGGCAAGGGCAACAACAATCCACTAGCCCGAGAACAACAAGGCTTGGCCCGAGCACAAACGTCACAAGACTGCACGAAGCCTCGCACATCTCGAGACAGGGAAGGCCACCAGAAGGACCTTGCCACCAAATCCCTGGTACCAAAGATTCCAGGATGACCTGCCAACGCAGAAGAATGAACCTCAGAAATGACTTTACTGGTCCAATCATCAGGAACAAACAGTCTACCAGGTGGGCAACGATCAGGTCTATCCGCCTGAAACTCCTGCAAGGCCCGCCGCAGGTCTGGAGAAACGGCAGACAATATCACTCCATCCTTAAGGATACCTGTAGGTTCAGAATTACCAGGGGAGTCAGGCTCAAAACTCCTAGAAAGGGCATCCGCCTTAACATTCTTAGAACCCGGCAGGTAGGACACCACAAAATTAAACCGAGAGAAAAACAACGACCAGCGCGCCTGTCTAGGATTCAGGCGTCTGGCGGACTCAAGATAAATTAGATTTTTGTGGTCAGTCAATACCACCACCTGATGTCTAGCCCCTTCAAGCCAATGACGCCACTCCTCAAAAGCCCACTTCATGGCCAAAAGCTCCCGATTCCCAACATCATAATTCCGCTCGGCGGGCGAAAATTTACGCGAGAAAAAAGCACAAGGTCTCATCACGGAGCAATCGGAACTTCTCTGCGACAAAACCGCCCCAGCTCCGATTTCAGAAGCGTCGACCTCAACCTGAAAAGGAAGAGCAACATCAGGCTGACGCAACACAGGGGCGGAAGAAAAGCGGCGCTTAAGCTCCCGAAAGGCCTCCACAGCAGCAGGGGACCAATCAGCAACATCAGCACCCTTCTTAGTCAAATCAGTCAATGGTTTAACAACATCAGAAAAACCAGCAATAAATCGACGATAAAAGTTAGCAAAGCCCAAAAATTTCTGAAGACTCTTAAGAGAAGAGGGTTGCGTCCAATCACAAATAGCCTGAACCTTGACAGGATCCATCTCGATGGAAGAGGGGGAAAAAATATATCCCAAAAAGGAAATCTTTTGAACCCCAAAAACGCACTTAGAACCCTTCACACACAAGGAATTAGACCGCAAAACCTGAAAAACCCTCCTGACCTGCTGGACATGAGAGTCCCAGTCATCCGAAAAAATCAAAATATCATCCAGATACACAATCATAAATTTATCCAAATAATCACGGAAAATGTCATGCATAAAGGACTGAAAGACTGAAGGGGCATTTGAAAGACCAAAAGGCATCACCAAATACTCAAAGTGGCCCTCGGGCGTATTAAATGCGGTTTTCCACTCATCCCCCTGCTTAATTCGCACCAAATTATACGCCCCACGAAGATCTATCTTAGAGAACCACTTGGCCCCCTTTATGCGAGCAAACAAATCAGTCAGCAGTGGCAACGGATATTGATATTTAACCGTGATTTTATTCAAAAGCCGATAATCAATGCACGGCCTCAAAGAGCCATCTTTCTTAGCCACAAAGAAAAAACCGGCTCCTAAGGGAGATGACGAAGGACGAATATGTCCCTTTTCCAAGGACTCCTTTATATATTCTCGCATAGCAGCATGTTCAGGCACAGACAGATTAAATAAACGACCCTTAGGGTATTTACTACCCGGAATCAAATCTATGGCACAATCGCACTCCCGGTGCGGAGGTAATGAACCAAGCTTAGGTTCTTCAAAAACGTCACGATATTCAGTCAAGAATTCAGGAATCTCAGAGGGAATAGATGATGAAATGGAAACCACAGGTACATCCCCATGCGTCCCCTTACATCCCCAGCTTAACACAGACATAGCTTTCCAGTCAAGGACTGGGTTATGAGATTGCAGCCATGGCAATCCAAGCACCAACACATCATGTAGGTTATACAGCACAAGAAAGCGAATAATCTCCTGGTGATCCGGATTAATCCGCATAGTTACTTGTGTCCAGTATTGTGGTTTATTGCTAGCCAATGGGGTGGAGTCAATCCCCTTCAGGGGTATAGGAGTTTCAAGAGGCTCCAAATCATACCCACAGCGTTTGGCAAAGGACCAATCCATAAGACTCAAAGCGGCGCCAGAGTCGACATAGGCATCCGCGGTAATAGATGATAAAGAACAAATCAGGGTCACAGATAGAATAAACTTAGACTGTAAAGTGCCAATTGAAACAGACTTATCAAGCTTCTTAGTACGCTTAGAGCATGCTGATATAACATGAGTTGAATCACCGCAATAGAAGCACAACCCATTTTTTCGTCTAAAATTCTGCCGTTCACTTCTGGACAGAATTCTATCACATTGCATATTCTCTGGCGTCTTCTCAGTAGACACTGCCAAATGGTGCACAGGTTTGCGCTCCCGCAGACGCCTATCGATCTGGATAGCCATTGTCATGGACTCATTCAGACCCGCAGGCACAGGGAACCCCACCATAATATCCTTAATGGCATCAGAGAGACCCTCTCTGAAATTCGCCGCCAGGGCGCACTCATTCCACTGAGTAAGCACAGCCCATTTACGGAATTTCTGGCAGTATATTTCAGCTTCGTCTTGCCCCTGAGATAGGGACATCAAGGCCTTTTCCGCCTGAAGTTCTAACTGAGGTTCCTCATAAAGCAACCCCAAGGCCAGAAAAAACGCATCCACATTGAGCAACGCAGGATCCCCTGGAGCCAATGCAAAAGCCCAATCCTGAGGGTCGCCCCGGAGCAAAGAAATCACAATCCTGACCTGCTGAGCAGGATCTCCAGCAGAGCGAGATTTCAGGGACAAAAACAACTTGCAATTATTTTTGAAATTTTGAAAGCAAGATCTATTCCCCGAGAAAAATTCAGGCAAAGGAATTCTAGGTTCAGATATAGGAACATGAACAACAAAATCTTGTAAGTTTTGAACTTTCGTGGTGAGATTATTCAAACCTGCAGCTAAACTCTGAATATCCATTTTAAACAGGTGAACACAGAGCCATTCCAGGATTAGAAGGAGAGAGAGAGAGAAAGGCTGCAATATAGGCAGACTTGCAAGAGATTCAATTACAAGCACACTCAGAACTGAGAAAAAAAAAAAAAAAAATCTTCAGCAGACTTCTCTTTTCTCTCCTTTCTCTGTCAATTAATTTAACCCTTTCCGGCTGGTCAAACTGTTATGGTTCTCAATGGCAAGAGAACATAGCCCAGCAAACATAAGAACTAGCTCTTGGAAGGATGGAAACTAAACTGACCATGAACTAAACCTGCCGCACAACTAACAGTAGCCGGGTAGCGTAGCCTGCGTTTTATCCCTAGACGCCCAGCGCCGGCCGGAGGACTAACTAATCCTGGCAGAGGAAAATATAGTCCTGGCTCACCTCTAGAGAAATTTCCCCGAAAGGCAGACAGAGGCCCCCACAAATATTGGCGGTGATTTTAGATGAAATGACAAACGTAGTATGAAAATAGGTTTGGCAAAATTGAGGTCCGCTTACTAGATAGCAGGAAGACAGAAAGGGCACTTTCATGGTCAGCTGAAAACCCTATCAAAATACCATCCTGAAATTACTTTAAGACTCTAGTATTAACTCATAACATCAGAGTGGCAATTTCAGATCACAAGAGCTTTCCAGACACAGAAACGAAACTACAGCTGTGAACTGGAACAAAATGCAAAAACAAACAAGGACTAAGTCCAACTTAGCTGGGAGTTGTCTAGCAGCAGGAACATGCACAGAAAGGCTTCTGATTACAATGTTGACCGGCATGGAAGTGACAGAGGAGCAAGGCTAAATAGCGACTCCCACATCCTGATGGAAACAGGTGAACAGAGAGGATGATGCACACCAGTTCAATTCCACCAGTGGCCACCGGGGGAGCCCAAAATCCAATTTCACAACACTGCCCATTCTCCTCTGACCTCTGGCATCAACAAGGCATTTCCGCCCACAGAACTGCCGCTCACTGGATTTTTTTTCTTTTTCGGACCATTCTCTGTAAACCCTAAAGATGGTTGTGCGTGAAAATCCCAGTAGATCAGCAGTTTCTGAAATACTCAGACCAGCCCTTCTGGCACCAACAACCATGCCACGTTCAAAGGCACTCAAATCACCTTTCTTCCCCATACTGATGCTCGGTTTGAACTGCAGGAGATTGTCTTGACCATGTCTACATGCCTAAATGCACTGTGCCATGTGATTGGCTGATTAGAAATTAACTGTTAACAAGAAGTTGGACAGGTGTACCTAATAAAGTGGCCAGTGAGTGTATATTGTACCTGTAAGATGATGCCAATATCAGGTGATTAAATCTTAAGTTAAGTTGATTATGATTTCCTAATTTTGTCAGAGCTTGGACCCACTGGAGGATCATCCGGTACTGTGATGGGACCATCTAAACCTTAAAGAAGACCAACGTAAAACATGAAGATGAATGAAGCGATCCATATGATAAGAATCTGTTACAAACTACCCCAAAATTTTGGATTCTCGCAAATCCTAAAATTTCGGGATTTTATTTATTTTGAAGTTTGTTAAGGGGTTAAAATAATATGTATATATTTATATATATATATATATATATATATATATATATATATATATATATATACACTGCTCAAAAAATAAAGGGAACACTTAAACAACAGAAAATAACTCCAAGTAAATGAAACTTCGGTGAAATCAAACTGTCCACTTAGGAAGCAACACCGTTTGACAATCAATTTCACATGCTGTTGTGCAAATGGAATAGACAACAGATGGAAATTATTGCCAATTATCAAGACACCCTCAATAAAGGAGTGGTTTTGCAGGTGGGGACCACAGACCACATCTCAGTACCAATGCTTTCTGGCTGATGTTTTGGTCACTTTTGAATGTTCTTTGTGCTTTCACACTCGTGGTAGCATGAGATGGACTCTACAACCCACACAAGTGGCTCAGGTAGTGCAGCTCATCCAGGATGGCACATCAATGCGAGCTATGGCAAGAAGGTTTGCTGTGTCTGTCAGTGTAGTGTCCAGAGGCTGGAGGCGCTACCAGGAGACAGTCCAGTACACCAGGAAATGTGGAGGGGGCCGTAGGAGGGCAACAACCCAGCAGCAGCACCGCTACCTCCGCCTTTGTGCAAGGAGGAACAGGAGGAGCACTGTCAGAGCCCTGCAAAATGACCTCCAGCAGGCCACAAATGTGCATGTGTCTGCACAAACGGTGGTTAGAAACCGACTCCATGGGGATGGTCTGAGTGCCCGACATCCACAGATGGAGGTTATGCTCACAGCCCAACACCATGCAGGACGCTTGGCATTTGCCACAGAACACCAGGATTGTAAAATTTGCCCCTGGCACCCTTTGCTCTTCACAGATGAAAGCAGGTTCAAACTGAGCACATGTGACAGATGTGACAGAGTCTGAAGATGCCAAGGAGAGCAATCTGCTGCCTGCAACATCCTTCAGCATGACCGGTTTGGCAGTGGGTCAGTAATGGCATGGGGTGACATTACTTTGGAGGGCCGCACAGCCCTCCATGTGCTCGCCAGAGGTAGCCTGACTGCCATTAGGTACCGAAATGAGATCCTCAGACCCCTTGTGAGACCATATGCTAGTGCAGTTGGCCCTGGGTTCCTCCTAATGCAGGAAAATGCCAGACCTCATGTGGCTGGAGTGTGTCAGCAGTTTCTGAAAGATTAAGGCATTGAAGCTATGGACTGGCCCGCCAGTTCCACAGACCTGAATACGATTGAGCACATCTGGGACATCATGTCTCGCTCCATCCACCAACGTCACGTTGCACCACAGACTGTCCAGGAGTTGGCGGATGCTTTAGTCCAGGTCTGGGAGGAAATCCCTCAGGAGACCATCCGCCACCTCATCAGGAGCATACCCAGGCGTTGTACAGTAGGGAGGTCATACAGGCACGTGGAGGTCACACAATACTGAGCATCTTTTACTTGTCATGAGGCATTTCCACTGATGTTGGATCAGCCTGTAATTTGATTTTCCACTTTGATTTTGAGTATCATTCCAAATCCAGACCTCCATGGGATATTCATTTTGATTTGCTTTGATAATTGTTATTTTTTATTGTTCTGAACACATTCCACTGTGCAATGAATACAAATTTGCAACTGGAATATTTAATTCAGAGATATCTAGGATGTGGTATTTTAGTGTTCCCTTTACTTTTTTGAGCAGTATATATATATATATATATATATATATATATATATATATATATACTGCATATACTTACCTTTTAATGTGTTCACATCCTGTTCTGTTCAGATATGTCCGGATCCCAGAATTCCAAGCGGCGGAAGTTCACTGACTTCCATATTGGGACACACAAGTGATGGGTGTCTCAATATGGAAACTGTTGGTGGTACCAGCCTCTTACGCGGTACTACCAGCGGAACACCGTCGCACCACACACACACACACTGTATACACCCGCATGTACCACACACAAACACACACTCTATATGCCGTACGCACGACACATACACACACTGTATATGCCATACACAGCCTCTTGCTCAGTACCACCAGCAGAACATCATCATGAACACGCCGCCAACGGGAACCAGCTGAATGATTCACTGTACAGGGGGAGCGCATGCGCAGTTTTAATGTGACCACCGCTATCTGTTTGCACAAAGATGGCGGCGGTCTGATTTACTGTGCCTGCGCAATTTCTGCGCAGGCACAGTGAGTCATGCGGGTTATCCCGACTGCAGATGCGCGACGTGTCTACAGGCAGAAGAAGCCGGTCACATTAAAGGGGTTTTCCCACGAACGAAAGTTCATTTTAAAAATTGTCTGTGTCTGACCATGTATGGAGCATACCACATCTCCTGGGCAGGGGAGTGTCATGAATCCCAATGGCTAGGGATAGCAAGGGACAAGCAAAGTAATACAAAATATCGGACGAGCTCTAGGGTGATGGAACCTGGGCTGACCGCTGCCCTACGCCTGACAAACGCAACTAGAGATAGCCAGGGAGCGTGCCTACGTTGGTTCTAGACGCCACGCACCAGCCCAAGAGCTAACTAGTACTGCAGAGGAAATAAAGACCTCACTTGCCTCCAGAGGAACGAACCCCAAAAGGCATAGTTGCCCCCCACATGTACCGACGGTGAAATGAGAGGAAGGCACACACATAGAGATGATATATATAGGTTCAGCAAATTGAGGCCCGCTGTAAACTAGAAAGCAGAACGATACAAAAGGGGTCTGAGCGGTCAGCAAAAAACCCTAATCAAAAAAACCATCCTGAGATTACAAGAACCCATGTGCCAACTCATGGCACATGGGGAGAACCTCAGTCCACTAGAGCTACCAGCTAGCATAGAGACATAATAAGCAAGCTGGACAAAAAAACCAACAACTGAAAATCAGCACTTAGCTTATCCTGAAAGATCTGGGAGCAGGTAGGCAGGAACCAAACAGAGCACATCTGAATACATTGATAGCCGGCAAGGGAATGACAGAAAGGCCAGGTAAAATAGGAACCACCCAGCCTCTGATGGACAGGTGGAAACCAAAGGCCGCAACCCACCAAAGTCACCCAGTACCAGCAGTAACCACCAGAGGGAGCCCACAAACAGAATCCACAACAGTACCCCCCCCTTGAGGAGGGGTCACCGAACCCTCACGAGAACCCCCAGGGCGATCAGGGTGAGCTCTATGGAAGGCGCGGACCAAATCAGTCGCATGAACATCGGAGGCGACCACCCAGGAATTATCCTCCTGACCATAACCCTTCCACTTAACCAAATACTGGAGTTTGCGTCTGGAAACACGAGAATCCAAGATCTTCTCAACAACATACTCCAATTCTCCCTCCACCAGCACCGGAGCAGGAGGCTCAACCGAAGGAACAACGGGCACCTCATACCTCCGCAACAACGACCGATGGAACACATTATGAATAGCAAACGATGCTGGGAGATCCAAACGAAAAGATACAGGGTTAAGAATCTCCAAGATCCTATAAGGACCGATGAACCGAGGCTTGAACTTAGGAGAAGAGACCTTCATAGGGACAAAACGAGAAGACAACCACACCAAATCCCCAACAAGAAGTCGGGGACCCACGCGGCGACGGCGATTAGCAAACTGCTGAGTCTTCTCCTGAGATAACTTCAAATTGTCCACCACCTGATTCCAAATCTGATGTAGCCTGTCCACCACCACGTCCACTCCAGGACAATCCGAAGACTCCACCTGACCAGAGGAAAAACGAGGATGAAACCCCGAATTACAAAAAAAAGGAGAGACCAACGTGGCAGAACTAGCCCGATTATTAAGAGCAAATTCGGCCAGTGGCAAAAAAGCAACCCAGTCATCTTGATCAGCAGAAACAAAACACCTCAAATAAGTTTCCAAGGTCTGATTAGTTCGCTCCGTCTGGCCATTCGTCTGAGGATGGAATGCAGACGAGAAAGACAAATCAATGCCCATCTTGGCACAAAACGTCCGCCAAAATCTAGACACAAACTGGGATCCCCTGTCAGAAACGATATTCTCCGGAATCCCATGCAAACGAACCACGTTCTGAAAAAATAAAGGGACCAACTCAGAGGAGGAAGGCAACTTAGGCAAGGGCACAAAATGAACCATCTTAGAAAAGCGGTCACACACAACCCAGATAACGGACATTTTCTGTGAAACCGAAACCGGGAGATCAGAAATAAAATCCATGGAAATGTGCGTCCAAGGCCTCTTCGGGATGGGCAAGGGTAACAACAACCCACTGGCCCGAGAACAGCAAGGCTTAGCTCGAGCACACACTTCACAAGACTGCACAAAGGTACGCACATCCCTAGACAAGGAAGGCCACCAAAAAGACCTGGCCACCAAGTCTCTAGTACCAAATATTCCAGGATGACCAGCCAACACAGAAGAATGGACCTCGGAGATGACTCTACTGGTCCAATCATCCGGAACAAACAGTCTTTCTGGCGGACAACGATCCGGTTTATCCACCTGAAACTCCTGCAATGCACGTCGCAAGTCTGGAGATACGGCGGACAATATTACCCCATCCCTAAGGATACCAGTAGGCCCAGAGTCTCCAGGAGAGTCAGGCACAAAACTCCTGGAAAGAGCATCTGCCTTCACATTCTTAGAACCTGGCAGGTATGAAACCACGAAATTGAAATGAGAAAAAAACAACGACCAACGAGCCTGTCTAGGATTCAAACGCCTGGCAGACTCAAGGTAAATGAGATTCTTGTGATCAGTCAAGACCACCACACGATGTTTAGCACCCTCAAGCCAATGACGCCACTCCTCAAATGCCCACTTCATGGCCAAAAGCTCCCGATTACCCACATCATAATTGCGCTCGGCGGGCGAGAATTTTCTAGAGAAGAATGCACATGGCTTCATCACCGAGCCATTAGAACTTCTCTGTGACAAAACCGCCCCCGCTCCAATCTCGGAAGCATCAACCTCAACCTGAAAAGGAAGTGAAACATCTGGTTGACACAACACAGGAGCAGAAGAAAACCGGCGCTTAAGTTCCCGAAAGGCCTCCACGGCCGCAGGAGACCAATCAGCAACATCAGCACCTTTTTAGTCAAATCAGTCAAAGGTTTAACAATACTGGAAAAATTAGCAATGAACCGACGATAAAAATTAGCAAACCCCAAGAACTTCTGAAGGCTCTTAACAGATGTAGGTTGTGTCCAGTCACAAATCGCCTGAACCTTGACGGGATCCATCTCAATAGTAGAAGGAGAAAAAATGTACCCCAAAAAAGAAATCTTCTGGACTCCGAAGAGACACTTTGAGCCCTTCACAAACAGAGAATTGGCCCGCAGAACCTGAAACACCTTCCTGACCTGTAAAACATGAGACTCCCAGTCATCAGAAAACACCAAAATATCATCCAAATACACAATCATAAACTTATCCAGATATTCACGGAAAATATTGTGCATAAAGGACTGAAAGACTGACGGAGCATTGGAGAGTCCAAAAGGCATTACCAAATACTCAAAATGGCCCTCAGGCGTATTAAATGCGGTTTTCCACTCGTCACCCTGTTTTATCCGCACCAGATTATACGCACCGCGAAGATCTATCTTAGTGAACCACCTAGCCCCCTTAATGCGAGCAAACAAATCAGTCAATAATGGCAGTGGATACTGATATTTGACTGTAATCTTATTCAGAAGGCGATAATCTATACAAGGCCTCAGGGAACCATCTTTTTTGGCCACGAAAAAAAAAAAACCTGCTCCCAGAGGGGACGAAGATGGACGAATATGTCCCTTTTCCAAGGACTCCTTAATATAATTCTGCATAGCAGTATGCTCTGGCAGTGACAGATTAAATAAACGACCCTTAGGGAACTTACTGCCAGGAATCAATTCTATAGCACAGTCACACTCTCTATGAGGAGGGAGCGAATTGAGCTTAGGCTCCTCAAAAACATCCCTATAGTCAGACAAAAACGCAGGGATCTCAGAAGGAGTAGATGAAGCGATTGAAATCGGAGGTGCATCATCATGAACCCCCTGACATCCCCAGCTTAACACAGACATTGTTTTCCAGTCCAGGACAGGATTATGAGTTTGTAACCATGGCAGACCAAGCACTAGTACATCATGTAAATTATACAGTACAAGGAAGCGAATCACCTCCTGATGAACGGGAGTCATGCGCATGGTCACTTGTGTCCAATACTGCGGCTTATTCATAGCCAATGGTGTAGAGTCAATTCCCTTCAGAGGGATAGGAACTTCCAGAGGCTCCAGACTAAAACCGCAGCGTTTAGCAAATGACCAATCCATAAGACTCAGGGCAGCGCCTGAATCCACATAGGCATCGACGGAAATGGAAGACAGTGAAAAAATCAGAGTCACAGACAAAATGAACTTAGGCTGCAGAGTACCAATGGCAAAAGATTTATCAACCCTTTTTGTGCGTTTAGAGCATGCTGATATAACATGAGCTGAATCACCACAATAAAAACACAATCCATTTTTCCGCCTATAATTTTGCCGTTCACTTCTGGACTGAATTCTATCACATTGCATAGTCTCAGGTGCCTGTTCAGAAGACACCGCCAAGTGGTGCACGGGTTTGCGCTCCCGTAAACGCCGATCAATCTGAATGGCCATAGCCATCGACTCATTCAGACCTGTAGGCGTAGGGAACCCCACCATAATATCCTTAATGGCCTCGGAAAGACCATTTCTGAAGTTTGCAGCCAGGGCGCACTCATTCCACTGAGTAAGCACCGACCATTTCCGAAATTTTTGACAATATATTTCCGCTTCATCATGCCCCTGAGAGAGGGCTAATAAAGCCTTTTCAGCCTGAATCTCCAGGTTGGGTTCCTCATAGAGCAATCCCAATGCCAGAAAAAACGCATCCACATTGAGCAATGCAGGATCCCCTGGTGCCAATGCAAATGCCCAATTCTGAGGGTCGCCCCGCAGGAAAGATATTACAATCTTAACCTGTTGAGCAGGGTCTCCAGAGGAGTGAGATTTTAAAGAAAGAAACAATTTACAATTGTTCCTGAAATTCAGGAAGGTAGATCTATCTCCAGAAAAGAACTCTGGAATAGGAATTCTAGGTTCAGACATGGAAGTGTGAACAACAAAATCCTGTATGTTTTGAACTTTTGCCGCGAGATTACTCAGGCTGGAAGCCAAACTCTGGACATCCATGTTAAACAGCTAATATCAGAGCCATTCAAGGGTTAAGAGGAGGTAAGAAGCAGCTAGACAGCAATTAAGGGCTAGGCAGCAAAACTCTGAAGGAAAAAAAAAAAAAAATTCCCTTAAACACTTCTTTTTCTCCTGCTTCAGCCCAAACAATTAACACTTTGTGGTCCGGCTATACTGTCATGAATCCCAATGGCTAGGGATAGCAAGGGACAAGCAAAGTAATACAAAATATTGGACAAGCTCTAGGGTGATGGAACCTGGGCTGACCGCTGCCCTACGCCTGACAAACGCAACTAGAGATAGCCAGGGAGCGTGCCTACGTTGGTTCTAGACGCCACGCACCAGCCCAAGAGCTAACTAGTACTGCAGAGGAAATAAAGACCTCACTTGCCTCCAGAGGAATGAACCCCAAAAGGCATAGTTGCCCCCCACATGTACCGACGGTGAAATGAGAGGAAGGCACACACATAGAGATGATATATATAGGTTCAGCAAATTGAGGCCCGCTGTAAACTAGAAAGCAGAACGATACAAAAGGGGTCTGAGCGGTCAGCAAAAAACCCTAATCAAAAAAACCATCCTGAGATTACAAGAACCCATGTGCCAACTCATGGCACATGGGGAGAACCTCAGTCCACTAGAGCTACCAGCTAGCATAGAGACATAATAAGCAAGCTGGACAAAAAAACCAACAACTGAAAATCAGCACTTAGCTTATCCTGAAAGATCTGGGAGCAGGTAGGCAGGAACCAAACAGAGCACATCTGAATACATTGATAGCCGGCAAGGGAATGACAGAAAGGCCAGGTAAAATAGGAACCACCCAGCCTCTGATGGACAGGTGGAAACCAAAGGCCGCAACCCACCAAAGTCACCCAGTACCAGCAGTAACCACCAGAGGGAGCCCACAAACAGAATCCACAACAGGGGAGGAAGCAAAAGACAATACTGACATTACAGCAGGGGATCACAGAGGATTTCTTTTGTCAAGTAATATATTACACTGACTGTTTTTAAACAATATTTTACCTCACGAAATGTATCCTCTGTGATCTCCAGTGAACCTCAATGTCAGTATTGTCTTTTGCTTCCTTCCCTGCCCAGGTGCTGTGGTATGTTCTGTACACGGTCAGACACAGACAATTTTTTAAATGAACTTTCATTCGAGGGAAAACCCCTTTAAAAAGCAAATATCAACACCAACATGGCTCCTCCTAAAAAGTACGCCAATGACAATGAAAGGAAAGCAGCAAAGGCGCAACATCGAAGACAACAACGGGCAAATAAGACTCTTGAAGAGCAACAGCATCGCTGGGACAAAAACAATGCATATAAGTGTAGTTGTCAAGCACATGAGTCCCCTGATGCAAATGTCATTAGATTATCACAGGATACCATTAGGCAACAACAGCGCTACAAACAGAAATCTGCAGTCTTAACAGCAATACCATGCTCATGAGATGACCCATTGGAACCAGCACACCACACCGCCGAGTCGACAACTGATGGGAGAAGTCAGCACATGGGGAAAGAGAGAGTGGATAGGTGGGTGAGCACATGGGAGGAGAGATTCTCAACGCTGCAAAGCCTGCCCCCATCGTGACATTAGTGCCCTCCCGATGCGATAGCATCGGGCCTCCATCTAGTATATATAAACACACTATGCTCATCTATGAAAGGGTTTTACCTCTCCTTATGGCGCATTAGCAGCAGCTCCCTCATCCTCCCCGTCTTTGGAAGACCCACAATTAAGGATGTGAGACCAACAAGGGCGAAAGCGACGTAAGAAGCCAGGGAGTCTAGGACAGGTGAGTATATTTTTTTTTTGTAACCCATCCCATGTTTTATTAATCTTTGGGGTCTGGAGAGACCTCAGAGAATAATACCAATTTCCACGTCAATCAGACCACTGTTATTTGGATCTAATTAATTTTGAGAGATTTGCTCTTTTCTAATCATAAGCTTTTCCTATCTTGGATCCACTTGTTTTTGAAGTTGGGCATGAAGATGTGGAATCCATCATAAGTTTTGCCACTGAACCCCCATAATTACTTGTTACACTGCTGTCCCCTTCTTTACTAATTTGGCATGCTACTATAGAAAGAAAGAGGTTCATGGATATACATTATTTATCCGTGGTCACCAAGTAAGTTTAGAGTTAGAAAGGATTTGTGAACCAGGTCATTGATTGACAAGCTTTCATGAAATTTTCAATTGGATCCACAAAGTTTTATAACTTCTGGTTGTTTGATAACATCATAGCCTCATTAATTATGCAGATATTTTTACTGTTACCATTACCTTGTGCAGAAAGGTTTTATTCTTTAGCCAAACACAAGAGGAGAAGTAACTTTCATAGCTATCCAGCAATCATCACATCCAAGGATTGCGTACAAGACTCTTTGAAGAATGTCCATCGTCTTCCTAATATTTATGAACCTTGGTATGTTTGTTACCTCATGTCTGTTCCATGGTAACACACCATGACAGAAGTCGAAATACACTGATTACAGAAAGGACATGGATAATACTATGTACAGATCTGCCAGATAACTCTGGACACTAAATCTGAATTTCCTGCTATGTCCCCTTTTTAATTTTTTTTCCCAGAATCTAGATATTGTGAACAACAAAGGTTGCGCAGTTGCCAATGACTCATGGATACCAATACAAACATAAATCACGACAGCCTGATGTTGCCTCTACAATGTGCATATCAGATGTTATAATCCCTAGTTTTACACATCAGTGAATAATAGTTTTTGCTGTGACTATATAAGACTTTTTACTTGAAAGTTACAATGGTTAAAAAAAAACCTGTCAATGAATTGATGAAATCCCATATGACTTTAGATGGGTAGCAGATTGGTGGTAGACTGGTGGTACATATCCTGATCTCAGCTAGGCAAACCTTAGCAGCAAAGTGGATGAAGTACTGTAAGTGGGAAGATTAATACTCACTTTGATTTTGAATACTTTCTAGCACATAATCTACAGAGTAGAAAGAAAATTGCTAAGGCTACGTTCACATTTGCGGTGTGCGCCGCAGCGTCCTCGCCGCAACGCACGACGCAATGAAAACGCATGGAAAACGCATGGTTTTGTGACGCATGCGTTCAATGCATGCGTTGAAAAACGCAGCATTTTTGGGAAAAACTTTTGCGTTGTGAACAAAAAACGCAGCGTTTTCAGACGCATGC